>NW_016804690.1:1668387-1712637 GCF_001698545.2 Rhinopithecus bieti
AAAAAAAAAAAAAAAAAAAAAAAAAAAAAAGCAGTGCTATTTTCAAATGAATAGCTTCCTTCTTTAGACATTTAAACATGAACAAGATGTGTAAAGAATGACTTACTGGGTTATCTCCTTTTCTTAGATGAGTTCTACATTTTTCAGGCTGTCATGATGATTCATGTGAATGATGATTTTAGTTAAGAAAACAACTTTGGTGCCGGGCAAGGTGGCTCATGCCTGTAATCCCAGCACATTGGGAGGCCAAGATGAGTGGATCACTTGAGTCCAGCAGTTCAAGACCAGCCTGGGCAACATGGGTAAAATCACCCCCTACCACAAAAAAAAAAAAAAAAACCACTGAAAAACAAACAAAAAAACAACTTTGGCTATTTGACCAACTAGAAAAAAATGTACTAAAAGCCTACATGACTGTTTTGTTATAGAAGGCTTTTTTCTTAAAAAAACCCAAATGCTGTCAATTTGCAATTTTTTCCTAGTAAATTAATGTATTTATTTATTTATTTATTTATTTATTTATTTGTTTGTTTATTTTTTGAGTTGGAGTTTCGCTTCTGAGGCTGGAGTGCAATAGTGCGATATCGGCTCACCATAACCTCTCCCTCCTAGGTTTAAGCGATTCTCCTGCCTCAGCCTCCCGAGTAGCTGGGATTACAGGCATGTGCCACCACGCCAGGCTAATTTTGTATTTTTAGTAGAGATGGGGTTTCTCCATGTTGGTCAGGCTGGTCTCAAATTCTCAACCTCAAGTGATTCGCCCGCCTCAGCCTCCCAAAGTGCTGGGATTACAGGCATGAGCCACCACGCCTGGCCTCTAGCAAATTTATAACCAATTTTAAAACATTATTTTTCTACTGGACAATTAGCTTCTAAAATGCTGAATGCTTTGGTTCCAAGCTGGCTTGGGTATTTTACATAGAAATGGAAAATAAAATAAAATGAAAATATTCACCTTGTTTTAAATTGAGCTGACCATTTGTTATGAATATTTGAAACTGGGAAAAAGAACTTTTAGGGAATGCACAATGCAAAAAAAGTTTTAAAAACAAAGTTGTTACTTATAAATATTACAACATAACACAGTGATGCCACAATTAATAAATTACCTGGGGATGAAGTTCCTTTCTAATACTATGATGCAAATCCAGTACATATGCTGAGTAACACTTTTTCCTGTGTAGAAAGTTTCCCTGATACCAATGAGGCAAATGGCAGAGAGGCTCAACAAATCAGGTGGGAGGGAAGGGTTGCTACATCTTATCAAGCAATGGTTCTTAAACTCATAAAATTAGTGAAGTCCTCTGAAACCCTGTAAAGAACTATGGAACCTCTCCTTTACAAAATGCGTATTTGGCTGGGTGCAGAGGCTCACGCCTGTAATCCTAGCACTTTGGGAGGCAGAGGCGGGTGGATCACTCGAAGTCAGGAGTTCAAGACCAGCCTGGCCAACATGGCGAAACCCCAACTCTACTAAAAATACAAAATTAGCTGGGTGTGGTGCCGCATGCCTGTGATCCCAGCTACTTGGGAGACTGAGGCAAGAGAATCACTGGAACCTGGGAAGAGGAGGTTGCAATGAGCTGAGATTGCACCATTGCACTCCAGCCTAGGCAACAAGAGTGGCAACTCTGTTTCAAATAAATAAATAAATAAATAAAAATGCATATTCATAAAATGTTGAATAATTTCAGAAGTTTGTAGGTCATCTGAAGGACATTCAGAGATCTCAGGTTAACAGCCCCTGTGGCAAAAATACAGAGATACAGGCCTATGAAGGAAAGAGGGGCCATTGGGCCTGTCAGATAAAAGAATAGGAGTTGGCACTATTCACAATAGCAGAAACATGAAATCAACCTAAATGCCCATCAATGACAGATCGGATAAAGAAAATGTGGTACACAGTAAATGTATATTTATTATACAGCCATGAAAAAGAATGAGATCATGTCTTTTGCAGGAACATGGATGGAACTGAAGGCCATTATCCTTAGCAAACTATTGCAGGAACAAAAAAAAACAAACATTGCATGTTCTCACTTATAAGAGGGAGCTAAATGATGAGAACTTATGAACACAAAGAAGGAAACAATAGACATTGGGGTCTACTTGACAGGGGAGAGTGGGAGGAAGGAGAGGGGCAGAAAAGATCACTATTGGGGACTGGGCTTAATAACTGGGTGATGAAATAATATGTACAAAAAACCCCCATGATACGTGTTTACCTATGTAACAAACCACATGTACCCCCAAATCTAAAATTTAAAAAAATTAAAATACAGTGGAAAAAAAAATGTATAGCAGTTGGAGGATGGAAAATTTTAAAGAATAATAAAACATGGGGTAAAGTGGAGAAAACAGAGGGTTTAAAAGAGAGAACAAGGGAGCTAGTGAAACAAAAAAAAAATTGAATGGTTACAAAACTAAAGAGAAAGGCAAAAACAATAATAATCATAATCAAGAGGGTTAGCAGAAGAGAGAAAAATGGAGGGAAAATGCACAAGGAAAAAATGTCTACTTACGTTGAACTTTACTGCCAGCATTTATTAAGGATTTCTCATGTACTGATAACATGCTAAGCATTTTTTTTAATGTCACTCATTTAAATTTCACAGAAACCCTATGGGGTCTATCTTATACATTTTACAGCTCAAGAAACTGAGGCAGAGAAATGTTTAGAATACTGTTCAATAGCCTAGAAAGTGACAGAGTTAGGATTTAAACAAAGCCAGCCTCTCAATCTTTATTAGCCATGTCCACATAAAACCTGTCTAACACTCTAAAAGGCATCTCTAGACTTCTCCTGTTTGTGTTCCTTCTGAAGACAATTTGCTAATAAGGAAGGTGACACTAGAATAAATTGTATTTCTTAATAGATACGGTACCAGAATCTAAATTACACTCTCACTGAGATCTAAAACTGGTATGATTTTCATTTCAACCAAAATGGTACCTTTATTTGGGTTTTTACTTTTTTAGAAATTTCATAATTTCACTTGTCAATATACTTCATGTACATTAGAATATTTTCAAAAGTGTACACAGAAATATGGCTTGTAACAGTCTACTAGTATGTGCTAATACTCACTAAGGTGCTTCAAATTTCACAGCCTCCTGCTAAGGTGCATGTTTGTCAGATTGGTGGCCAGCTGTTTCGTTTTAGTTATTTTTGTACAATACTGTTTTGTTAAAGCTGCCTTCCCAAATCATGGATACATTTTTTTTAGCTACATTGATCTCGAAAGGTTTATGTTATACAGATTTGGTCTATTACATCTCAGTGTGGTTTTCGTTTAGACAGTCTTTTTTTGTATAAATACTAGGTTTAGAAGTAACTTCATTCTTCTCAGTTTCAGTAATTGGTATTTTTCACATGGTTATTTGTGCAAAAAATAGGATGTATGCTTCAAAGCGGGGTTGCCCCTTGACAATGTGTTTCTCTTTTATAAGTGAGTCTTTGAAATAATCTTGTCACAGGTGTGGAGCAAATAGAGAACAGATGCTTGGATTAAAAATGCATTAATTTGATCTTACAAAAATACAAATTCATTACCTGATAGTAGTCAAATAACTGAAAGAAGCATTCAGAGAAAATAATACTAGAATATTACTGCTGAAATTACCATTTTATTAATATGCGGTGTAAACACATTCACTATTGAGGACTACACATGGAATACATATTAAAACCAGAAAATACAAAAGACACTCCAAAAATGTGACTTTTTGCCTTCTTTGTGGTTAGTATTATATAAAGATTTGGTGAGGTACAATCAAGCAGTTTGGGACATAGTTCATGGGAAGTCAGCATAAAAATACTATTTAAATATTCTCATCCCATCCCCATATTTAGAAAAATGCCTCAGTGAATGTGTAGAGCTCTGATATAAATATTTTCACATTAATGGAAGACAACTAAGTACGTTGCTATACATATATTAGCCCTCTGCAAGTTATTTATATTTATTTGTTTATATGTCTGTTTCCCCAACTAGCCTGTGAGCTGCTCACGGTAGATATCATATCCCATTCTATGCTCAGACCCTGACGCGGTGAGGTGCTAAATAGGTATTTGTTAAATGAAATGAGACATAGTCTCTGCCCTCAAAGAGCCTGCAATCCAGGACATCTGTAAGTCTAAATAGCTTAACTTTATCTAATATTGGACACATTTTTAAACATAATTTATCTGTATATAAAGAACATGAACTTTTGCCATTCCATACACAAAGTATAAAAATTAAGAATCCTAAAAGTTTTGTTTTTTTAAAAAAGTCACGACTTACTTTAATTTTACTTTTTTTGTAATTTACTCTCCTATTGTTTGTAAAGTTTATTCCTTTTATATTGAAATGCTAATGGTTGCTAATATGTGTTGACCATTTTATACTACATAACTGGTACCACACTGACCATTTTATGTGCATTCTCATTTAATGTTCACAGTCACTCTAGGCGACAAATACTACACTGTCCCACAATCAGGCATGCAATTTAAAAAACAAACAGATAAGAAGAACAGAAGAATACAGTAACAGAACAATGTAGAACAGGATACAATGGAGATGGCATTTCAAATCAATGGAGAAAAGATAAATCAATCAATATTAATGTCGAAATAACTAGCTACCCATTCAGAAAAATAAAATATAAAACATTCCCCAAATAAATCTCAGGTGTACTAAAATTAAAATGTAAAAAAACCAATAGGTTCACAGAAACCAAGAAAAAAAAAAGGCATAAAAGTAGTACGAAGTTTATTTTCATAAGCTTTATTTGTGACATAAAAGCCAGAAAAAAGACATTAAAAAAGAGAAAGATGGACAAAACTGACTATTCGCAAAGTTTAATTACATGGCCCTTCCTTTCTTCTATTATTTTTAACCATGGGGCTAATTCAAAAAAAAATTCACTGGGAGGAACTTCCTTCCCTCTTCCTTCCCTTTCATCCTTCTCCCTTCCCCCTGGGTTGCACATGGCTATTGGGGGTGGGGGCTGGTGTGTCTTACAGCAAAATATATTGACTTAATAGGAGCCAGGTTTCCACTGCAAGTGGAGAGAATTGCAAACATGGAAAAGGAAAAGGCCAGAAAAAAATATATATATTGGACTGGATTGGAATTGGAGGTATAGGTGTAAACTTATAGTTATTTTTAAAGATGGTTTGATATAGAAAATAAATATGGATATATGTGTACCATCTATATTCCTGTGTGTATATGCACATACACATTTTTATATGTGTAAATACAATTTATAAGATCTGTTCACTGACAAAACCTAAAAGAAACGATGTCTTCATAGCAATGAGCACACCCAGTGTTCAGATCTTTGTTTCTAAATACCATTCTCCACTAAAATAACCAGGAACCTTGAGTGAAATGGCTGAGTACAGGGCTAGCCCAGGGAAAGTATAACATGAGCCTAGAATATCTTATTATGACAGAAGTTAAGAAAGTTCTCAAATAACCATGAGGACATGTCAAAAGGACACAATAGTTAGCTTAACGTATATCATTTCCACTGGCCATGCCTGGGATAATATGAGCATCAAAATAAATAAGGATAATAAAATTTTACCTCTGTGGAAAGAATATGAGATGTCTGCATATCTAGACAAATACTGACAGAATATCCTTATTAGTGGTCAAGTTGTATTGAAAACAGAGGAGGGAAATATAGTAGAAACCACTTTAGTGGCATTTTTTTTAATCATTATTTTATATAGTAGATATAATAGTTTCACAACAAAATTTAAATACTGATGAAAAGCTACAAAAATTATCACAATGGAAATTATGTAATAACATAAAAAATTAGTCACAGTGAATTAAAGAAAAAATGTTTTCACTAAGAATCTGGCTGTTCCTCAACATGTATACATGTGGACAAGGACAGAATGTCCTGCTATCACATAAACTCAACAGTTCGAAAACAGAACTCTTCTCCATTCATCACAATGGAGAATCATAAAACTTCCGTTTGTCCTGTATTCCAGTTTTTGCCACAGGCCATACTACTTTCTGGAACCATAAGCCTTAGATTCATCTTTACTTCTTCTACCTCCATGCTCACTCCCCATCCAATTCATTCTGTCTCTAAAATGTCATCAAATCTCTCCTCTTCCCTGCTTTTTTGATATGCAGAACTGCTATCCTAGTTCTAGTCATTATGAACTCATATTCCCTGTCTTTTCACTCTTTCATTTTTTGAGACGGAGTTTCGCTCTTGTTGCCCAGGCTGGAGTGCAATGGCATGATCTCGGCTCACCGCAACCTCTGCCTCCCAGGTTCAAGTGATTCTCCTGCCTCACCCTCGCGAGTAGCTGGGATTACAGGCATGTGCCACCACACCCAGCTAATTTTGTATTTTTAGTAGAGACGGGGTTTTGCCGTGTTGGCCAGGCTGGTCTCGAACTCCTGAACTCAGGTGATCCGCCCGCCTTGGCCTCCCAAAGTGCTGGGATTACAGGCATGAGCTACCTACCACACCAGGCCTTTTCACTCTTTTCATTGCAACCTCCACACTGTCACTAAAGTTGTCTCTCTGTACAAACATTTTGAAAACAGAAAAAAATCCATAGTCAACATACATAAAAATTAACTCAAAATGGATTATAGACCTAAACGAAAAGCCAAAACTACAAAATTTCTAGAAGAAAATAGAAAGAAATCTTCAAGACCTTAGGCTAGGCAAAGATTTTTTTAGACCGCATACAAAAAGTACAAGCCTTGTAAGAATAACTGATAAAATGAACTTCATCAATCAAAACAAAAATGTCTGCCAAGGACATTGACTAGTCACTAAAAATCCAGATTCACTGTGAATTGTTTTGAATATTAAAGCATGTCAAGTGGCTAATACATTTCCAAAAATTACACTCCAAAACAAATTTCTACCCCCAAAGTTATATATCATAGAGGGAGAAAAAAGTAAATTATCTTGTGATAGAGCTGACATTAAACGGTCTTGTTGAGATACAGATAGAGCCAAAACACACAAATACACACACATAAACAAATCAGTTCACAGTCATAACAAAAATAATTCAAAATGACCTAAACATATTGTTCAAAACTCCAGAAACTCACAAAGCACAGCATTAAGAAATATGTATTGTGCTAATGTAAACTGCATTAAAAATCTACATAATGTTTCCAAAACACTTGTTGAAACGGATTTAATATTTGTGGGATTTTTGTCTCTTACATGGAAAAAATACCTAAGTCAAAACAATTTTGAATAAAAAACATGCTGAGATTTTCTTTAAAGAGTCCTTTTAAGCAACAGTATCCATGGTTAAATGTCAAAACAACATATAAATCATTAGATTATATTTACTATCCATCTAATAATTGGCTTCCCCTTCCTTTTTTTTTTTTTTGCTTTAGGATGACAAATGAACTGAAGAATCGATTTTGAATGTACTTACAATACTTCACTGTGCCTTTCTTTGGTATTTACCAAAAGCAAAGTAAATTAATTTAAATATTCTTTAAAAGAAAAATCATTTTTGCAAAGCTCTTTAGCACTACCAAAAGCTAGCAATGGCAAAAACTGCAAATACGTTTGCACCAACCTAATATTTTAAGTGGAGATTTGACCTTTTTAACACTACATCACAAAAAGTCATTTTACCTTAATAAATTACAATTAGCAATTTTCCTGAAATATAGAGTTAAAAAGTTAAAGCATTCCCTTTTAGTAAATTCAGTTGGCTAAACCCTAAATGTTGAGTTTGAAGTTTTAATTGCTGCCCAGCAATTCCCATCCTTTTTTATACTAAAAACACTTCTTTCGTGGTCTACAACTAAATTTAAGCAATTGTTGAAGCTGCTAGGGGGTTATTCTAAATCTCACTTTGCTTCCCAGTAACTTAAACGACTCACACAGAAATACAATTATCAATACAAATCTCATTGTAATTGTTCCATTCTGTTTCCTTGTCACAAGGCATAATGCTGCATAATCCTTTTTTTTGCATTCAGAAAAACTCAAATGTCTCACTAAGAAACAGCTTTGAAAATTGGCTCGTGGCCTATTTGCAAATGATACTAAGGCTTAAATACCTTTCCTGCAAAATTACACTAACTTCAAAATACTCTGGGATTAACCATTAAAATGTTTTTGTTTCGGTTACAACACTAATGAACACCAAATGTTAGAATTTGTTCTAATGGTGTAATACATCAAGGATTTTCTTAAAAGGAAAGGCTGGATCGGCTATCCATTATATAACTGAAGGCAGATTAGTCAGTACTGACATAGAGAATACTTGAAAGATTTAATACTTAAGCGTACAATAAAGCATAAGAAGTTTAATTCAGAAAACCTGCTAAATTAGCCATCATATTTTTTCCCTATAAAAATACCAAACTCCTGTTTTCTAAGCTACACTTGAAAGCCTTCCTTTCACTCCGTACACAAGCCACTTAACCTTCAACCTGATTTCCCCATTCCTGTAAGATGAGGTGATGCTACTATGCTGTCTTACATCACAAAGGAATAAAAAGAAACAACGGAAGCAAAAAGGGAATTGAGGAAATCTCAACACATCAGGTCTATTAAAGCCTGGTAAAACCAACCGATATGATGGGATTTTAGGAAACATATGTGTAAATGCTGTTTTAAAAATACAAAAACAAAGACTGGAGAATGAGCTACTCTGGATATAGAGATAAACATTTGGCATGTAAAAAGGTAGTACTTTAAGGACTATCGCAATTCCACGAGTCCCTTTCCTAGCCCCAACACCACACTTCAACCGAGGTGTAATGTATCTATATCTTCAGTGTAAAAACAAGAATGACATGATTTATCTACTTTTTCTGGGGCTTTTGCATCTTTTAATGCTGACTCTTCTGGGGAATGTTATCTGTTTGGGGCCTCCCCGATATCTAACCATCCTGGTTGCTACAATTTCATCTTTCTCTTCCACCATGTTTTCATTTTTCTTTCTTGTCTTTTGATTGCTATTGTGATTTAATAGTTTGCCCTCAATCTGGACTTTTACAGAACTCAAGAAGCAGATGCTTTTCCTTTTAGTTAATTATTAATCACTCCTTTCAGCGATAATAGTCAAATGTTTGTTCTTGTTTGCTATTTTTATCACTGCTCAAAAGAAATTTCTTCCCCTTCCTTCATTAGAGATCTCTCCCCTGCCTTATTTCCATGTTTTATTCTATTCTCAATTAGGATACAGATCACTCAGTAAATTTTTACGAGCCATATCATATTAGAAATTTGAAATGGACTACTCTATAAAGAAATGGTTTAGCGGCCGGGCGCGGTGGCTCAAGCCTGTAATCCCAGCACTTTGGGAGGCCGAGACGGGTGGATCACGAGGTCAGGAGATCGAGACCATCCTGGCTAACGCGGTGAAACCCCGTCTCTACTAAAATACAAAAAAACTAGCTGGGCGAGGTGGCGGGCGCCTGTAGTCCCAGCTACTCCGGAGGCTGAGGCAGGAGAATGGCGTAAACCCGGGAGGCGGAGCTTGCAGTGAGCTGAGATCCGGCCACTGCACTCTAGCCCGGGCAACAGAGCAAGACTCCGTCTCAAAAAAAAAAAAAAAGAAATGGTTTAGCAAGTAAATACTGTACATAAGATACATGTAATAAAAGCTAAAACTTTTGAAAAAAAATTTTAAATAATGTCATTTATTTCAGAAGTACCTATATATTTCCAACTGAACTAATTACAAGTCACTGTTATTTATTCTTTAAAGGATTTCCACTCAGAATCTTCTACTTTGGACTATTTTGTTGGCATAATTTTAGATACAGTATTTGCAGTGATAACACTGCATTTCTTTAAAAACTATTGTTTTTTTTTTAATACTATCTTGGATTTGCCTAGCTTCCCTGATTAGTCAAAAATAATGAGGTTTACCATTCTCTCATTATATATCAAGTGAGAGATTAAAGTCCTTGGTAAGTAATAGGTCTATAAATGCAAGGTCCAATGTTATATAAATTCAAGGAAGATGCATTGTACCTCAAATTTCTAATAACTTTTAAATGTCATTCCTAAAATCAATTTATTAACCATGAATGAACTAATAATGGCATATTTTTGATGGGCTACTTTTCTGAAACCTCATCAAAATAACAGATCTACTGTTATACTGTCACAGAATATAGCATTATATACCAAAGAGTCATCTGTGGAGCACAAAGTGCATCAGACAACCACAAGATTAGGAAAGAAAAGGTTCTGAGATCAAACAATGTGGGAAATGTTGAGCTAAACAAAATTAAATCCATTTTTATTACCACGGGACTTCTTAGTACCATTAATAAATTATGTATACTGTGACTCTCCAAAGCCTGTGTGTTAAAAGATGCATGTTTGTACGTTGGAAGGGGCAGTATTTATGCAATTGTTCCTCTATGTATGATTATAAAACCATATTACAGCAAGCCACCTCCCATGGAACATACTTTGGAAAATATTAATATACATGGACCAGTGTCACTATTGATTGCTGTTTTTGATATTTAACATAAATCAATTTCTGCCAGATACTATATTTATAAAAGTACTAATTATTTAGGGAAAGAGGGAAGGCATAAAAAGAAAGTGTAGCTATTATCTCCTTCTAAAACAGTAATATCTAAAAGGACAAATAGTGTTCTGTCCATATTTAACCCTTCTGCTGTGGCTATAGAATAAAACAGACAATTCCTTTTTTTTTTTTAAATGACAGGTTTTATTTAACAGATGCCTCAGTGAATTTGGACATCTCATTTTTAATTAGGCTATCTGAGGGCTTTAAACAATCAAAATACCAAAAAATATCGCAAAAGGCTTTTAAAAAGAGCTGCATATAGCAGTAAATAAAATGTGAATTTAAGCACCTTGATTTGTAAACTAGCAAACACAAACTTAAACTAGACTAGAGTTTGAATCTTCAGACCTCTTTCCTAGACCACTAAACAAGGCAAAGAATAGAAACACTCCAGTTCCTCAGGTACCAAAATAGCAGATATGGGCATTACCAGGTTCAAAATTCATTAGGTACTTAACACAAATGACAAAAACAATTGGAAGATGTCTAAAATTCCAATTCCTCTGGATTCCACCTCCCATTTTTCCTCTGATATTTCAGAGATGCTTCAGCCAGAAAGAATACTTTACCAATACCAACAGAAAGAAAAGCACTCCAACAGTCACACATACATATTCCATCACATTTTGAAATAATGACAAATTTTCCCAATATCAACATTTTATCAATATAATTATTAGCATACAGACATCAAATATGTTTATAATAAATATCACTTTTTAAAATAAAACAGTATACTCACTAAAGAGCTTGATGATAAAAGACAAGTCAGTGAATATTACCATTTGAAAATTTCAATTTTAATAAAATTTACTGTAAATAACAACAAAAGCCCCACTAGTAAGGGTGGTCTTCTGGAGATGGAAATAATTTTTAGGGCTGGTACTTTTTTTTTTTTTTTTTTTTTCAGGGGGGTGTCCCTCTGTCCCCCCGGCTGGGGGGGAGCGGCCGGATCTCAGGCCCCTTCAAAGCCCGCCTCCCGGGTTCAAGCCATTCTCCTGCCTCAGCCTCCCGAGTAGCTGGGACTACAGGCGCCCGCCACCTCACCCGGCTAGTTTTTTTGTATTTTCAGTAGAGACGGGGTTTCACCGTGTTAGCCAGGATGGTCTTGATCTCCTGACCTCGTGATCCGCCCGTCTCGGCCTCCCAAAGTGCTGGGAAGAGCTGGTACTTTTTAAAAATAGGAGTCTGTCTAGTGTAGTGGTTAAACACATAAACTTTGGAACTCAGACATGAGTTCAAGTCCCAGCTGTGACACTTACTAGCGGGATAACCTTGAGTAAGTACCTAACTTCTCTGTGCCTCAGTTTCCTCTTGTAAATGGAATATTAGCAGTAACCACCTTATAGGGTTTTTATGAGGATTAAATGGTTTGAGAACAGCACCAGGTACAGAGTAAACAATGTATAAATGTTTGATAAATATATCTTTGTTTATGTGTTATGAGAGCCTACTAAAAAATAAAACTACTTAAAATAATGTATAATGAGCTTTTAAAAGAAGTCAAATATGTAGAGAAAGAAAATAAAATATGCTAACAAAAGAAAATTTACAGATGAAAAGGTATGTATCCCACTACACTAATTGGCATATACACACAGATTTAGTCATTAATTAATTCATTCTTTCAAACATATATTAATAGCATTTTATATGTCTGGCACTGTGCTATGTAATGGAATCACAATGATAAATAAGATAAAATCTCTGTCCAAGATTAATCAGGTGCTCTACTCACCTTTGCATTTATTATTATAATAATTTGATGACAGTTGTATATATATAGTATGTAACTAAATGGTATAACTATGCACAAAATTGGGGTTTTGTAATTATTTTTATTTTTTTAAGAACTCTTCTACACACACGACAAACAAAAGCTGACCACTAGTGATACAGAGGGAGAATAAACATATCTAATCACGTTTTTTATTAACTCTTGTCTCAGAACTCAGTTGCTAAAGAATGTTGGAAATAATAACCTAGCTTTGGTAGCTAATCTTAAACTAATACTATTTTTGGTTATCAAATTATTTCCTCATTCTGAGAAAAACAAAGAGTAATTTTAAGCATGTAGTTTGCTTCTTTCCTCTTAGGCAAATTGGTGGTTTTCCTCACATCCTCGAACTTCTGTTATGGGTAGACTGACACTTTTCAACCTGCATTGCAGTGCTATGACATAGGTATCTTCTTTTTAACTAGGCCAGTTACATCTTACAACTCTAGATTAGATTACTTAAGTATACACCATATACACAAAACTTCTATCAATACAAATAAATGTTCAAGTGGTATTTGAAAGAAAACTTTTATAAATATATAAAAAGTATTAAGTCTATAGTCCTTTTAAGAGCTGACAGTAATGACCAAAATGATCATCTCCCTCTTCATGCTCTTGGTAGTTGACATTAGCAGCATATTCCTAAACTTAAATATTTAGGAAATGTGATAATACATGTTTAAGAATAGTCACTTAAACTTTCAGATTTCTCCATGCCTTGCTAGAATATCCCCCTAGAGAAAATTAGTTGTCTCTGTTTATCTTTAAGTAAATTGATTTTTCTTAGTTTTTAATTGTGGTAAAATACATATTAACATAAAATTTTCCATCTTCTTCTGGTTATTTATTTTTTTTTTTTTGAGACGGAGTCTTGCTCTGCCGCTCAGAGCTGGAGTGCAGTGGCCGGCCTCTCAGCTCACTGCAGCTCCGCCTCCCGGGTTTCACGCCATTCTCCTGTCTCAGCCTCCAGAGTACGTGGATCTACAGGCGCCGCCTCGTCGCCCAGGCCTAGTTTTTTTTTTGTATTTTTTAGATAAAACGGGGTTTCACCGATTAGCCAGGATGGTCCGATCTCCTGCCTCATGATCCGCGCCGATCATCGAAAGTGCTGGGATTACAGGCTTGAGCCACCGCGCCCGGCCAAAATTTTCCATCTTAAATGGCAATTTAAGTGTACAGTTCAGTAGTGGACCAGCATTTACATTGTCATGCAAACAGTCTCCAGAAGTTTTTCATCTTGCAAAACTGAAACTCTATATCCATTACACAGCTCTCCATTTCTGCCTTCCCCCAGTCACTGGCAACCACCATTCTACTTTGTTTCTGTGACTATGACCACTCCAAGTACCTCATATAGGTAGAATCACACAGTATTTGCCTTTTTGTACCTGGCATATTTCACACAGCACAATGTCCTCAAGGTTCATCCATGTTGTAGCATGTGTCAGAATTTCCTTCCTCTTCAAGGTTAAATACTATTCCATTGTATGTAATGTCACATGTTGTTTATCCAGTCATCTAGGAATACTTGGGTTGCTTCCACCTTTTGGCTATTATGAATAATGCTGCTACAGATACGAGTATAAACTGATTTTTAATTGATTCATCAAAGTTTATACTGTCAGCATTATTGAATGGTACATATGAAAGGCAAGAAAAATACAAAATAGATTTATCATATGGTTTTACTTTTTTTTTTTTTTTTTTTTGGAGACATAGTCTTGCTCTGTCACCCAGGCTGGAGTGCAGTGGTGCAATCTCAGCTCACTACAACCTCCGCCTCCTGGGTTCAAGCGATTCCTTTGCCTCAGCCTCTGGAGTAGCTGGGATTACAGGTGTGTGCCACCACGCCCAGCGAATTTTTGTATTTTTAGTAGAGACAGGTTTCACCATGTTGGCCAGGATGGTCTCAGTCTCTTGATCTCGTCATCGCCCACCTCAGCCTCCCAAAGTGTTGGGACTACAGCCGTGAGCCCACCGTGCCCGGCCTATCATTTTTTTTTTTTTTTAAAGCATGTTCCCTTCCATGCAATAACATAAAAAAAAGAAAATAACCAAAAGATAGTCCATTTTTTTATTTGAATTGTCACGAAGTTCTATTTCTTTCACAATTAAGTTTAAAAGTGTATCAGGTCAATTAAATGGTATCTTAGTCCACTTTGCATTACTATAACAAAATGCCACAGACTGGGTAATTTATAAAGAAAATAAACTTATTTATTTTTATTATTATTTTTTTTTTGAGACAGAGTCTCTGTCACCCAGGCTGGAGTGCAGTGGTGCGATCTTTGCTCACTGCAAGCTCCGCCTCCTGGGTTCACGCCATTCTCTTGCCTCAGCCTCCCGAGTAGCTGCGACTACAGGCGCCCGCCACCATGCACGGCTAATTTTTTGTATTTTTAGTAGAGACAGGGTTTCACCAATGTTAGCCTCGATGGTCTTGATCTCCTGACCTCATGATCCACCTGCCTCGGTCTCCCAAAGTGCTGGGATTACAGGCATGAGCCACTGCACCCGGTCAGAAATGTACTTCTTACCATTCTGAGGCTGGCAAGTAAAAGGTCAAGAGGCCCATTCTGCTGAGGGCCTTCTTGCTGCATCATAACATGGTACAAGGGCAAGCAGGCATGCAAGACAGAGAGACCACAAGAGTAAGCTGAGCTCATTTTTATGATAACACATTCTCTTGACAACTCACTTCCTAGAGAACTAATTCTCTATATAATGGCATGAATCCTTTTATGACGGTTCTGCCCTATGACCGAGTCACCTCTTAAAGTTCCCACCTCTTAATACTGTTATACTGGCAATTAAACTTCCAACACATAAACTTTTGGGGAACACATTCAAACCATACCAAATGGTAATTAATTTTTATTTCTAACATAAACATATACCAAAACACTCTTTTTTTTTTTTTTTTTTTAAAGTCAGGGTCTTGCTCTGTCACCCAGGTTAGAGTGTGGTGGCACAATCACACTTCACTACAACATTGATGTCCCAGGTTCAAGCAATCCTTCTATTTTAGCCTCCAGAGTAGCTGGGACTACAGCTGTATGCCACCATGCCCGGCTAATTTATTTTTCTGTAGAGATGGGGTCCCACTGTGTTGCCCAGGCTAGTCTTGGAACTCCTGGGTCTCATGTGATCCACCCACCTCCACCTTCCAAAGTGCTGGGATTACAGGCGTGAGCCACTGCACCAAGCCCAGCAAATACTCTTACAATTTTATAAGAAAGCTTAAAACAATGCCTGGTACTTTCATTAAACACCCTTAAAACTTCATTAATTCACATTTTTTCAAGCTCCATATTTCAAAGAGAAAACCTAAGATATCTGTTATTTTAAGAAGCATTTAATCACATAATCAGTGAAAGTTGCTTAAAGGCTTAAAATATCAAGGATGAGAAATTATTAAGTCTTGTACAATACTAAGCAAAGTTTTCTATTAGACAAATGTGCTTATGAAATGGACATAATACATATATACATATGTCAGAGCACTTGCTTCATCTTCTAGTTAATAACATGTTATTCTGTGTTCAATAATCCTAAATGCTTAAATTATACCATTTAATTTCCATACCAAACTGGTGCTATTGTATAGCATTAGATATGCTACCTCATAGTATTCTTCTCCGAGCACTACTCAACAATAAATGCACATTGGTCCTCATATTTACCTAGTAATTCCTTCCTTTAAGAAGTTTCAAGATTGTTTACTATGCTGCCACTGGAAAAAAAAATATGAAGTATCTACATGTACTTATATGGAAAGAAATCTAAAATTCATTGTTCATTAAAAGCCAAACTGCCAAGACAATTCTAAAAAGACACGCAAGTTTCTCAGAGGGGTTCGAATGGGAAGGTTAGTAGAAAAAGACCTGTTCTTTTCGCTTCAAAACCCCATAGGGGATTTCTAAGGCAGTGAAACTATTCTGTATGAACTGTGATGCTGGATACACATAAAAAAGATAACATTTGTCAAAACCCATAGAATAGTACAATAAAAGAATGAATCTTAAGGTAAACTTATGGCCTTTAGTTAATGTATCAATGTTTATTCATCAGTTGTAACAAATGTATCACATTGATGAGGATGTTAATAATAGAGGGAAACTGGAAGGGAAGGAATTAGGGGGTATAGGAAAGCTCAGTACTTTTCACTCAATTTTTCTATCAGCCTAAAACTGGTCTAAAATAGTCTACTGATTAGTAAAAATGAAAGAAAAGTGTAGCTATATTTTTCAATGACAAGTATAAGAAATATCTCTCTCATAATATGGGAAATAAAATTTTTTAATGTTAAGAACTCTTGGCCACGCACAGTGACTTACGCCTGTAATCCCAGCACTTTGGGAGGTCGAGGTGGGTGGATCACTTGAGTTCAGAGTTCGAGACCATACTGGGCAACATGGCAAAACTCTGTCTCTACTAAAAATACAAATATTACGCAGGCATGGTGGTACATGCCTGTAGTTCCAGCTGTTTGGGAGGCTGAAGTTGGAGGATGGCTTGAGCCTGGGAGGCAGACGTTGCAGTGAGCCGATGATGCCACTACACGCCAGCCTGGGTGACGGAGAGAGATCCTGTCTCACACACATACACACACAAAATAATAATAATAATACTTTTTTTTTTTTTTTTTTTTTTGAGACGGAGTCTTGCTCTGTTGCCCAGGCTGGAGTGCAGTGGCCGGATCTCAGCTCACTGCAAGCTCCACCTCCCGGGTTCACGCAATTCTCCTGCCTCAGCCTCCCGAGTAGCTGGGACTATAGGCGCCGCCACCTCGCCCGGCTAGTTTTTTGTATTTTTTAGTAGAGACGGGGTTTCACCAGGTTAGCCAGGATGGTCTCGATCTCCTGACCTCGTGATCCGCCCATCTCGGCCTCCCAAAGTACTGGGATTACAGGCTTGAGCCACCGCGCCCGGCCTAATAATACATTTTTTAAAACCTCTAAATAATCATACAATTAATGTTCAGATTCAGGAAATGAAATCAATACATACTATCTAATTGCAGGGCTTTCATTCAATGAGAGCACATATTTTGCCATTTAAAGTAGGTTAGTATCCAGAATATTAAAATGCATAGTATATACCAACTAAGAGATATCCTATGCAGGTGGGTCCCGCTTTTACCTCTATATACCAGATACTACACTATAAGGATCTATACTCTAGATCATTTCTCACCTTTTTTCCCTAAAATGCCTTTTGAGACAGGGTCTCACTATGTTGCTCAGGCTGGTCATGAACTCCTAAACTCAAGTAATCCTCCCACCTCAGCCTCCCCAGTAAAATGAGACTGCAGGCCCATGCCATTCCACCCAGATTAAGGTCCTTTTTGACCTTTTTTTCTCTATCATGTTCTCCCATAAAGTTTTAATACCTGAGTTTCTCCTCGTTTAGAAAATAATAATAAAACATTTTAAAATTTTAATATCATAGATATACAATTATTTTGTATTATTATGAATAGCCAATCCCTCCATAAACTAAATTGCAATCTCTTGTTTCTATATCTTAAGGACCAAAAAGACGTACTCAATTCTAATCAGCCCTTCTAAAATTTAATTGAGGATACTCTATATTGCACATAAGAGAGTTCAGAGAAGAGTTACTAAAGGTTTTTTTTGTTTGTTTGTTTTGTTTTGTTTTTTTTGAGGCGGAGTCTCGCTCTGTCGCCCGGACTGGAGTGCAGTGGCCGGATCTCAGCTCACTGCAAGCTCCGCCTCCCAGGTTTACGCCATTCTCCCGCCTCAGCCTCCCGAGTAGCTGGGACTACAGGCGCCCGCCACCTCGCCCGGCTAGTTTTTTTTTTTTTGTATTTTAGTAGAGATGGGGTTTCACTGTGTTAGCCAGGATGGTCTCGATCTCCTGACCTTGTGATCCGCCCGTCTCGGCCTCCCAAAGTGCTGGGATTACAGGCTTGAGCCACCGCGCCCGGCCAAAGGTTTTGATAAATACTCCCAAATTGCTCATTAATGATTGTACTGTAAAACCCTACCTATCTAAAATATGCAATACCTATTTCAGAAAAAAATAGAGAACATGTCAAATATTATAACTTTTTGATGTATCAATAGTTTTTAACAGTATTTTCTTTTTTTTTTTTTTTTTTTTGAGACGGAGTCTTGCTGTGTCGCCCGGGCTGGAGTGCAGTGGCCGGATCTCAGCTCACTGCAAGCTCCGCCTCCCGGGTTTACACCATTCTCCTGCCTCAGCCTCCTGAGTAGCTGGGACTACAGGTGCCGCCACCTCGCCCGGCTAGTTTTTTTTTTGTATTTTTTAGTAGAGACGGGGTTTCACTGGGTTAGCCAGGATGGTCTTGATCTCCTGACCTCGTGATCCGCCCGTCTCGGCCTCCCAAAGTGCTAGGATTACAGGCTTGAGCCACCGAGCCCGGCCTTAACAGTATTTTCTACTTTGTTTATAGCAAATAGTACTTCTGTAATGGGAAAGCCTTTATAATAACTAGCTTGATTAAGCATTTGACACTTTTCCAATTTTCTTATTTAAATACAATTAATTTGCCATTCCATCAAAAGTGAAAAAGACAAGACTATGGCAAGAAGATAAAATCGTCATCAAGTAGAAACATCATAGGAATGGAAGAAAAAACCAAGTTCACCAAAGAAAAGTGAAAATAACTATTATCAATATTCAAGGAGAGAGATCCAGTATAGCATAGTGTTTTAAGAATGTGACTCAAGAAACAGACTGCACGGGTTTAAATGCCAGCTCTGTCTTTTCTTAGTTATATAACAAGGCAAGTAACTTGTCAAAGACTCAGCTACTTTATCTGGAAAATGAAGATACTAAAAGTCATTATCACACAGGTTGTGATCAAATGAGATAATGCCTGTAGCACAGCGACTGGTACCCAATAAACACCCAATAAATGTTAAAGACAAAAAGACAGATGTATCAATATGTGGCACTAAGTAGGGCCCTTATAGCTCCTCAATTGCTCTACTAGGTAGGAACACTGCTCTTGAGCCACAGGGCATGCAGGTACACAGCCCCATTGGTTTCCATGAAGGTATCATTTGAATGATGACCAACTCATTACACAGAAGCCTTGTTCACAATATAGAAGTTAACACTAATATTATGGAATATAAAAGAATAATCAAGAAACAGACAGTCATACATGAATATTGAACTGTATGACACCAGGGTCAGCATTCTGATTGGGAAGGCACAGAACCCTGAGAGTTGGATGATACCTTTAAAAATCTTGAATCTCTGGAGTCCCAGAGTCCCAGGAACTATCTGATCCTGCAGAAATTAGCCTTTCCTTTGCTCAAGATGAAGCACATGCCTCTTCCTTACAAGATAACCTATGTCTTCCCAGATCTACCTCCACCTCTGGTTCTTGACCTCCAGACCAATCACAAATAACCATGTTTGGGAAGTGCCGAATCTGCTGAGGAAGAAAAGGACTATATGGCTGAAAGAGCTGCACAACTTAGTCAACATGTAAAGCAAGAGCTGGAAGAACAGACATTAGGCTGGATTCTGAAGACACTGGACCAAGGGAAATAGAATATGAAGTTGGATAAAAGAAGACTTACCTAACTGAGAGCACTCTCTCATTATACTGAATTTAACACCCTGACAAGGCCCCTGGAAATGATACTACGATATTAAGATGGCTCTTGAAAGTTTGGAAAAAGTGGAGGCGCACAGTAAGTGAAGGAGAAATGGCAGAACTGCTGTGGCAGATGGTAAATTTAGGGAATGAAAGGTTCCAAAGAAGTGGACATGCTAGAAAGTATATATGAAGGAAGGCTGAAAACTGCCTACTGACTATGCTCTATGAGAGGGCTCAAAGGGCATTACATTTCCCAAAGCATAAGCAATACACTGATGAAAAGGGCAACCATATTCCTGAGCTCAGTGGTGGCTGTCCTCATATTAATAGGAGATACTATGAGAAGCTGGACTCCTTGAAGTACAAAGACCTGGCCCCCGTACCTAGATTTGGGACTTCTTTGCAGGTTAATCCCAGGTCTGGAGCTCCCCATAGGATCGACTGGTGTCTTGGATACAGCTGCACTATGGATTAGCTTCTCCTTCTGTTGAATCTGCTTCACAATCCTTCACTTCCCCACAGAGGTTGGTTGCCAAGAGGGCTGCCGAAAAAATCTCCTGCATGCAAATTTCTGCCTCAAATCTGTGTATTCCGTGTTGAACCAGACCTAGGGCATTCTCAAATATCTCAAAATGCTGGATTAAATCAAACAAACATTCCTTTA
Source organism: Rhinopithecus bieti (assembly GCF_001698545.2). Classification (NCBI taxonomy): domain Eukaryota; kingdom Metazoa; phylum Chordata; class Mammalia; order Primates; family Cercopithecidae; genus Rhinopithecus; species Rhinopithecus bieti. The sequence continues at coordinate 1,689,002 of NW_016804690.1, forward strand.
AATGCATAGTAAGAAATTAAACATTCAGAGGCCAAAAACAAGACAGGAACTGTAATCCAGAACAGTAAGCAGAAACTGATTATAGTTACTCAGGGGAGATTTACCAGCCTCAATAACCAAGACATTTGAATTTTAATACCTATTAACTGGCTGGAATGAGCACCAACACTGGGACACAGAAAGTTAGAACTAAAAGACCCTCATAAAACCAAATTCCCCAAGTAAACGTAACTATCTTGGTCTAGGTTCTAGGTGAACAAAAAAAATCTACACCAATAACTTAAATCCTGGGCCAGCCTTCACAATGGTTTGAAGTTCAAGTTTATACTACCTGCATGATCCAAGAAATTCAAGGCTCAGAAATGTATAAAAAGGGTGATCCCAAGCTGATAATATTCCTGAGATAACTAGCAGAAGCAAATGTAAAACTATTCCGGACCTACAGAATTCCCATATTTAAAAAAAGCCTCACTAAAGATAAGCTCATAATCTAAAGCTTTAAAGCACAAGAAGAAATAATTCACCATAAGGGGACAGCAGACACAAAAATTAGTAGGATTAGACATCAAAAAATTTCAGCTGATAGTGCAGATGGAAATTATAAAATAAGTATATTTAAAATTATTAAACACATAAGGGACATTATAAAATATGAGAGAAAAAGAAAGACAATAGAAAATAAAAATAAAATAAAATAAAGACAATATCAAAAGACCAGGCAGATCTGAGGGAAAGGAAAAAACAAACAGAATTTTATGAGCATTGAAATAAAAAAAATACACACTGGGTTAAACTGCAGATTAGATACAGATAAAGAAATAATTAGTTTTTAAAAGGAAAATAGAGTTTAGGAAATTACTTAGAATGCAGAACAGAGATAAGGAGACAGAAAATAAGCAAACGGGACTAAGAAATACACAGGAGAGGATGAAAATGTCTAGCAACATCTTCTATCAAATCAAGTAGAGAATACAAAGGGAAAAAAAGCAATGTTTGAACAGATAATAGTTGAGAATTTTCCAAAAATGATGAAATCCATTAATCATCAGATTGAGGAATCACCAGCATAACATATCCCAACTAAGACACAAAGAAATTACAGAACACCAGTGACTAACAAGATATCTCAAAAGACCAGACAACACTGTCTCAAGATGAAGAAACTACAAGGTACACTAAAAACAAAAATTAAACAAACATAATAATAGCACATTAAGGAGAAGACTCTCTGCTTGTATTATTGTCATTCAATAAGCATATGTGGAAAAGGGAAATCAGATGAAACAGTATATGAAGGAAGAAAACATAGAACCCTTCCTCTGAGAAAGAGGCATCTTGTCAGGCAACCAGGAATACATTTTTTTTTTTCCTCAGGATTCATTAAGACAAGAGAAAGGAGGTAAGGAAGGATGAAAGAGAAACGGAGAAGAAAAGTTTCTTTAGGAGGGACTATCAAAAGGTAGAATTAAAAAGTCTCTAAAGGCCAAAAAAAAAAAAAAAAAAAAAGAACCAAAAAAAGGCTGGGCACAGTGGCTCAGACCTATAATCTCAGAACTTTGGTAGGCGGAGGCAGGAGGATCCCTTGAGCCCAATAGTTCGAGACCAGCGCAGACAAGACGGCGACACCTGTCTCTACAAAATAAAATAAAATAATAAAAATTAGCCAGGCGCGGTGGTATGAGCCTATAGTCCCAGCTACTCAGGAGGTGAGGTAAGAGGACCACTTGAGCCCAAGAGTTCAAAGGCTGCAGTGAGCCCTGTTCGCACCTGGGCGACAGAGCAAGACCCTGTCTCAAATAAAGAAAAAACAACAAGGCCGGGCGCGGCGGCTCAAGCCTGTAATCCCAGCACTTAGGGAGGCCGAGACGGGCGGATCACAAGGTCAGGAGATCGAGACCATCCCGGCTAACACAGTGAAACCCCGTCTCTACTAAAAATACAAAAAAAAAACCTAGCCGGGCGAGGTGGCGGGCGCCTGTAGTTCCAGCTACTCGGGAGGCTGAGGCGGGAGAATGGCGTAAACCTGGGAGGCGGAGCTTGCAGTGAGCTGAGATCCGGCCACTGCACTCCAGCCTGGGCGACAGAGCGAGACTCCGTCTCAAAAAAAAAAAAAAAAAAAAAAAAAAAAAAGAAAATTAAAAGCAAAAAACAATCACAACTAAAGGATATTGTGGTTACCTCCCCAACATCCATGTTCCCTATTTTAATTTCTGAGTATCACTCCTGCCACACACTCTATAAATTTTGGGGAAATATTACTACCCTTGCTCTAGAAATGGGACATGAGACTCAGATACAAGTTACTCAGTGCAAATGCTCCACCTTACTGGTTCAAGGGTCAGCATGGACTTAATTCAAGCCAGTAGGTCTAGACATGTTTTCTAGAAATTTCTCGGAAAGAAACTCTCTCTTCTACTGAATGATGTGATATGAAATATGATACCTGGAACTCCTGTAGCCATTTTACAACTGTAAGGGAAGTCAGACTAAAAACAAAGATTAGAGCAGAGCTGAGAGAACTGCAGAGCAACAGAGCCACAGACTTGACCAAACAACATCTGAAGACTGACATCTCTCTAAACTTTCCAGTTAATTAATAAATCCCCTTTCTTGTTTTAGCTAGGTATATTTACTATTATTTTGCAACTAAAAGCATTCTATTGGATACACATGGCACAAGGCTAAAGCTCTATCTGATCACAAAAATTTCCTCTGATTTAGACTCAATATTGAGCTATGAAGTAGAAATGTATTATGTTAATAAATACATGTTGTATTTCAGAAATGGCTTAGGAAGAAAAACAAGACTCTGCCTGACATTGGAGATTTTCAGCAGACACACAACTGTAATTTGCCAGGTGCCAGGAAAACTGACCTTTCCCAACATCACAGGCCCTGTATGTGCTAACACAAATTGTGCAGAAAGGGGCAAAGATGCTGCAGCCAAATGGAAAATAGGACATTCTTAAATGAAGTTTGCTTCTGGAGAAATCCATATAGCACCAAACCCTTAAGTCTTTTATTTTCAAGCTATTTTGTTTAAATTGTCTCAATTTTAAAATTGAAGGATTTCTAATTAAAAATCAAAGACTGGATACATGCATTTATCTTCACTTGCTCCCAAAACCCCACTAACATGACAGTAAAGAAATGTTAAAAATTATAAACACTGAAGATAATGGCTGGAAGAGATAAAAGAAAACAAAAAAGTTAACAAAAGCTTGGAAGATGCAAAGCAGAAGTATAGTTTCTGACTTAGCAGAACAGAGAAAGTTGAAACATAACATGTGTAGTTAATAGAGAGACACCAGCCAGCCATGGTGGCTCATGCCTGTAATCCCAGCACTTCGAGAGGCTAAGGCAGGTAGATTGCTTGAGCCCATGATTTTGAGACCAGCCTGGGCAACAGAAAAACCCAATCTCTACAAAAAATACAAAAATTAGCCAGGTGTGGTGGTGCATGCCTGTAGTTCCAGCTACTTGGGAGGCTGAGCTGGGAAGAACTGCTTAATCCCACAAGGTCAGGGCTGCAGTGAGCCAAGATAGCACCACTGCATTCCAGCCCGGGCGAAAAAGCACAAGGCACTGTCTCCACATGCACACAAAAAAGGAACACCAACAAAAAAATAATTCACAATAAAGAGGCCAGAAATGGAGCAGAGTTATGGGAAAGGCTAAAATCAGAAGGATGACAGAAAGTCCACATAAGGAACAATTAGATTTTAGATGCCCTGTTGGGTGTGGTGGCTCATGCCTGTAATCCCAGCACTTTGGAAGACCAAGGCAAGAGGATCGCTTGAGCCCAGGAGTTCAAGAACAGCCTAGGCAACATGGAAAGACTGTCTTTACAAAAAATTTTAAAAATTAGCCAGGCTTGGTGGCGCATGCCCATAGTCCCAGCTACTGAGGAGGATGAGGTGGGAGGATCACTTGAGCCCAGGAGGTCAAGGCTGCAGTAAACTGTGATTGTGCCACGGCACTCCAGCCTGGGCAACAGAGCAAGACTCTGTCTCAAAAAAAAAAGAGATTTTAGATGTCCCTCTACAACTCTGTGACTTGCACTCTGGCAGGAGAAAAGCAGTTTACTCTCTAGAAAAAAAAAAATTGAATCAGACAGATACCAGACTCTGGGACTACAAGCACAACTGAGTGTGAGGATAAGATACCGTACTGACGGCCAGGCACAGTGGCTCACACCTGTAATCCTAGCACTTTGGGAGGCTGAGGTGTGTGGATCACTTGGGGTCAGGAGTTCAAGAACCAGTCTGGCCAACATGGTGAAACTCCACCTCTACTAAAAATACAAAAATTAGCCAGGCATGGTGGTGGGCACGCCTATAATCCCAGCTACTTGGGAGGTTGAGGCACAAGAATTGCTTGAACCTGGGAGGCAGAGGTTGCAGTAAGCCGAGATCGTGCTGCTGCACTCCAGCCTGGATGAAAGAGTGAGATTCGGTCAAAAAAAAAAAAAAAAAAACAAGATACTGTACCGAAAACAGGGAGATTAAATTTATACAGTGGTCCCTGATTTATAATAGTTTGATTTTACCATGGTGAGAAAAGAATATGCATTCAGTAGAAACTGTACTTTGGGTATGGTATGACCGTTCTGGTTTTTATTTTCAGTACAGTTTTCGATAAATTACATAAAGTATTCAGCTCTTTATTATAAAATAGGCTTTCTGCTAGATGATTTTGCCAAATTGTAGGCTAATGTAAGCATTCTGAGCACATTTAAGATAGGCTAGATTAGGCTTCATTAAGTTAGGTGTACTAAATGCATTTTTTTTCTTTTTTTTTTGAGACAGAGTCTCGCTCTGTCACCCAGTCTAGAGTACAGTGGCGCAATCTCAGCTCACTGCAACCTCCACCTCCTGGGTTCAAGCAATTCCCCTGCTTCAGCCTCCTGAGTAGCTGGGACTACACGCGCCCGCCACCACACCCGGCTAATTTTTTGTATTTTAGTAGAGACAGGGTTTCAACCATGTTGGCCAGGATGGTCTTGATCTCTTGACCTTGTGATCCGCCCACCTCAGCCTCCCAAAATGCTGAGATTACAGGCATGAGCCACCGTGCCCGGCTCTAAGTGCATTTTTGACTTATGATATTCTCAACTTCCAATGGGTTCATCAGGATATAATGCTACTGTAAATTAAAGAGCATTTCTATAGTAAGCAGTGAGATCACTCTCTACCTCTCAGTTCTCTTCCTTTGTTTAACTATCAAAAACTAGTAGCAACTTGTACCTCCCAGGCAGGAGAAAGACTCTTCTTTGGAAAGAGAAAACAGCCCAAGAGAAAAGGCTATAGATAATGGGTCCCTAACCTTTTTGGCACTAGGAAGCGATTTCATGGAAAACAATTTTTCCACAGACAACATGGGTGGGGGTGATGGTTTCAGTAGGAAACTGTTCCACCTCAGATCATCAGGCATTAGATTCTCATAAGGAGCGTGCAACCTAGATCCCTTGTATGCACAGTTCACAACAGAGTTCACACTCTATGATAATCTAATGCCGCTGCTGATCTGACAGGAGGCAGAGCTCAGGCCTGCCACTCACCTTCTGCTGTGTGGCCCAGTTCCTAATGGGCCACAGACTGTTACCAGTCTACAGACTGGGAGTTGGGGACCCCTGCTATAGATATTAAGAGTCAGCAATGTCTCAATAAAATAAATCTGATATTCAACTAACAGCCCTACAGTGAAATCCATGCACACAGAGTTTCCAAGATTTTTAGTATTAGCTAAATGTTTGAGAAACAACCAAGGAATGCTCCTATCATGAAATAAAGAAACCAAATCAAATAGAAAACAAACAAAATACAATACACAAAGAAATTATTTTTTAAAACTAAAATTATTTGGACAGAGGTGAAATTATAACCACAAAACAGTAATAGACTATAAAAATGAATGCTCAGAAAAGAAGAAAAGGCTTTGAAAAGTTTACTTATAATATTTTTGAGACACGGTCTCACTCTGCTGCACAGTGGCACAATCATAGCTCACTGTAACCTCTAACTCTGAGCTCATGCAATCCTCCTGCCTCAGCTTCCTGAGTGGATAAGACTTCAGACATGCACCAATGCACCATGCTAATTTTTTTTTTTTTTTTTGTAGATGCGGTCTCACTATGTTGCCCAGGCTAGTCTTTTAACTTCTGGCCTCAAGTGATCCTTCTACCTGGGGCTCCCAAAGTACTGAGATTAAAGGCATAAGCCATTGTGCCCAGCTGAAAAGTTTAAATGAGAGCAGAACATTTAAAAATATATAATAATAACATTGGAAGAAAAGGCTTAGAAAATCTCCCAGACACTAGAAAAGTAAAAATTAGAAAATCAAAATCCAGGAATTCAAATATTAGACAAAAGAAATTCTAGAAAAGAAAAAATGGGAATAAAATTTATCAGGGATATAATACAAGATAATTTCCCATTAACTCCAAGAAAACAAGTTTTAGAAAAACAGTAAATGTAATCATAATCACTGAGTGGCTCAAGTATGAATAGTACATAATTTTAACAGTGAAGACACTAACCAAAAATAATGATAACTCCATTAGGGAAAGAAAGTTGAGGGGGAAAGGAAAAAAACTTAAGTATAAAAAAGCTAAATCTTCCTTTGCCTTATTAGTAAGTCAACATATATGATTAAAATGGAAAAAATTTTAAATGGTAGCATAATCAATATTGAGAAATACTAGGAGAAACTATCGAGAGGATTATAAGTAGTTGCCTCTGGGGATAACCATTCAGGGATGAGAAAGGGTGGACCAGGGAACCAATGTTTTTCATTATATGCATTATGTCATATTTGAGTTTTTAACATTAATTAAACCTGTAAACTAACCTTTGTGAGAAACAATGTTTTATAACATTAAGTAACAAGAAATAGCTCTCCATAAATTTTATGGTTTTTTGGTCTTAATTAAAACTGTTTCTCATAAAGGTCTTCTTGCCCATTTCTTATTTTTTCATTCTAGATAAATTATATTTTTGGTTACCATTATGAATGACACTATAAAATTTTGTTCTCTAACTGGCTGTTGCTAGTTATTTTATATACTTCTGTTAAATTGTTAAGAATCCTTGTTTTAATTGTTCTTAAATCCACTGATAATAGAAACTATTTTCATGATCGTTACATTTAGCATTGCTCCCCACCCACAATAGATAGGAAGTAAATATTTAACAAATGATAGATAACACTGCTAGAGCACCTACTGATAATGTGTCACCCACTAAACTAGGCAATTTATAATCTCTAGCCTTCACAACTCTTTAAGGTAGCGTTTTGTTTAGGCCACTAGGTAGACTAATCAGCTGTAACAAAGAAATACCCAAAAAAAACCAAGGGCTTAAAGAAGATAGAAGTTTATTTCTCTCTCACATAACAGTGCAAAAGTAAATGGATAACCTAGGGTGGAGAGTCAGCTCTGCTCCAGGGAACCCAGACTAGCCAGTCAGTTCTGCCGTCTTCATCAATTGGCGTCCATCTCTGGATCCAAGACTGCTGCTTTAATTCTTGTCATTTCCCAGCCAAAGAGAAAAAAGAAAAGAGGACATCCAGGACACATGGGTTTTTCTTTAAGAAGATGACCCAAAAAGTTGCCTGCATCTCTTCCTTGTACATCCCAATGGCCCAAACTTATTGGGCCCAATCTACCAGCATCTACCTGGGAAACACAGTTGGAAAAACTTGGGTAGTCACGGGCTAGCTTAAACTTCAGGCAGGACTAGAAATTTTATTTCTGAAAAGAAGAAACGCAGAATGGCTACTGGAGTATATCTGGCAGTCTCTGTCATAGTTAGGTATTATAATCCCTATTAAAGATAAGAAAATTGAAAATCAGAGTTATTTGCCTAAGGCCACATAGCCAGCAATGATTAAGCCAGGATTCAACTCCTCTTCTGTCTCTGGATCCCATACTATCTCCCCGCTAAATCATGCTAAATAACCATATATATATTCTTTTTTAATTTCTAGCTCAACTGGATGATTCTAATCAAATAGTCTTGGGTGTCCTCCTTAATACTATTTGTTTTATTACAAAATTTCCTTCCCTTAGGTGGAAAGGACCTTGATATTTAATTCTAATGCTCTCATTTTACACAGTAACTAAAACTCAGAGATTAAATGAGTTGTTTAAGGTCCCACAGCCAGTTACTGAAAAAAAGGGCAAGTAGAGACCCTGGGTTCCTGATTTTCATTCCAGTGCTCTTTTCACTATCCTATTCTATCTTCTAGTGAAAATAAAGTTTGTCTGTCATAATTATAGTCATTCCCAGATGTTAAATGGTTTAAAATGATCATTTTTTTTCTTCCAAATGATAAGAAAGCACTAGTTCCAAGCAGATATTAAAGTTTGGTCACACATTACCATTTCTGTACATTTACTGAGAATTCATGAAGTAATGTTATCTTTGGGCTAGCATAAAGCTACAGGAAGAAACCTTCACAGTCACAGTAGTTTCTCTGTGTATCTCTAAAACCTAGCATTCTTACTTACAAACATCATGAGAGTAAAAGAATTTAAGCCTGTTTTTTTCCCCCAATTATGTTTACCTTCATTTCATGGTCACTTAAAGATTCTGGTACCAAGTGTGCCCTCAGAAAATGAAACAACTTATTCCTCCTATCTCAAAAGTCAAAATTATTCGTAGTCCACTAAAAGCTCTATTTGCTACTACTATCTTAAATACAAAATAGAGATCTAGGAAGACTGCTGAATTAAGCTCAAATTTTTTAAAATTTTATTTTATTTATTTATTTTTTGAGACAAGAGTCTCACTCTGTCCACCAGGCTGGGGTGCAGTGGCACGATCTCGGCTCACTGCTACCTCCTCTGCCTCCCAGGTTCAAGCAATTCTCTTGCCTCAGCCTCCCAAGTAGCTGGGATTACAAGGCATGTGCCACCACACCTGGCTAATTTTTGTATTTTTAGTAGAGACAGGGTTTCACCATGTTGGCCAGGCTGGTCTCAAATTCCTGATCTCAGGTAATCCGCCTGCCTTGGCCTCCCAAAGTGCTGGGATTACAGGCGTGAGCCACCACGTCCGGCCACTCGATTTTTAAATAGATGTCAAGGTTGCCTAAAAGTAGTATAAAAATTTGTCATTGCATACAACTTCTTTCCAGCTTATCTCCTTCCTACTCAGTAACAAGCTCCCCACTGAGATGATTCCAAATGCACCTGGTATTTTGCATTTAAACAAAATACATTTAAAATCATTTGGGAAAAAAATTTTAAATATTTGCGAGGAAACAAATTATTTACATTGTTCATGTCATATGGCATGGTAGTGCTCATTGAGATTGGAAAATCAACTGTATTACCAAAGATTTTTTTTAAAAAGAGAAAAACTCCAATACGGAGTGAATATGATATAATAGGGATGTTCTATAGTCTGAATGAATCAAATTTAGTGTAAGAGAACCATTAATTATCTATGCCAAGTATACAAATATAATCCAAGTAAAATTAAAGAGTAAATGACCCTTTCAAAATTTGAAATTACCTTTTAAATGAAGCTGCTTCTGACAGCTTGGTATATGCCTTTTGAGTTACTAAATATAATTCAACAGAAATAAGATGGTGTGTGTTCTCTCAGAAATCTATGAAAGGAAAACATAATATATATTTAGTCTAAAAACAAACACCGAAACCCACAAGACCAACAACATTTGGAATGTTCATACTATATCAATAGTACTTACCGTCAAATGATATACAAATAATTATACATTAAGCCTAGATCAAAAAATAATAATTCCCACCATTAACTGAATCCCTACTGTGCACTTAGTACTGCACTAGGTACTTCACATGCATTGTTTTGCATCCTAACAACAATTCTGCAAGGGAAGTATTATTCTACTTTAAGGCATGGGAAAAACAGAGTCAAGTAAGTTGGATAACTTGCCCAATATTGCACAGCTTATGTGTAACAGAGCCTGGATGAGTCAAATAATTCACTCTCAGAAAACTAATTTGAAGGGTATATTTAACCTACTAAAAAGAATTATAGGGATACTATCTGAAAATATAGGGATATATCTGAAAATATAATCTTATCTATCATCTATCACCACAGGAATGCTGATTTACATACATAAAAATATAAACAGGGTACCATTTTTTAAAGCAGTCTGAATTTCCATGTATAAGCTTAGTGTGGCCTACCTGGCTGTGACAGAATGTTTTAATAGTAAGACCTCATGTACGCCTTTATGGTCTAGATCATCTTTCCCTGGACCCAACCCAAACTCCTATTCTGGCTTCTTCATTCAACTGCTATTCCTAAATTCCTGCCTATCTCTCTAAGTTTTACTGAAACATTTTTTGTTTCAGGTTCCCATCTATTATCTTGTTTCTTTTTATTTGTGGCAGAAATAGAACTAAAAGAGAATCCCATTGTAACCACCCTCCCTCTTTACTTTTAAGGACCAGCCCACAAAGAGTTAGCTTATCTATCCAACTACAGGACAGGGTGCTATGCTCTGTTAATATCTTTTTTTTTTCTTTTGAAGATGAAGAAAGAATCATCAAATTTCTAAGGAAAGGGAGTAAGCAGAAGAAAAATGTTTTAAAGTTTTGAAACTTAGAAATAAATAAACACCATTCTGTAAGATGCTGCAGATGCAGCAGTACAAAAGAGACAAAAGTCTGTACTCACAGAGCTCACAACTTAAAAATTTGTGCCTTAGTGTTGTAGTTGCTCCAGATGATGCTTAAGACACATTGCGTGCCTCCAAAGACTCACCATGTACCAAGGACACTGGGCATTTAAACAGCTCTTTAGAATTTTATAAAATGCTTTCTTGGCATCTCATTTAAGCCTTATTGCAACAATCTCACAACAACCTACAACGGTAATGGCTATTCCCTCTTTACTAATAAAAAAACAGATTAAGAAAACCTACATTTTGTGGCACAAATAGTAAGAGAAAGAGCCAAGGTTCAAGCCTAGGTCTTCTAGCTCCAAATCTGCTATACTAAAAGTCTCTGCATAAAAATGAATCTGGCTTCTGTCAAGTTAATTAGAGCTCAGTGCATAACATCTGAAATGAACACCTCATAACTCATACATCATACCATAGTTTTACACAGTCATGTCAAAGCAATGGTCATAGGAGGAAAGCAATTAAAGGGATATAAATTCTAAAGAACAAGGCACAGCACCAAGCCTTTCCCTTCTCCTCAGGCCAAACCCCATTTCCTATACTCTCCACTACAAGTCTTGCCACACAGTTTGAATATATAACTAAACTATTCCACAGTATCAGAGATCAAAAATTAGTTTATAGTAATAAATATGTAGGGTACTAGAGGGTGGTCGTGGGGCATACAAATATTAAATACCACTAAATACCACTGATCAGAACCCATAGGAATGTCCTTGAACAAAAAGTACAGTGTATGGAAGAACCTACTTAATAATACCCACACTTTTGCTACACTAATATGAACAGTAGTGAAGTTATATTTGTGACTTATCTCAACTCTTATCACTTTGTTAAAAGTCTATTCTCAATCAGATATCTATCCCAAACTGTCTATAACAGAGTGTGGAAGTTGTAATTCTGCCTACTCAGTATGCGTTTCTAACCTTCTTTTCTGATTTAAACATCAGCAGCAACAACAAATAAACATCTACCTTGTGTTCGCAGAAGTCAAACACAGAACCCCCAAGTCCTCCATTCCTTCTTCCAGTTGAAGAGATGGGTACAAGATTATTTGGGTTGTGATTTATTTAAGGTGTGTTTGGGTTTTAATTTTCAACTTATTTAAATTTAAATTTAATGTGTGTAATCTAATTTAACTTACATTTACTTTCATTTTTTATTTCTTTGAGACAGTTTTCCTCTGTCACCAAAGCTGGAGTGCAGCAGTGCAACCTCGGCTCACTGCAACTTCCGCCTCCTGGGTTCAAGTGAGTGTCGTGTCTCAGCCTCCCAAGTAGCTGGAACCACAGGCATGAACCACCACACTTGGTTGATTTTTTGTATTTTTGGTAGAAACGGGTTTCGCCATGTTGGCCAGGCTGGTCTTGAACTCCTGACCTCAGGTGATCCACTCGCCTCGGCCTCCCAAAGCGCTGGGATTATAGGTGTGAGCCACCGTGCCCGGCCTTCATTTTAATTTTAAATTTGACTTAAAATTAAATTCAACAATATCCAAAAGAAGTCAAAATAGCTAAGTAATCCTGCATTTTAAAAGGTCTCAACTAAAAAAACTTCTCTGTGAAATACTAAAATTTTTTATATTAATGATAAAATAGTTCTCTATCTCTTAGACCAATAACCAAAATGAAAGTTCATATAAAATTTCTTAGACCTTAACATTAGACATTTTATAAAATCAATGACTTGATGATTTAACAACTTTATCATCACAGATAGACTTAGACCTGTCTGAGAGGGTTAAGAAACTTACACAAGGTCATTAAGCCAACAAGTAGTAAATCAGGACTTAAACTTGGAAGTTTAGTTGCCCCAGGGCCTGTGAGACAAGTCTCACTCTGTTGCCCAGGCTGGTGTGCGGTGGTGCAATCTCGGCTCACTACAACCTCCGCCTCCCACATTCAAGTGATTCTCCTGCCTCAGTCTACCAAGTAGCTGGGATTACAGGTGCCCACCACATTTTTTTTGAATTTTTAGTAGAGACGGGGTTTCATCACGTTGGCCAGGCTGGTTTTTGACTCCTGACCTCAAGTGATCCACCCACCTCGACCTCCCAAAGTGCTAGAATTACAGGCGTGAGCCACCATGCCCGGCTGCTATGTGATTCTTACCCACTCTACTTTTCTGCTTAATTGGTACCTGGCACACAACTGATACTCAACTGGTTACAAAATGAATAGATGATCAATCACCTCAGTGTTTCACAAACTTCAGAGTTTTCTCAAGATGGTACTCAAGGTCCTATATGTCCTAGCCCCAATCTTATCTTCCCCTACTCTCTAAAATGTATCTCATGTATTATAACCAAACTGGTCCCTCAAACACATGCTGCAACTTCCCATCTTGTCCCAGGCTTCCTCTACTGGGTACTTGTCCCCTACACCTCTATGCCTCTACAAATCCTATCTTCAAGTACCAGTCCCAAGTCATTATGTATAAAGTTTTCTCTAATCTCTTTGCCTTGTGATAATGTCTCTCATGTGAACTACTATTGGGTTGGTGCAAAAGTAATTGCAGTTTTTGCCATTAAAAGTAATGACAAAAAGCTAGTATACAGCTTATTAAATTCAGCAATTCTAAGCTATAGGATCTTTATGGACAATTCCTTATTCTGTAAGAAATAAGAACTTACAGCTATTTATAAATCTACCTGGCATCAAACGTAGTTCCTTATACACCATATGCATTTATTATATATTTAATTTACTGAATTTAAGATACACTTATTATTCAAAAATAAACCTACTACCTCTGAAATAATCTCCCCATTTTTTACATATCATTGTCTAATTTATGATTCCACATGTGTATGTGTGCATACATATGTCAAACTAATCAATACTTAAAATGGGGTAGTAACTTATCAGATAACAATGCTGAAATTCTCAATGTTGACAGAACCCAGTTTTTAAAAGAACCATTAAAGAAGTATTTCACATTTGCACAAAGGTCAGCATATTAATGGTTCTGTACAACTAATCCATACACATATCCTACAGAAGAAAGAAGGAATCCAGGAACAATTTTAATAGTAAACATATATTTAAAACATTACAGGCATTCAAATCCAAAAGATCCATCAGTCACATGTGCCGCCATAACAATTTAGGCGGGTTCTTCACAAATTTCGGTACCATTCTTTAGGGATTAGGCTCCTTTCCCATTATGCCTAAAACAAAAAGGACCAGATCTAAATAAAATGCAGCAGTCACAGTCACACAGACACTTGAGTCACTGTCATCTCTGAAAGACGGCCACCAAATACCATATACACAAATTGATTTTATAAAATAAGTGAATGGCCTATCAGCCTTGCTAAAAGCTAACTGCTAATGGCAGAGACTGTGTTGGGAAGACCAACCAAAAAGTACCACAGAAATCTCTGCACTGAAATTTGTTTTAAAGAGGATGGAAGGAGCTAGGCACTGTGGCTCATGCCTGTAATCCCAGCACTTTGGGAGGCCGAGGAGGGAGGATCACTTGAGGTCAGGAGTTCGAGACCAGCCTGGCCAACATGACTAAACTTTGTCTCTACTAAAAATACAAAAAAGTAGCCGGGCATGGTGACACGTGCCTATCGTCCCAGCTAATCAGGAGGCTGAGGCAGGAGAATCCCTTGAACCTAGGAGGTAGAGATTGCAGAGGGCCAAGATAGCACCACTGCACTCCAACCTGGGTGACAGAGCGAGACGCTGTCTCAAAAACAAAGGAAGGTTGAAGGAAGGATGGAAGGAAGAAAGAAGGCAGGATAGAAAGATGAAATAAAAAGAAGGAAAGAAAGGGAGAAAAGTTCCAAAACCCATACACAAATTGCACAATCTTATTTTCATTGAAATGACCCCAAAAATAAAAATAAAATATACTTTCAAAGAGTCCTTTGAAAGAGCTGCTTGATTTCATGGTCAGGTTATGTGGTTTGTAAACTTGAAGATATTCAAGTCAGTGATAAACACCAAATCTCATGACCCACTTAAGGAACAGGCAGCGAAAAATCATCTGGAGTTTATACTGGCTGTGCAAATGAATGTACTTAGTCATTACTGAACATCACGACTTACAAAGCAAGCAATTGTTTCCTTTCAAATCCTCATCTTTTCTATCAGTGCTAACAAAATTATTGCCAAAAACACTAAATCAATACCATCTGCTAAAAAAAAAACTCAAAACATTAACCTTAACCCATTAAAAAATGTGAGTTAAACATCTTTTCAATTAAAATATTATTTTTAACAGTGTTCTATCAGGTAAGCAAAGCAAAACACAACACATATATCCTATGTAGGTAATCATATGAGAATATATGAAAAAAACATAGAATATAGAAAATACTGGTCTAAAGTTATTTTCTATTTCTTGGCTGGGCATAGTAGCTAATGCCTGTAATCCCAGCACTTTGGGAGGCTGAGGTAGGTGGATCACCTGAGGTCAGGAGTTCAAGACCAGGCTGGCCAACATGGTGAGACTCCATCTCTACTAAAAATACAAAAAATTAGCCAGGCGTGGTGGTGCATGCCTGTAATCCTAGCTACTCAGGAGGCAGAAGAATTGCTTGAACCTGGGAAGGTAAAGGTTGCAGTAAGCCGAGATCATGCCACTGCACTCCAGCCTGGGCAACAGAATAAGACTCTATCTCATGAAAAAAAAAAATCAAAGACAACTGATGAAGTAAGTTACCATCTCTTTGAAAACTGATATGCTTTAAGAAGTTAAGTCCTAAGAACAAATTTTGTAAAATTCCAATACAAAGATGTTTTGGCATTTTCATGGTAATTTCAGCCTTAATGTTACAAATTTTCTTAGAGCATCTGCTACCTAAACTTTACAACATGGCATCCCATGCACAGAGCAAGTAATCCTTGGTTCTTGTTTATCCTAGAAAAAGATGCAAGGGAAAACATACTTAATGTACTATTAAAAGATCTTTCTCAGATTTTTTTCTTCCTCTAGAGGGCAGTTAATATAAACCTTCAGTAAGGGGAGTTTTCAAAAGTGCTTTTTGGAAGTCATCTGTTGCTTCTTCATCAAACAAATAGTTCATTTCTTATGACTCTAAATGAAAGAGTTTTATCAGTTACTAGAAATTTATTTTAAATAAATTTTAAAAAATCCTCTACGCATCCCCCAGCCCACAGGTTCAATACAAAATACTCCCATGAAGCACAATGACAACGTGGACTTTTATATCTGGCAATGCAGCCCCATGGCTGGAGATCATCCAAAAATGTTGTATTAAGTGCTTAAAATTTTGTTTTAATGTATGGAAGAGCCAACAACAAAGTAAGAGAAATGCTCAAGAGCAGAAATAATTTTTTAAAAAGTACAAGTCTAGAGAGGTGAGTTAGTGCTGAAGCCAATGTTCCCCTGGGGAATCAACATATCCCTGGTGGAACGAACCTGATGGAGGACGGGAGCTATAGAAAATAGGATAATAGGCAGCAAAACTTGAGGGCCTGTACAAAATGGAGAGCCTGAGCAAAGACCGTCTCACATAAAGCTCCCGAGGGGGGTAAATTAAAAAACAGTTAATCTTACAATCCATACACATGAAGGAATGGATAGGGGAAAAAAGAGTAAATGCATATGGGTAAATCTAAACGCTGTTATTTCTGGGGCTGAAAGATCAAGTCCCAAAACTATAATATCTGATAAAAATAGTTCTCGTCAGAAGGAGGTTCAGGAGAAGGATAAAGATTGCATTTACATTTAGACTTTGTTAAGTATGCATATTAACAGTTCTATGGTAACCATAGAGAAAAGAAGAAATAGAAAACTTCCAACACAGTTCAAGGGGGGAAAAAAAACAAACAAAAGATGAGAAGAAAGTATATGATATGGTAGAAAGAATTCAGGTCTTGGAGTCAGATATTCTGGGCATAAATCACAATTCTGCATATATTTCTTCTAACCACAGATAAGTCACCTACTTTTAAAATTTCAGTTTCCTCATCTTTAAAAGAGGAATAATAATACAAACTTTTTAGCCTAGTATTTGAATTAACATGCAGGTACACTATACCTAGTACAGTCCTGAAACAAAGATTGTACACAGATACCTTTTCCTGTCCTGTTCATTTCATGACACTGAAGCATGCTCAACTAGTGAGGAGGTCATTATTTTAGGCTGCTGGATCAGACTATTTTCAGCTTGAGTATCACAACTATTACATAGAATTTTTCCTTGACTTTCTATGTACTCCTTCCTTATTCAGGATTAAAAAGCTTCTAAATCAAATTATATGTAGTACCTCAAGTTTATTATTCCTAAACTATGCTTAAATATGTTTAGATTTTCACAAGGAAGATTAAGTTAAATCTAATGCAAATGCCCCTTCCACAGCAAAATGCCATGATTAACAATGCATATAAAATAAAACCCAGCTGTTGCTTTTCAGATAGCTAACTACCCCTGACCTCAGTTCTAGAAATAAAAAAGAATGATTATTAATTATATAAATTTAAAGATGCATAACTCACCTGTTAATTAAAATTTGTCAAAGTTAAGAATGAGCATGTAATACCAAAATTTGATAAAATAACATCTTGTTGCATGAAGATTACATCATGAGTTTAGAAACTGTACTCCCAAAATTAAAGTGTCCAGTAAAAGCTTAGTAAGTCAAGCAATCCCAGTAACAGTATTATAAAAGTTGACTCTAAGAATAAAAAAAGTGATAAATTTAATTCAATAACCCACATACGGATGATCCATGCCCCTACCCCTTTTTATAATTCTCCAAGGCCAATTTTAAATTCTGAGTGGAATTTTTCTCTTCAACACAGGATGTTTCCAGAATTCCACCATCTGTACATTTACAGAATAAAAATTATGTATCTAAGACAAACTTCAAATGGCAAATCTGTCCCCCAAATTATAACATAATCCAAAAGAAGTACTGTACATGCTTTAACTGTTTGTCTCTACCGGTACAGAAGACTAACTTTAGAGCATATATGCCAAGAAGTCATCAAGGCGACACAATCCTTTTACCTGAAATAAAAATGCTAAAGGCAGAAAACGTCTTCCAAGAAACCAACTGGCAACCACTAAAACTAAAGATGAAAGTTTTATTAGAATGGAAATGGAAAACCTTGCATATATACACATACTCTAATAGAAAATGACATGGGGGAATGTTATATTTAGAAATCTTAAATAGGGGCTATATTATTTATAAAACAGGAGGCATCAGCCTTATAGTAAAAGAGTTAAGAGCTAAAACTCTGAAGTCAGATTGTCCAAATTCAACGGTTAAAGAAATTACATTTTAGTTAGTAGCTCCCTGATAGAAGTGGATAATCATAATACCCATCACACAGCATTCAGCAGATATATAATAACGTAAAGGCCAATACCAAACAACCATAAATCATTAAAAAATCATTAAAGTGTAGGCCAGGTGCGGTGGCTCATGTCTATAATACCAGCACTTTGGAAGGCTGAGGCAGGAGGCTCGTTTGACCTAGGAGTTTGAGACCAGCCTGGGCAACACAGTAGAACTCCATCTCTGTAAGAAGTTAAAAAACCAAAAAAAAAAAAGCTGAGCATGGTGGCACACACCTGTAGTCCCAGCTACTCAAGAGGCTGAGGCGGGAGGATCACTTGAACCCAAGAGGTTGAGGCTTCAGTGAGCTGTAATCACACCACTGGACTTGAGCCCAGGTGATACAGTGAGATCCTGTCTCCAAAAAAAAAAAAAAAAAAAAAAAAAAAAAGTATTAATGTGTAAAGGACACTACTAATCTGCAATTGAGCCCAGAGCTCTAATTACTAATAATCAGGTTATAGTCTTAAAGGACTAAAGGAATATTACTTTACTTTACTGCTGCTGAAGTCTTCTTGAGGGGCAACGATGAGGAATAATCAACTATACTAAGAAGAAAAACCCAGGATAGGCATGGTGGCTCAAGCCTATAATCCCAACACTTTGGGAGACCAAGATGGGAGGACAGCTTGAGCCCAGGAGTTCAAGACCAACGTAGGCAATGAAAGGAGACCTCTGTCTCTACAAAACAATTTTTAAATTAGCCATGCATGGTGGTGCACACCTATAGTCCCAGATACTTGGGAGGGTAAGTCAGGAAGATTGCCTCAGCCCAGAAGTCAAGGCTGCAGTGGGCTATGATCTCACTACTACACTCCAGCCTGGGTGACAGAGCAAGACCCAGTATCAAAAACAAACAAACAATTTGGTAAGCACAGCAATTCAATCTGCCCAGCACATAGTTTAACTGCTGAGGGGGTGAGGAGGCTGGGATAACAATGTATTAGAGATACAGGCTATTCAGCTGGGCACAGTGGTGGCTCACGCCAGTAATCCCAGCACTTTGGGAGGCCAAGGCCAGCAGATTGCTTGAGGCCAGGAGTTCGAGACCAGCCTGGCCAATATGGTGAAACCCTGTCTCTACCAAATATACAAAAAAAATTAGCCAGGTGTGGTGGCGGGTGCCTGTAATCCCAGCTACTCAGGAGGCTGAGGCACGAGAATCGCTTGAACCTGGGAGGCAGAGGTTGCAGTGAGCCGAGATCGTGCCACTGCACTCCAGCCTGGGTGACAGAGTGAGGCTCCATCTCAAAAACAAAAAAAAAAAGAGAGAGAGAGACACAGGCTATTCCAAATGGCTTAGTTCTCTCAGGTTCCAGTGAGTTAAAAAAGGATCTATTGCAGAAAATTATTAAAGCTTAGTTTGCATTTGATTTTCTTTTTTAAAATTTGTTAACTGACATAAAAATTGTATATATTTATGGTATACAACATGATGTTTTCATATACGTATATATCATGAAATGGCTAAATCAATATATTTGACCTTGACAGCCTATGAAAATCTAGGCAGTTTCTGAAAAAGTAACACCCATGTCTAAAACCTACAGTTGGGAATGAAAAAGAAAGACTCTGAAGAATGCTTGAATTCTTATACCACCACCCCCCCCCACCAACATTCCCCACCCCTGGGGAGAAACTATTTGAGACCGAACTGTTAAATGGCAGCAAACACCATCAGCATCACCTGAACAGGCTTCTAGGGCAGCAATCTCATAACCACTCATTTGGTGGCCACTAATTTACTCTTCATTTCAAAGTGGTCTTTTTATCTAGGTTTAAAAAAATGAAACTATCTAAAAATTTTTTGCAGCAGCAGCGGCATATGGAAACACATTCATCATTACCCTCCATTATCCTTTTCAGCTGGCAATAACTTGGGGTTGTAAAGCAAAGAAAAAAGAGTTTGGGTGATTTGAATCAAACCTTGGATTCTAGCCCTGCCCTGCAGCATGCTGTAATATGAGAAAGATTCCAGCCTCACATTCCAACAGAAACGAATTTTTACGTGAAGAGCCCCCCTCCATTAACTGCCACCTCTCCTTTCGTTACTGTTTTGAATCAATGCAGCAGATATTTTTAAAGTATCTGCTACTTTCAACTATGCTAGATGCTACATTAATTATGGTACCATCCTTGAAAAAAATTAATGAATTACATTTAACAAATGCTTAAAGTGGAACAAAAGGAAAATAAAACACTTTTAGGAGTATGAAGACATACAAAAAAAAAGTAGAATCAACATGCTGCTAACTCTCTCTAAAAAGTACTTTAAGTATCAGCACCAAATCATTTAAGGTGCTTTTGAAATGTAGAAGAAAACAGTGTATAAGCAAAAGCAGAAAGGCTTTAAAATAAGCTCCACCATTTACAGGTAGCACAAGCTTAGACAAATTAATCACTCCAAAATTCAAATATAAACATCTACCTTATGTAAGGGTTGTTGTAAGAAATGAGTTACATTTCTCATTGCAGCACAGTGTCTGGCATATATGATCAATAAATAGAGGCCAATATCATTAGAGGCATTTTCAACACATTTACTGGTGAATTTTCCTGTTTGGTGGAAAAAATTTATCATGTCAATAAAACTTATTACTGTTCTGAAAAACAAGGTAAAATAAGTTTCATAAATTAATATGTAACTTAATATATAAATTAGAAGTATTTATCTTATAACAAGTTGGGAGATGGGAAACTGCAACTAAGAGGCATATAATATTTCATCAGGGAGCATTTAAATAAACAAAAAAATGTAATGAGATTCTGAGGACCTGGAGAGGGAAAAAACGTATGAGAAGTAGCTATACCTATTTGTCAAGTTGAAAAAGGTCCTGTCTCCTCCCATTATTCTTCCTCCTCTTCTCAACTCCCATAGGGAAGAAATATGTTCTCAGATACTGGGAGTCAAAAAAAAAAAAAAGGGAAAAAAAAAACTCTGAAGCAGAAAGGTAAACAAGGAAGCAATCTACATATATTAAAACACTTTGCTAATTCTTTAGGTGAACAGAACTTTTCAGTTTTACAAGCTTCACTTCAAAATACATACACTTTTTTTTTTGCTTTTTACTTATTTATTTTTATTTATTTGCATAAATTTAAGGCGTCCAAGTGCAGTTTTGTTACATGGATAATGGTGAAATCTGGCCTCTTGTGTAACCATCACCCAAAGAATGTACGCTGTACCCATTTGCAATTTCTCATCCCTCACTCTCTCCCACCTTTTCCAGTCTTCAGTGACTATTACTGCACATTCTACTTCCATGTGTATGTGTTATTTAGCACTTATAAGTGAGAACATGTAGTATTTGACTTTCTAAGTTCTTTCACTTAAGATAATGCCCTCCAGTTCCATCTATGTTGCCACAAAAGACATGACTGCGTTCTTTTTTAAGCTGCATAGTATTCGTGTGTGTGTGTGTTGTGTGTACATCACATTTTCTTTATCTAGTCATCCATGATGGATGTTTAGGTTGATTCCGCATCTTTGCTATTGTCAATAGTGCTGCAATAAACATACTGAGTGCAGGTATCTTTTTGATATAATGATTAATTTTCCCTTGAGTACATACTCAGTAGTGGAACTGCTGAATCAAATGGTAGTTCTACTTTTAATTCGCTGAGAAATCTCCATATTGTCTTCCATAAAGTTTGTACTAATTTATATTCCCACCAACAGTGTATAAGTGTTCCCTTTTCTCTGCATCCTGATGTAATTTGGAATTAGGTCTATCAGTCATACCACTATTTATTCTGAATTAACTCAGATAATTCAGACTAGCTAACAGGAGAGAGGCAGATTCCCTTTGGGAGAGAGGGTAAGGGACAAGAAAGAGAAATGTACGATTTTAATGCATGGACACTTAGGAGATGAGAAAGCATCATTTGGGGCCGGGCGCGGTGGCTCAAGCCTGTAATCCCAGCACTTTGGGAGGCTGAGACGGGTGGATCACAAGGTCAGGAGATCCAGACCATCCTGGCTAACACGGTGAAACCCCGTCTCTACTAAAAAAAAAAAAATACAAAAAACTAGCCGGGCGAGGTGGCGGGCGCCTGTAGTCCCAGCTACTTGGGAGGCTGAGGCAGGAGAATAGCGTAAACCCGGGAGGTGGAGCTTGCAGTGAGCTGAGATCCGGCCACTGCACTCCAGCCTGGGCTACAGAGCGAGACTCTGTCTCAAAAAAAAAAAAAAAAAAAAAGAAAGAAAGCATCATTAACCAAGGAGAAAGAAACAGAGCAGAGAAAAGGAGATTTTAAGAAGGTGTGCACCAAAGGCTATGGAACAAATATAATGATCAACATACCACTCACTCTGATATTTTAGAGGCAATAATTTGCCAGCATGTCTCACTCAAAGTGAAATGCTGCTGTAGATTATCAACTTATCAACTGTAGAACCATGAAACAGAAAACCTTATAATTTGAAACACTGAGGTCTGGATATATGCAGCTGTCCTATCTCATGATCAAATTGTATTAAATCATTTATGAAAATCATTATCATTGAAAATTCAATGTTTATTTAATTACATCTTTAAAAACCGGTTGGAATGACAGGAAAAACATGCAAACTTACTTCTTCCCTCAAAAGCCTCTGTCAAGCTTTGCTAAACTCTTTCTGCTTATAAATGTAGAAATACATAAATTTCTCAACTTAAATTTAAAACCTAGCATACAAAATGATATAGAGAGGTTCCTGTCAAGCTTGAAGGGTTCCAGAAAGAACCTTTCCTAATAAATCTTCAAGCACTGCAAAGGCTCCTGAGAATGATAGCTAAACACACCAAGTCACTCTGAGTCAAATGCAAATTCTACCAACCTTCTGAACACAAGTGAAATGGTTTCCAGGTCTGGTTCAGAAAGAATTACACTACAAAGTTAAGGCGGATACTCTATGCTTCCTACCTAGTAATCTCACTACTGGATCTTGAGCCCAAATATGTCATTCAATCCTGTATAGTCCATTTTCACACTGCTATAAAGATACTACCTGAGACTGGGTAATTTATAAACAAGAGTAAACAAGAGGTTTATTTAATTGACTCACTGTTCTGCATGGCAGAGGAGACCCCAGGAAACTTATAATCATGGTGGAAGGTGAACGGGAACCAAGGCATGTTTTACATGGTGACATGGTGGCAGAAAAGAGAGAGAGCTCAGGGAAAACTGTCACTTTTTTTTTTTTTTTTTTTTTTTTTTTGAGATGGAGTCTCTGTCACCCAGGCTGGAGTTCAGTGGCACGAGCTTGGCTCACTGCAGGCTCCACCTCCCAGGTTCAAGGCAATTCTCCTGCCTCAGCCTCCTGAGTAGCTGGGATTACAGGTGCCTGCCACCACACCTGGCTAATATTTGTATTATTTTTAGCAGAGACAGAGTTTCACCATGTTGGCCAGGCTGGTCTTGAACTCCTGACCTCAAGTGATCCGCCCACCTCAGCCTCCCAAAGTGCTGTGATTACAAGCATGAGCCACTGCACCTGGCCAAAAACTGCCACTTTTAAACCATCAGATCTCATGAGAACTTCACTATCACGAGAACACCATAGGGGAAACCACTCCCATGGTTCAATCACCTTCCACCAGGTCCCTCTCTTAATACATGGGGATTACAATTCGAGATGAGATTTGAATG
>NW_016804690.1:1715221-1738802 GCF_001698545.2 Rhinopithecus bieti
TTGCTTTTTTTTTTTTTTTTTTTTTTTTTTTTGAGATGGAGTCTCTGTCACCCAGGCTGGAGTTCAGTGGCACGAGCTTGGCTCACTGCAGGCTCCACCTCCCAGGTTCAAGGCAATTCTCCTGCCTCAGCCTCCTGAGTAGCTGGGATTACAGGTGCCTGCCACCACACCTGGCTAATATTTGTATTATTTTAGCAGAGACAGAGTTTCACCATGTTGGCCAGGCTGGTCTTGAACTCCTGACCTCAAGTGATCCGCCCACCTCAGCCTCCCAAAGTGCTGTGATTACAAGCATGAGCCACTGCACCTGGCCAAAACTGCCACTTTTAAACCATCAGATCTCATGAGAACTTCACTATCACGAGAACACCATAGGGGAAACCACTCCCATGGTTCAATCACCTTCCACCAGGTCCCTCTCTTAATACATGGGGATTACAATTCGAGATGAGATTTGAATGGAGACACAGAGCCAAACCATATCAAATCCTTAAGTGCTTTCATATCTTACGATGCATCATCCCAGAAAATGTCTTTTTTAACCAATTATCTTTGGAGCTGGCATCTGTCAAAACAGTTTATTTTTATTCAAATAGTTGTTTACTCAAAACCTGAAGGGAAGAACCCTTTAAAGAAAAAAGTTACTTCAAATGCTTGTGCTTTCCACTCCTCTTCCCAACCCCATCTGAATAGTTACATTCCAAAGCAAAAAAAAAAAAAGCAAGAAGAGAAATAAAATTAATTGGAGATAGCACTGTAGTTAAGAACATCATTTCGGTTTGAAGAGATGGAACCTGCAGTGAAATACAGCCAAAAGGTGCATTGTTCATTCAAAAACAACAGCCCTGCTGATCACAGAGGTAGAGAAGTACTCTACATATGGCCAGAGACATGCACCTGCTTAGAAATTATAAACTTGAAGGCAAAAGCATGCCAAAGATCCGTGGGATGGATAAGCATATTTCTGGAGTCACAAAAAAATAAAAAAATAAATTTAAAAAAATAAAAATAAAAAAGACCTGTGGGAGTAACATACAGCTGTAGGAGGAAAAAGGGATCTCATTTTAGTGATATTTTCTAATAACACCCTCAGCCAGCTGCCATGTAAAATAAATCCTACAATTTCTTGAGTACTATGTGGCAGGCATTATGCTAAGCACATTATATACATTATCTTGTATTTCCTATAATGACTATGTACAGCAGGTATTACTATGTATATTTTGCAGGTAAAGCATAAAGTTCAGTAACTTGCCTAAGGTCTCTTTTAACTGTGCTGAGATTGCAAGTGAACAACAAATGACAATTATTATTATTATCATAATTCAGCTCAAATTAATGCCTGAAACCTGGCAAGCTTCTAGAATATCCATTTATGTCCTATAATGTTCTATCCCCCAAAGAGTCCTTAAAATTCTCTTCTGGAGGGTTTCCAAGCACTTGGGTTCCAAAAGCACCATGCTTTCCTATCTTTAACTTCCTCCAGAAAGGAAGTCCTCTCAGTAACTTCTCTTGGTCCATGTGTTCCCTATCCTTAAGGTCTTTTCAAATATTCCTTGTGAATCACCCAATGGCTAGCTTGCAAATCCCTTCAAGCCCCATGGGTATCACACGTCACTATGTGCCCCAAGGAGTTATGTAGTCTACTTAGGTATTTTATGATGTATCTACTCTCTGCTCATCCTTCCCCTAATATAACTGAATAGCCCGAATATCACCTCCATTCTCATAACAATCAATTTATACTCCCTTAAATAGAGACTCAAAATCACCCTCCTTACAGAAAATTTGCCCTTGATTAGCTTCACTTAACTATAACTACTTTTGTAACAGGGCACTGGATTGGAAACAAAGAGATCTGGCCTCAAATTTTGGTTCTTTTACTAGGTATGGTACCTGGGTAAATCATCTTTCTGGGACCCTTTTGGTGAACATAAATGAGAGGAATCAGGCTAAATAAGCACAAAACTAATTCCCAAATCTAAATATTTAGGCAGAAAGATTAGCAAGAGCATAAAACTAAAAAAAAAATAGTTACAAAATTTAAAAACGGTTTTAAACACCTTAAAGTAAAAATACATATATACAACATATTAGCTGGGCACGGTGGCTCACACCTGTAATCCCTGCACTTTGGGAGGCTGAGACAGGTGGATCACTTGAGGTCAAGAGTTCAAGACCAGCTGGGCCAACAGGGTGAAACCCCCTCCCTGCTAAAAACACAAAAATTAGTCAGGCGTGGTAGCCAGTACCTGTAATCTCAGCTACTCCAGGAGGCTGAGGCAGAAGAATTGTTTGAACCCAGGAGGCAGAGGTTGCAGTGAGCTGAGACTGTGCCATTGCACTTCACCTTAGGCAACACAGCGAGACACTGTTTCAAAAAAAAAACAAAAACAAAAAAACCCACAAAGATGCATGTGTGTGTGTGTGTGTGTGTGTATATATATAACATATTAAAACCACAAAAAGCGAGTAACTTTTAAATGTCAGAGAGTGGAGGGGCCATTACATTGTCCATTTTCCATTCTTTGGCATGATGAAAACCCAGGTTTTCACTGCTTTTAAATCCCTTAAAAGGTAACTGGGCTATGAATTTCGATACTTTTATTAGTCCAGTCTCACACGGCTATAAAGAATTACCTGAATGGATAATTTAAAAAGAAAAGAGGTTTAATTAATTTAATTTCATGATTCCACAGGCTGTACAGGAAGCATGGCTGGGGAAGCCTCAGGAAACTTACAATCATGGCAGAAGGCAAAGAGAAAACCGGTGTGTCCTACATGGGTGGAGCAGGAGAAAGGACCAGCACAGGGGGAGATGCTACACACTTTTAAACAACCAGATCTTGTGAGAACTCTACCATGAGACAGCACTAGAGGGACGGTGCTAAACCATTAGAAACCACCCCCATGATTCAATCACCTACCACCAGACTCCACCTCCAACACTGAGAATTACAGTTGGACATGAGATTTGGGTGGGGTCACAGAGCCAAACCATATCAATAATCTCCTATTGACTATGTAATATTTTATATGCCCATATTAGTTTAATACACCAAAAGTATTTTAAATGCTGTCATGGTTAGCCTTATGTGTCAACATGGTTAGGTTATAGCACCCAGGTATTTAATCAAACACCAATTTAGGTGTTGCTATAAACATATTTTGTAGATGTAGTTAATGTCTATAATCAGTTGACTTTAAGTAAAGGAGATTACCTTCCATAATGTTGGTAGGACTCATCTACTCAGCTGAAGGCCTTAAGAGCAAAACCTGACGTTTCCCAAAGAAGAAAGAATTCTGCCTCAAAACTACAGAATCAATTCCTGCCTGAATTTCCAGCCTGCTGGTCTGACCTACAAATTTTGCACTTGCCAACTCCCACAATTGCATGAGCCAATTTCTTACAATAAATCTCTTTAACAAATACACATATATATGTGATAATGGTCTGTTTCTCCAGAGAACCATAATGATACACTAACACAGTGAAAATCAAACTGGTACTATTTTGCTTCAAGAGGCTCCACCAGGTCATTCACACAAGAGGTGGGAGGGATTCCCATCCCAGCCACCTGCAGGTAACCAAGGAGTGCATCATCTGTGTGGTATTTAAAAACTGTAATAAAACCAACTAAAAGTCTTTCTGCTGTATTATCACCAGAAGCTGGCAATTCTAAACCTCAGTGCTAAAATACTCTTTCCAACTATAGCAGACAGCTCCCACCATCAAGACCCCTAGTATGTTACTGGTAGTGGTCAACTTCCCCCACCCCCCATGCAAATCATTTATCCAATAGTTCTTCTATTCCTTAGGCTCTCAAAATTAAAAACAAAAATAATAATAACAACAAAGGTTAAGGGCAATCACTGTGTTTTCTACAATATTTGCCATTGTGAGTTACAGCCTATCACTTTAATAGAAAAGTTCATCTATAGTGTCACGTGATGCCTCACTCAAAGCAAAACTGAGTCTATTTATATAATCCAACAAATTATGATTTAGTGTTAAAAGTATTTTTTAAACAACAACCTAAACAAGAGGTTCACAGTCATAACTACATGCCTAGAGGCCGGAAAATGTGCCAAGATTTATGGGATCACATTCAGCAGAATGGACAGGGCCCTACTAACAGGACTGCAGTGACTCATCCCCTTTTGAGTCACTCTGAGACCCAAGTCATCTTGGTCACTATTGGAGACAAGGTCTAACTCACCAGAGGAAAAGGACAGAAAGTGATACTAAAAGCAGTCAACCCTGTGTGAGTTAACCTCATTAAGGGCCATGCTTTTCATCAGAGGCAGTGCAGCAGCTGGACCATAAGTTAGCAGATCAGCACTCTTTGGTAGCTCCTTGTCCAAAAACTGTACTTCCCCATTGTAACAAATATTCTTGATTCTATCAAGTGGTGGGAAATGGCTTTCTAACTAGGGTATGCAGATAATTGAGAACGTACTATATAATAAGAAAATTGATAACCAAAGAGCACAGAACCAACGAGCTCAACTTAGCAAATTACTTCATATTTCACAAACTAAAGATTAAGGAAGACAAATGTATGTATATATGAAGACAGTGTTTTGGTTATACCTATTTTGATAGTTCTTCTAATACAGACACTGTACATATTTCAGAAATAAAAAGAAATAGTGAATCTATAAAATAGCCAGCAGTTCACTGTACTTAATCGAAAACTGCCATTATTGGTTAAACTGTAAAATACATCTAAATCCTATGAAATAACAAAAATAATTTACCTAGACAGAAAGCTAAATTTACTAAACAATTAGAAGAAAGAATACAATTCCAAAGATTTTCCAGAATACAGGGCAATCAAACCTCAACATACCATTCATATATATAGCTAGCCCAACTTGCCCAAGAGGGCAAGTGCTCTTGTGTTTCAACAACGAGCACTTCCTCCAACCATGAACTAATGTCTAAAGATTTGCATGCTTTCTCAAGTGCTTTATTTCTCAAAAACCGTGGGAAAAGGCGGAAGAAAAATAAAATCAAGCCTTATCAGATAAACAATATTGTCTACTTAAAGAAATAAGATTAAATTGAGACATATACAGAAATTAACATGACAGTTAATTCAATTACTTTAGAGATCAGTGTTATCTCTTCATTTTGTAATTTGAAAACTTATTCAATATGCTCATTTACATATTAAGGCACTGTTTATGTTCAGGCCTTGCTTTACACTTGTAAATACCAGCAGTCCTCCTAAACATAAGGACATTATAACTGTGTATTTCACTAAAGCATAGATATTCAAGGCCATCAAGAATTTACAAGCTAGCAAGACATCGCAGTACCAATAAATAAAAAATGTTCTAGTTTTCCTGAATTAGTTCAAGTCAGACCACCAAATCAGATCTAAAAATTACCTGTAATAATACAGTAATTTTTAAAACAAAAACGTCTAACATTTGAAATATGAAACACCCGAAACACGCAAAGCAATCATCAGCTCTCACCCTTCACCAATGACAGTGTTATGATTCTTCCCACTTTGTGGCAAAAATCCAATTCCTTTCTAATTACACTGAGATACTATATTATGCAGATTAGGAAGCACATATTAATCACATCCAATAAAACATAAATACAAGGTAAATAATAACTAAATAATTACCTTTGGTAATAATAATGAGCCCACATACCAAACACTGGCCACTGGGGAAAACTAAATGTGCTAATGTGTGTGTAACAACAGATCTTGGGTTATCAATATTTTTTAAAAACACTGATAATGGCAAATATATATATATATATATATATATTCTCCTTATAGCAGAAATAAAAAGGAACAGTAAAATCTTAAGAACTGCTAGTAATTTGCTGCACCCTGATGTAAAATTGCCTTTACTGGTTAAACTAAAAGACTAAACCCAACAAAATAGCTTTTAGGAAAAATGTGTTAGAAAGTTGGGCAGAAAAACAATGAGTTGCAACTGCAAACATTGACAGCACTGGCTTTCCATGTGATTATCACCATAATTCTGAAAGCATTTAGTTCATCCCATGACAAAGGAAATAAGACAAGCTAAACTCTGCAGGGTAGAGAAGAGTTCAAAAGGAAAACTTTGGTTGGCTTCCTTGGGTGACGAGAACTTTTAACTACTATCAGTTTGACAAAGAAACGCAGAATCTGGGTGAAGCAAGAGTTCAAGCGGTCCCTAGGAATATACAATATTTTCCCGAAATCCACACGCGCGGAGCGGGATATATTTCTTAAAAAAAAAAAAAGTGCATGAATTGCAAATGAAGCAGTAGGAGTTCAGCATCCAATAGGTGGCTGGTCATCTTTCTGGTTCGTAAGGTCAAGACGCCCTTCTCATCTACGACCCGCAGAGAAGAACTGACTCTCCCTCCTCTCTAACCTCTCCCTGGAAGCCAACCTTTGCCATCTCATGCCACCCTCGCAGACAATCCGCCAGGACCCGGGACACGCCCCCACGAATGACTACTTTCCTCCGGGATGCATCTCTGCCCCATGTCATCCGCAACCTCCAGTCTGAGGGCCTCTTTGGCCTCAGGGTCCCCGGTGCCTCCCTCCCAGCCCCTCACGGCTGCCCTTAGGGCTCTCCTGGTTCCCCGTTCTCAGTCCTGGCCCTTCTCGCACGCCTGGGGTCCCGGCTTTCCCTCCACACGCGCGGGAGGTGCCGCCTCTCCCGTCCCTACCCGGTCTCCCAGTCCCGCGGCGCCGGGCGGCTGCACGCCGAAAAGCATCCACTGAGGAAACAAGTGCTGCAACGCTCGGGCTGCGAACTCACCTCCAGTCCGGGCTCTCAGATCCTGGCCCGGAGCCGGGCTTCCGCCTGGCGCGGTCCGCGTCGCGAGCGGGACCGGAAGTCCCGCCCCCGCCCGCTCCCGGCCCGCCGGCCTCGCTTGGCTACTGCTCCCCCGGAGAGGGATCGCTGGCGGCGGGCGGCGGGCAAGGGGCAGAGGGCAGGGGAGCCTGGCTTGAAAGGGCGAGGCAGGCGCCAAAAAAATTCCCTTTCGCGCTCCTGCTCTTTCTAGTGTATCCATCGACCAGTGTGCAAATGCTTGACCAGGCGTCTATTCTGCTCAAGCCCAGTGAGGCACAAGATGACTCAGACACTGACCTCTGTCCTCACAATCTAGTTAAAAGTTGATATAAGTAAAAACAGAAGTAAATCACTCCGCAAGACAGTGCGATAATTCACATTATTATCACCTGCTGTATATGGCCTGTGAACAACCAGGCACTGCTGTAGGGACTGGGGATAGAGTGAACAGAGGACAGCCCCAGCTCTCCTGGAGCTTACACTCAGGGCGAGGAACTAGCTATAGAATAAATCTAGCTATAGAATAAATCTAGCTATAGAATAAATGAATAAATAAATAAAACTAGCTATAGAATAAACAGCGGCGGCTCCCTGGGGAAGCTTATGCACAGAAACACAAATATGTAAGCAATGAAACCGTCAAGTGTTAGAGGCACTCTGGTGGTGCTGCAGGGAACGGTGCGATGTAGGGAGCTGGGCAGAGAAGGCTTTCTAGAAATAATGACTCTTCAATTGAGACTGAAATACATGATGAATAAGAGTTAAAGGACAGTCAAGGTGGAGAAGAGCATGCAGAGGAGAAGAATGGTATGGAATGAGAGCTTGGCTTGTACCGGTAGCTGGCCAGGAGTTAAGCAAAGTGTCAGATGGTGGATGCAAGAGCAAGCATAATGAGAAAAGACAAGGCCAGATCATGAAGAACGTTATGCCTTATGCTTAAAAATTTTGGACTTCAGAGACTCCGTGCAACGGAATCCGTGGTGTCATCTAAGGGAATAGACAAAACAGTGAGTCATGGGATTGACTAGGGGGATTGTCCTAGTCATCAAAGAAAAATAAATAGATCATGAATAGCATGTTTTATCCTTGAGGATGCTTTCTCGAACTGCCATACCCAGATATAAAGGCTACCACAACCCTATAAAGGCAGGACCACAAGGGATCATACCCCTCAGGTTGCTGCATTGAGCAAATCACCCCAACCAAATGAGATGCTAAGTGAAGTCACAGGGAACTATGGAATGAGCCCAGAAGAAAGAAGCTTCAATACCAGCTACAGTAATGAGGACTGTTGCATTTATTGTTTGTTTTCTTTGCTCCATTTCCTTCCTAATAAACACTCTCTTGCACACCAAGCCCTTTCTTTGCCTTTTTAAAAAGGAATGGTATAGTACATAAATTTTTCTTTTTTTCTCCTTTTGCCAGCAAAAGGCCATACGTTGCAATATATATGGAGATAGGATTACAGTAGAAGAAAATGAGGAATGGATATCATGTAGAAAGTCTGTACTTAGACGGCATAGCATTAACTCTAAATGAGGTAAAAGATTACACCTTTGGGTTTTCTCCCATTGGTAAGGTTAGTAGTCCATTTGTGGTGGTACGTGAAATAACCGATTCACATAGCGGCAAAGTATGTTTTTGAAAGGAAGGGAAAAAGAGAGTGTGTATGTGATGTGGTGTGTGGTGTGTGTGTGTGTGTGTGCCCACGCTGGGTGCCAAGAAGTAGAATGCAATAGACGCTCTGTGAAATGTTTCCTTATAGCTTCCCACAATTCCTTTTTTTGTAGGAATGGCTGAAATACATAAAGGCAGTCCTTTTATGGGCCACACATGCACAAGCGACCATGTCCTAGTGTGACCAGCTACGGGTTTGTTAAAGATTGAGGGGGATACCAGGATGCTGGACTTCCGGTGCTTAAACTGTGATAGTTTCGGGAAAACTGAGACAAACAGGTTGCGCTACCGTGTCCCCTGTCTACATAACAGATTAATTCAAAGGTAGGCATATCCTAAACCAGACCATTTAGACTCTTTGCCCCAGAAATTTTAAATGAGGCATTGAGAAACGCAAAGAGAATATAGTTACTCAGTAGAACTGAGTCACAAATGGCAGTTCCCTAAAGAAAAAAATGTATTAACACCCTTTGCCAAAGACCCAGGACCTGCCCAGCTTCCTTTGGTTATAGGAGATACCCCTGCAAAATTCCAAAACTTTTTTTTTTTTTTTTTTTTTTTTTTGGCTAGTCAAAGAAGATTGCTGCTGCTTGCAACCAAAATAATCTTAAGGAGGTATTCATATCCAATCCTTGTTTAAGATAATGTGCTCCAAGAGTCCCTTCGGAATGGGCACTGAGCTGAATGCACCATAGTCATTGCCACAGCAAACCAGACCAGGTATGAACACTGAACTCAAACAGGCCTAGAAAGTCTCACATCATGGATTTTGCAATGCACAATACAGGGCTCCACTCTTGCAAGCTAAATTAGAAATGTTGTCCAAACCTATAATAAGGTTAGGCATGAGTAAGATGTTCAAAACTGATGGGAAAAGGTGGAGAGCAGAAGGAATGATGAGAAGGAAATAAGGATAAGGAGAGAAAGATGGAAAAAGAGAAGACTTACCTGAGAGCTGATCATCTTAGTTCCCTTCTTTTCAGTTTTTGATTCCCCAGTCCCTTATGAGATCCAGCTAAATGTTCTGCCCTTAAGTTCTATGAAAATTCCATGTCCTTCCAATAAATCTCCCATTTGGCTAAGAATCGTTTTAGTAGGTTTCCCCTCTTAGCAATCAAACCCCAAGACATCAATTCACAAGACACAAGGTTGCCCGCTCATTCTATAGCATCCACCAGCACTCTGGAGCCACTTTCTCTCCTCAGGCTCAAGAACAGGAGAAGGATTTGCTGCCTGGTCCATTCAGGAAAGCTGTCACAATTACCATGGGTTTGATGACTTTAACCATTAAAATCACACAGGTGGGGAGAATCACGCAATCAGAGTGTAAAGCTGGAAGGAGACTTTGGAAACCATGCATGTCAACAGAGGAAGGAACTAATGCCCTTCCAGCTAGGCATAGTGGTTTTCCTAAGGCCAAATTGCTCGGTAGTCCCAGAGACAGGACTAGTTAACAATCTCCTCTCTCCCAATCCTGGTCTTCCCAGTTAACTAACTGATCTTTGAATGTAGAAAGAGTGCAACACTTGAGGAAACTACCGTGAAATCCTTAAAAGTGCACTATTCGGTCTCCTCCCACTCAGCTCCTGATCTTTGGAGTTTACCCACATCTGTATAATGGCATCAGCCTGACTGCAGAACTATGAGAGCTATTCAAAAGCTATGTGTGGGCCAGGCGCGGTGGCTCAAGCCTGTAATCCCAGCACTTTGGGAGGCCGAGACGGGCGGATCAAAAAATAATAATAAAAATAATAAAAAAATAAATAAAAAATTAAAAAATTAAAAAAGCTATGTGTGGGTGACAGTAGATAATGGACATATGAATCTGAATCAGGAGAGAAAATTTTAAGGAAAATTTTCCTGCTTTTTTTTTTTCCCGTACTCACCAACTGGCTCAGACAGGTAGATGGGTTAATTAACAGAGCTAATAAGGTTAGTTATTCATAAAGTTTATTTACACATTCTACATTCTCTTTGGTTCATACATGGGTATATGTCATTTCCTAACTTTTTTTTTTTTACCACCAACATAAACATCGATATCATTTGCAGTTATGTCTGAAACTATATCCTCATCCCTTTGTAATTTAGTGGCAATTTACTAAATTCCTACTAAATCCAGTAATTTAGAAATTTGTGGCAAAATCAACTAGTGTGCACTTGGAAGCAATCACAACAGCATACTCTCTGCTATATTAAACTTGCATTAATTACAGATTATGAATTGGGTGATTAATAAGGTCAGCCAGGGATCTCCAATTAATAATTCCTAACTCTTCTGCAGCTTATTAAAGGCAAGATATTTTCTACGAAGATCTTAACATCTCTTAAAGTGAAAAATTAATTACTAAATGTTAAGTGCTATTTCCTTCCTAATGATGTGAAACTATTACTCACCATCATCATCTCCAGAAATTTGGCACTGTTGCCCAGGCTGGAGTGCAGTGCTGTGATCTGGGCTCACTGCAATCTCTATCTCCTGGGCTCAAGCCATCCTCCGACCTCAGCCACCTGAGTAGCTGGGACTACAGGCATGCACCACCATGTTTGGCTAGTCTTTTTTTTTCTTTTTTTCTTTTTTTCTTTTTTTCTTTTTTTTTTTTTAGAGGTGAGGGTCTCCTTATGTTGCCCAGGCTAGTCTCGATCTCCTGGGGTCAAGCGATCCCCTTGCCTCAGCCTCCCAAATTGTTGGGATTACAGGTGTGAGCCACCGCAACCAGCCCAGAAATTTTTCATCTTCCCAAAATTATACTTTGTATCCATTAAACAATAATTCCCCATTTCCTTCTCCCCTCAGTGTTTTGATCTAATTTTGTTTGTGTATCCTGCAAAAATATTTTTAGCACCGATTCATATCTTCTTGAAGTAAATACATTTCTAATAGAAATAATATTTTGCCTTATTCAGCTCTTTACTCCTGTGGAATCCAAATAAAACATGTGATTTCCAAAGGGATGCCGTTCTGCTTCAGACCTCTTTAAGATCTAAACCAATGGAAATTCCATGTGTAAAAGAAACATAACAGGGAGACTTGGCATGATACTCATTAACTAAAAACCTGGGTGGATGTGTTCCTAAGGATTTTTGTACACGTTAATACTTTTGAACTCCAATCCTGCTTGTTTCTCTGCAAAAGCAATGGGCATTCCACGTGTTTGATTGGTGCACAAGCCTCACTTTGTTTTCCTCCCAGGAAAATCAAAACTAAGCAGAGATACTCCCACCAGAGAAAGCTTCACCTGCTAAATTCCACAGCAACTAATAAAACAAGCCTTTGTTTTCCAATAAAAATTTCACTCCATGGTTGGTAACTAAAATAGACCCACAGCTCTAATCCTAACTTGGAAATCTCACCAGTAGGTAAGTAACAGAATGAATTTTCAGTTCTGCATCTCAGTGATAAGAAACATTTCCTAAAACAGAATTAACTACAGGCTGGGAATGTTGAGGCAAAACTTTTCCTGTAGAAATAATGGATTCATGCCTTAAAAGGGGATACACCTCCTTTACATCCTGATTAGTTAGTGAGAAGTCACTTCTTTTATTTTTAGCATTCTCTTAAAAACTTTTAAAATCAAACAATAAACCACAGGTTGATTATAGTTGCCTTGAGTACACATGGTAGAACCATAGCGGGTTATTTCTTTTCTTTTCTTTTCTTTTCTTTTCTTTTCTTTTCTTTTCTCTTCTCTTCTCTTCTCTTCTCTTCTCTTCTCTTCTCTTCTCTTCTCTTTTCTTTTTTCTTTTTTTGAAACGGAGTCTCGCTCTGTCACCCAGGCTGGAGTGAAGTGGCAAGATCTCAGGTCACTGCAACCTCCGCCTCCAGGGTTCAAGCGATTCTCCTGCCTCAGCCTCCAGAGTAGCTGGGACTACAGGTGCCCACCACCACACCTGGCTAATTTTGTATTTTAGTAGAGACGGGGTTTCACCATGTTGGCCAGGGTGGTCTCGAACTCCTGACCTCAGGTGATCCACCCACCTTGGCCTCCCAAAGTGCTAGGATTACAGGCCTGAGCCACCATGCCCGGCCAGCAGGCTATTTCTGATTCCCCTGTATTTTTGTGCTGAGAGGGACCTTCTCCACACTGCAAATACTCACTACCCAGAAAAATGCCCTGCACATAGAGTTGCCAGATAAAATATAAGATACTCAGTTAAATTTGAATTTCAGATTATTTTGTAGCATAAGTGTGTCCCCAATATCACACAGGATATACTCATAGTAAGAAATTACTCATTGCTTATCTGAAATTATATTTAACTGGGTGTCCTGCATTTTTATTTGCTCAACCTGGCCAAACCCTACTTACACACAAGTAAGGTTCTTTAAATATTTCTAAAGGAAAGTTTCCTTAAATATAATTAATGCAATTCCCCTAACCCCACTAAAAGTGTGAAAAGAACATTTGACTGTCAATATACTATATAACTATCTAGCATTGTATACTTTTATTATTTTGTAATACAAAACAGAAGCAAGACCAAAGGTCTGTGACGAGTATTAAGAATTAAACAGAAAGTGGGCCAGGTGTGGTGGCTCACACCTGTAATCTCAGCGTTTTGGGAGGCTGAAGCAGGCGGATCATGAGATCAAGAGATGGAGACCATCCTGACCAACCTGGTGAAACACCGTCTCTACTAAAAATACAAAAATTAGCTGGTTGTGGTGGCAGGTGCCTGTAACTCCAGCTACTCGGGGGGCTGAGGCAGGAGAATCTCTTGAACCCAGGAGTCGGAGGTCGCATTGAGATGAGATTGTGCCACTGCACTCCAGCCTGGTGACAGAATGAGACTCCATCCAAAAAAAAGAAAAAGAAAAAAAAAAGGAATTGAACAGAAAGTGTGTAAGACTGAATCAGAGAAACTGATCTGATATCCATATGGCTATAAGATTAATAATTTATGGAACGGGTGTTATTTAGTATGGTAATCTAGGACGTTGCTTTCTTAGAGTGGACAAATGCTATCCAACAACCAATATCTTCATGTAATTACTCTTGAAGTGCTTTTCTGTGGATTTTTAAGGTCACATTTTATTATTTTTATCAATTTTTTTCTCATGGCAGTCAAACAAGAATTTTGGTATTGGAGGAGTACAACCCAAATAATGTTGGAGGGATTTATGTGGCATTTATGGAAAATGGAACGTTGAGACTACATTTACAAATAAACATGCAGAAATTGCTGACTTTTCTCTCCACACACACATCAACATTCACTCCAGCAGAGCCAAACTGCGTATAGTTTCTGAGACATCACTGCTGCCCTGACTCAAAGTCTTGTCTACATATGTCCTCTATGCTTCCAATCCTTCAGGCCTCAAAGTGAAGGTCCTTGCAAATGTCCTCTCTCCACCCCAGGTCATGCTTTTTTACCTAAACACAAAGGGTCACTGCTGAAACCCAGTTCCACAAGTTCTGTTTGTGAAACACCTCCTTCGGTTTCTTCCTGCAGCCCCTCTCTACATGAGAGAGAGATCGATATCAAAGACAGACACCATATTATCCTTATTAGTTTTATTAGCCTCTTGCCCAAAAGAACATTCTTATTCTTCCTCAACTAAGCATCGGCTCATCCATCTGGTCATTTAACAAACATTTAGAGAGTGTCTACTTCTAGATGCTGGGGACACATTGGTGAACAAAAGACAACTTCTGCTGTGATGGTTAATTTTAGGTATCGATTTGATTAACAAATACCTACATAGCTGGTAAAGCATTATTTTTAGGTGTGTCTGTGAGGGTGTTTCCATTAGTGTACTGAGTGGTGAAGATCCACCCTCAACATAGGCAGGCACCTGAGGGCCTAGAGTGAGGCAGAAAGGCAGAGCAAAGGTGAATTCACTGTCTCTCCTGAAGCTGGGATACCCTTCTTCTCCTGCCCTGGAACATCAGAATTCCAGGTTCTCTGGCCTTTAGACACTGAGACTTGCACCAGCAGCTCCCTGGGTTCTTAGGCCTTTGGCCTCAGACAGAGAGGCCGTTGACTTCACTGGTTCTGAGGGTTTCAGATTTGTACCCAGCCATGCTACCTGCATCCCTGGGTCTCCAGCCGGCAGATAGTCTATCATGGGACTTCTCAGCCTTCATAATCACGTAAGCCAGTTCCTCTAATAAATCCCTTCTCATCTAGCTAGCTAGCTATCTCCTGTTTGTTCTGGCTATCTAGAAAATTAGGGCTAATATACCTACTCTTGCAGAGTTTACATTCTAATTGGAGGAGACAGAAAATAATAAACCAATAAATAAATATGTTATAACTAAATATATGCATGTATCTAGCATGATGATAAATATTTATTTATTATAATTTAACAGGCTTAATTAACATAATGATAAATACTTTAGAAAAAAAATAGAGAACGATAAAAGGGCAGGGGTGGGAGTAGCAATTGCAGTCATCAAGAAGTGACATTGAAGCAGAGGCTTGAAGAAAGTGAAAAAAAAGTGACCGGGTGTGGTGGCTATGCCTGTAATCCCAGCACTTTGGGAGGCCAAGGTGGGTGGATCACCTGAGGTCAGGAGTTCGAGACTAGCCTGACCAATAAGGTGAAACCTTGTCTCTACTAAAAACACAAAAAGTTAGCAGGGTATGATGACTTGCACACCTATAATCCCAGCTACTCAGGAGGCTGAGGCACAAGAATCCCTTGAACTGGGGAGGCGGAGGCTGCAGTTAGCTGAGATTGCACCATTGCACTCCAGCCTGGGCTACAGAGCTAGACTCAGTGAGAAGGGAAGGGAAGGGGTGGGACAGAAGGGGAAGGGAGGGGAGGGGAGGGAACAAGGAAGGAAGACCAGGGCAAAGACCCTGAAGCAAGAGCACACAAATCAAATTCTGGATATCCAGTTATCTAGAATGCAACATGTTCAAACATATTTCACTTCCAGCTTGGGCCTAGACTGAACCTCCTGCTAGAAAGCTTGAACTGCTTGCATTTCCATCTGCACAAGTCAGTCCAATGGACATTTCTTCTTTACCAGTTGCTGTCCAGTAGACTTTGCCAATGGGGGCAAAAGAAGGATACTGAAAGGAGATAGAGAAGGGACATTCTCTTTCCTGTCTGCTTCCTATTTCCTATCAGTATCACCTGGAATGGTCCTTCTCCTTGGGAATGGCTGTCAGGACCAGTTTCCAGCTTTTATCCTGCTTCCAAAACCAACTTCATCAGTTCCCCAAGAGTATCTGCTACTGAAAGGTGGCCCCTCCTCGGAGTCCCAGGCACCACTTCTGCAGCCCCTGCTCTTCCCTTTGTTCCTCCAGCCCTAGAGATGTGAGCTGCTTCCTGCAACTTCTGTCTCTCTATGACCTCAGTGCCCCCTCTTGCCTTTTCAGTTGTCCATCACCCACTTAGCCAATTCCCAATACTGAATTCACTTTGTTACAATAACTAATGTGGTTTCCTTTTATTGATATGGGGAGCTGGGAGGTAACCTTCCTGAAGTCACAAACAATGTTTTCTTTGTCTCTGACTCTAAGCAATTAGCATGAAACCTAGCATATAATAGAGTTCAATAGTGATTTGTTGAATAAATGTCATATCTGTTCACTGGCAAAGTAAATTCAGACAAATTCCTGGACACTTAACACCCAACCCTAACTTTCCCATTAAGTATTCAGAAAATTGCCTTGGCTTGCCTTGTCGGAGCCTTAATGTGAACAGCAACCTCCACCCCTCACTCCCATCAACCACATAGAGGGAGTCTGTGCTAGTCAGGAGGGAACACACTGAGAATGCAGGCAGGAACAACCATGTCCTTAGGCAGACCACCGTTAGTCCATGGAGGTTTTAAAACAAGAAGAGAGTGTTTGGGTTCAAATGATTTACTCAAATCATTAGAGATTGGCCCACTGCCCACCCAAACTCTGGCAAAACATGAGCCACTTTCTGACAGGGATTCATAGCAAGACACTAGTGGCTTATTTTCGTTTGGTCAGAAAATATGAAAGAACATCTCTCTGGGAATACCTGTGAATGAAGGAAATACCATGCCAAATTTTAAATGCTAGATTATATTTCTACTAGGAAATTTAGTTGTAATAAAAACGAAGCAAATGATACTTGAAAGTAGAGCAGAGTTGCACCAGGGCTTGCGTGAATGAGCATTCAATAAATATTTGCTAAGTTCTTCTATAGCCACTCTTTATCAAAGTTCTGATTTATGATGAAATCATTCGAGAGAACTCAGAGTGCTTTGCATCCCACAGCAAGCATATAAGAGATAAAATTTTGACACAGTATGTTTTTTGATGTACTTTTCCATCCTGGCCACTGTCTCAATACAAACTCTTCTGTTTGGATTATTATAACAGCCTCCGGACTGGACTTCCTGCCACTAGCTCTGGGCCACACTCCACATTGCTATCAGTTATTTTTCTAAAACTCCCTTACTTAGTTCAAATCCCAGTTTTGTCCACTACTATCTGTGTGGTCTTAAGTAACTTACCTAACCTCTCTGTGCCTCAGTTTCATCATCTTAAAATGGGGATGATAATAGTTCTTACCTCATAGGGTTGGTACAAAGTCTAAGTTAATGTATCTAAAATACTTAGGACAATGCCCACCACATTGAAACTGCAATATAGGCCGGGCGTGGTGGCTCAAGCCTGTAATCCCAGCACTTTGGGAGGCTGAGACGGGCGGATCACAAGGTCAGGAGATCGAGACCATCCTGGCTAACACGGTGAAACCCCGTCTCTACTAAAAAAATACAAAAAAAAAAACTAGCCGGGCGAGGTGGCAGGCGCCTCTAGTCCCAGCTACTCAGGAGGCTGAGGCAGGAGAATGGCGTGAACCCGGGAGGCGGAGCTTGCAGTGAGCTGAGATCTGGCCACTGCACTCCAGCCTGGGAGACAGAGCAAGACTCCGTCTCAAAAAAAAAAAAAAAGAAACTGCAATATAAGTGATAGCTATTATTATTACAGTTAGAAGCACTAGTTGGCTTCATGTTGCTTATGGGATAAAATCCAATTCCTTAACAGACATGGGTTTTCCTACTCAGAACCGCCAGTTATCGTTCCAGACTCATCCTCTATCTTTTCCTTCGCTACCTCTCCCCCAAATTACCTATCTTCTCACCCCTTCTGACAAAATCTAGTTTTCTCTTAAGAGGTTCCATGAAACAGACCTCCAACTACCCTGTCTTTCCAGTCTCTTCTTACTGAGTTTCTTTGCATGTGTTTTTCTTTGTACCTGGAATGTCTTCCTTCTGTCTCTTCAACTGTTACACCTTCAGAACTATCACAAATGTGACCCTATGAAGCCTCACAATGCCCTCCAAGAGGAAGTAATGAGTCTTGTCCTCTGGCCTCATCCACGGCTTCATATCTGTGTAGTGTTAATGACCGTACTACATGCTATCATTTACGCATTTACATAGCTGTCTCTTCCCACAGTAATTTACATTCCTGCAGGGCAGGAAATATACCCAAAAAGACAACTGTGCTTTCCAGTGACTGACATAGTTTGTGTCTGATAAATGACAAAGAGATAAACAAATCAACACATGAATCAATAGGGGAAAAAAGCCATTTAAAACAGGCAGAAAGAATTGTCCATTATTTGAGACCTCCAAACAGAAGTGAATGATGATCTTCCACCATTGTGTTAATGAGAAGTGGGCGAGTTTGGGCCAGATGACCTAACTTCTGACTCTAAGATTCCAAGAGAATCTGGAATAAAGCTTTGGTATGTGTGTTAGTGTATTTTGCTTAATATAAATGAAGTCAAATTGGACTTTAATGTTATTATTTTATTTTACACCATTCAATTTTTTAACTAAGAAGATATATTTAAATACACACAGACACACACACACAGAGCATATGTAATATACCAAAATTGTTTTCTGGCTCATGAATGGTACAAAAGTTCACAGAAGAAAGAAAAGTTCACAGAAGTTCACTCATCTTCACTTGTATTATATGTAAAGTGTCATTCCCCAACTTGGACAATTTGAAAAATGCAAATTTAATCTATTTCTTTTCAAAAACAAAGTCAAATACAGAGAAAGAAGAATGATAAAATGGTAGGTAAAGAAAGGTAGGTGCTATAAGGAGAGAGTTAAGGAACTGCCATGAGACTAGAAAAAAAAAAAAAGATAATTGACAGTAAGGTGAACAGAGAGTGGTCTTAGATGACTCAGGAAAGCTAACTGTCCAAACAGTTCCAAATCTAAAATTAATGTGTTTATTTAAATAATACATGAAATGGAAAAAGTCAAGCAGCAAAACCACTAACAGTTTTTCCTTGACAAATATGCAGCATACATAGCTAGAAAAATATCTCTTTTCATTGAAGAAATTTCTCCCTATTGCAGGCTCGGGTACTTTACATGTCAGTGTAACATGAATCATTTCATAGAAGCAGAGGTGAAAGAATAAGCCTGAAATAAAATTACTTCTAGTTACTTTAACAAAACAAATATCTGTTTAAAGTATTAAAATCATTCATTCTTGATGTGAAATGTAGTTTTTAACTAAGAAAAATAATTGTTTTCAGCAAATCAACATGAAACACTTAAAATAGTCCGTTACCCAACCAACTCAGTTTTCACCTTCCTCTTCCTGTGTATTCATAGTCTAAAGAGAAAGATAACTCTCTTGCTTTTTTTAAGGTCCCAAAGA
The DNA here is from genome assembly GCF_001698545.2 of Rhinopithecus bieti. Taxonomy (NCBI): domain Eukaryota; kingdom Metazoa; phylum Chordata; class Mammalia; order Primates; family Cercopithecidae; genus Rhinopithecus; species Rhinopithecus bieti. The sequence continues at coordinate 1,734,347 of NW_016804690.1, forward strand.
GATCTCAGTTTACAAAGGTAGGTAACATTCTTTCTATACATTCTAAGCATCAGTTTATCTTAAAAGCTAGACTTCCCTCAAACACTCCCAGAATGCCAGCATTCAGATGTTCTTAAAAACATCAAAAGCTATTTACTGTGGACTTTTTGAATAGTTCATCCCTAGCTGCCCAAATAAGTTTGTTATGGTTGATAATAAACTTTTCTTGACAGCTAAAACATATGACAATAAAATATACAGTTTTAAACAATAAAAGTCTTTAAACCAAAGTGTCCAAATAAAAAGTATAATATTACCCAAAGCTTTAGACCAGTAATTTTCTACAATTTTAAGGGGAAGAAAAGTTTACTTTACATTTCATGTGGCATCTAGCCAGCAGATCTAATTGTAGGTTGGGAAGGGTGTAACTCTTAAGTGAAATGGGAGTCAGCCACCTTTGGTAAAGCTCATTATAATCTCAGGTATCCTATCCTATTATCCATGTAAGTATACTTATACTTGTCAGTTCATTGGAGGAAAGTTTTATTTCAAAAATTTGATCCCTGAACCTTTGACATGTAAGCCAATAATGATTTTAAATACTGCTGGGACAGGAACACTGAAAAAGGTAGGTTTCTTAGCAAAATTATGGAACATAATCATCACCCTCTCATATTTCCTGTGTTCCCACTCCTTGTTATGGTATTAACTAAAATTTGAGGTGGAAGCTGAAGAGGTCTTAAGCATTGATCCTCCCAGAGTATTCTTTTATTTCCTTGGAAAATATTCATTTTTTAAAAAGGCTTTCAAGAATTAATGAAATGAAGCATTAATAGTGGATTGACATATGGAACAGGAGGGCCTCAGTTTACCAGAACAGTGCTATGATCCCAGGCCCTTCCACTCTTCCTCCTGGGAGGTGTGAAGCTCTGCAGGACTGCTGTCCCTCTGTCCATGTGCTCTTCCCCTTGTGTCTCTCCATTCCCACCTCCCTCCTGTCCCTGCATCTAACTGCTCCAGTGTCACCATACATCCTGAATTCCTAGCTAAGAGTGAATGAATAAAAACAGATGTGCTATTTTGGAGAAAAATGACTTCTGGCCAAATCATAAACTAACTGAAAAGACCTGAAAGGAACCACATATATGATGAGTCCTTTATCTGGTCCTCAGTTAAGGTCTAAGCACACGAACTCAGCCGGTATACTCCCTTCTCCTCATCAAATTCCTGCGTGTTTGCTGAAGTAGTTACCCACCTATGGTTCACATCAGACATCTTTCCTCTGTCCATTAGGGCTTGGCTGGAGAGTCTTTTGACCTGAATGATTTGTGTGAGCCTGCCTCAAAAAAATCAATTCTGGCAAATGAACTCAGAGTATTTGCAATAAATAAACCCTATCATTCTGGGATGGATGGCTTTCTGTTCTTGGACAGCTATTTCCTAGTTTGATGCTTCAGAACCATTGCCTGTGCCATTCTTTCCACCCACCCCTCCAGCTGTCTTGTACCAGCATTAGACTTTGCTCTTGGGCTCCTTGGTTTGTTTGTTTTTTTTTTTTTTTTTTTTTTTTTTTCTGGTTCTCACCCAGGGGTCAGTGCTTTTTGCCCTTATTTCTATCATGAGACTGATTTCCATTCTGAAAATACGATTCACAATATACACCAATTCTTCCAGGAAAAAGCACATGCTCCCACACACAATTTTACATACAATTTCAATATGCTCATGGATGATCCTGTTAGGTCCATGATCCCTTATCTTGGGAAACTTTGACAGACTACATAGGCAAAGTTAACCCAATCTATTAGAGGCAAAGTATACCCTGCATTTATAAATGCATATGGTTCAACATAGCACAGTTCATTAGGGAACAAAGTTTGTGGGACTCTTCTTTTTTTTTTTTTTTTTTTTTTTTTTGAGACAGAGTCTCACTTTGTTGCCCAGGCTGGAATGCAGTGGTACAATCTCAGCTCACTGCAATTTCCACTTCCCAGGTTCAAGTGATTCTCATGCTTCAGCCTCCTGAGTAGATGGATTACAGATGCCTGCCACCACATCTGGCTAGTTTTTGTATTTTCAGTAGAGACAGGGTTTTGCCTTGTTGGCCAGGTTGGTCTTGAGCTCCTGACCTCAGGTGATCTGCTCACCTAGGCCTTCCCAAAATGCTGGGATTACAGACATGAACCATCGCACCCAGCCTGTGGGACTTTTCTTGAGAAAACCACACTATCAGAACTAACCCAAAGTCTGCTCCCCTTAGGATACTTTCAAGATGTATAGGGTCAAAGATTCAGTCTTCACTTATTGTAGCTAGAGGAATGCCAACTAGTCTACAATTTTTGCCTAAGGCTCCATTTTTCTATTACTCAAAACATAATTTGAATTATCATTTCATTTGAAAACTGTCATGAACAGTTTATATTTCCTTCTCCATGCCTTTACCTTCCCTACATCATTTTTTTTAGAGGTGAGGAAAAAGGAAACATGATCAGGATAAGAAAATCCAACAGCATTTGTTAAGTACCTGTGGTGTCCCCATTCGTGAGTTTCCGAGAGCAATTATGTGACAACTCAGGTTGCTGAAGTATAATCGAGTTAAGATCATTCTCATGTAGAACAAATCCTGAGATGTGAAGAACTTAATGGTGTAATTATAATTACTGAGGATTATAATTAATTTTGGATTATGAGTGTCCATGAATTTGAAAATGACAGTTTAAGTGCAGTTTGGCTCTTTACGGAGACATTTTTACATTTATAGAGTGAAATATAAGGAATATAGTGTTTTTTAAAGTACTTTCAAAGCCTTCTTGATAAAATCTATTATAAATCTCCAAACCACTAGTTAAGTTACTTTGAATCTGCAAATTCCCGAGTAAAAGGAGAGTAGATGGAAAAGGAGAGAAATAAATAGAAATGTTGCAGTTGTTAAAAAGCGATATTTCTGCTATTCAACATTTTTGAGCATGCATACATTCTTACTACAGAACATTAAAAAGAGCATTAACAGCATGTTTGCAGGTTCAACATGTAGCCAGACAGAGTACAATGAAAAATACCACTGTGGGACATAACTCTGCAACCAGAGAAGGGATGAATTCCTGTCCCTCACATCTGCCTCATTGGACCATCTAAGGCAGGGTGAACGGGCTGTTGTCTTAAGGAATGAGGGACCAAGGACCCAGGGGCTGCTCCAGATTCGGTGTTAAAGGAGGGATGTCCTGGTTAAGAACCGGGCTAAGGAACATCTCCTGAAGCTGTTTTCAAAGCTAGCTTATGATTTTCTCTTAAATTATAAAAAGTACTGCCCATGGATTGCACTTATTTGGGATAGCTTGAGGAAGGGTGTGGAAGCTATCATGTGTGGGGGTGTCCTTAAAGTCCCACTCTGGAGGTTCTATTACACCTGCTTTCCTGTTTCTCCCACCCTCCCCATGCTGTTCTCAGAAATACCTTGCTAGCCACTCTTCTCTACTTCCTGCCCTTCAGTGAGCTTTATTTTACTGCTAGCATCACCTCTGCCTGCAAGTCCTGATGGAGGTGACCAGTCTTCTGAGTGAAGTTAGCTTACTGGAGGTTTCATCACCGTGTCATCAGGGTGGCTTAAGATTCTTCATTAAGACCACTTAATGTGGCCGAGTGTGGTGGCTCACACCTGTAACCCCTACACTTTGGGAGGCTGAGGTGGGCAGATCACCTGAAGTCAGGAGTTCGAGATGAGCCTGGCCAACATGGCGAAACCTCGTCTCTACTAAAAATACAAAAATTAGCTGGACGTTTTGGCACACACCTGTAGTTGGGAGGCTGAGGCAGGAGAATTGGTTAAGCCTGGGAGGCAGAGGTTGCAGTGAGTCGAGATTGCACCACTGCACTCCAGCGTGGGTGACAGAGTGAGACTCTGTGTCAAAAAAAGACTACTTAATGAGTACAATTATTTCGGAGGGGTTTCAGTGACCAACCCTCATGGTGATAAAAGTGACTAGTTTCAATTAATCTATTCATTTAAGGGCTTTGCATGAATCTACTCATTTAATCCTTACAATAACTAGATATTAATTTTGCTCATTCTCAAGCTTTGTAATAAAGAAAGGGTATGTATTCTTTTGAGTAGTTTCATTCATTCCACATTACTTTCTTCCATTTTCTGTGTAGCATTCCATTGAGCAAATGAGAATAGGATTTCCTAGCTTAGGTTTATATGAAGACTATTGTGTTAACAGCTCAACAGAGCAAGACAGGTTTTTTTTTTCTGTTTAATTCCAACATGACTCATGTTTGAATTACCGAAGTTCTTTAGACTTTTTTTTTTTTTTGAGACGGAGTCTCGCTCTGTCGCCCAGGCTGGGGTGCAGTGGCTGGATCTCAGCTCACTGCAAGCTCCGCCTCCCGGGTTCACGCCATTCTCCTGCCTCAGCCTCCCAAGTAGCTGGGACTATAGGCGCCCACCACCTCGCCCGGCTAGTTTTTTGTATTTTTT
>NW_016804690.1:1740098-1743499 GCF_001698545.2 Rhinopithecus bieti
ACAACTCCATCTCAAAAAAAAAAAAAAAAAAACAAAAAAAAAAAAAACAAAAAAGAAAAACAAAAAAAAAAAAACAAAGAATCTGGACAGGCACAGTGGCTCATGCCCGTAATCCCAGCACTTTGAGAAGCTAAGGTGGGCGGATAACCTGAGGTTGGGAGTTCAAGACCAGCCTGACCAATATGGTGAAACACCATCTCTACTAAAAATACAAAATTAGCCAGGCGTGGTGGCATATGCCTGTAATCTTGGGAGGCTGAGGCAGGAGAATTGCTTGAACCCGGTAGGCAGAGGTTGCAGTGAGCCAAGATCGCACCATTGCACTCCAGCCTGGGAAACAAGAGCAAAACGCCATCTCAAAAAACAAAACAAAACAAAACAAAAAAACACAAAGAATCAAAATTAAAGCTGCAGAAAATGAGGACTATCAGAAAGGCATGCGCACACCCAAAATGTGGTAAGGGAACCAAGAGAAAAGTGATAAAATCAAGTTTGGAGCAGAGGAAAGACTTTATAGAGAATTTGGTAATGGCATTGGCTTTAAAAGATGGGCTGATTTTGATAGTAGAGAGAAGATAGGGAGCTGCATTTGCCCAGTGAAGAAAACAGTAAGGGCAAAGCTATGGAGACTGGCATATTAGGAAAACAATGAATAATGCAGCACATAATAATGCATAATAATAATACAAAAGAGAGATATGTTGACCCCTCCCTCCTGTGGTCCCAGTGTTATGCCCAACACCATTTCTCCAAACATTTATTGCATTTACTTACTGTCTTTGTCTGCTAGGGCTACCGTAACAAAATACCTACAGGCTGTGTGGCTTCAACAACAGAATTTGTTTTCTGAGAGTTCTGGAAATCCAAAATCAAGACTGTGTTATGGGATCTTTGGGGTGCCATTTTTCTGGCTGGAAATCTCTGTAGCTGGTGGTACCTTTGCCCAAATTTTGCTTGGGCCTGCTGGGCTCTTTTCTCCCACTTGGCTATAGGCAGGCTGCACTTGTCTCACACTACTGGCCTGGGCCCCATGCTTGTCAAGGATGAGCCAGGCATGGAATGGTGAGGGGTGTGTGAATGAGTCTGGGGTCCAGCCACTGCACCCAGACAGACATGCTGGCTGCTGCAGTGGGGTGGGCAGCTCCAGGTGCTGGCATGGGTGCTAGTTCTCTGAGAAGCTGCAGCTGAACCAGATGCAACACAAGTAGCTCCCATGGCTGGCACTGGGGAATATGGTGACACCTGGAAGCTTGGAGATCCCAGGAACTGCAGGGTTTTAAAGAGGGAGTCACAGCCCTGGCTCAGGGAGCTCCAAGGTCTGGGCTCCTTGAAGGGCTACAGCTCATCTCTCCTTCTCTTTGCCTGCAACATGGCAAGCAAGGGGCATGTTTCAGCTCTGTTTGCATTATAGCTCTTTTAGCCCCGCCATTCAATGGGTCCTGAGTTCTTGTCCTGTGACAAGAACTTCTTCTCAGGAAGAATGAGGTATGCAGACAAGTGGAGAGTGGGCAAGATGAAGAGGAGCTTTATTGAGGAATAGAACAGTTCAGTCTCCCACAGAGGGCAGTTCCTTTCTGTAGCCAGGGTGTCTCAGTGGCAAGTGTTCAACCCCTAGCAGAGACGAGATCCTGGAGTAGGAAGCTCCTCTCTACGGACAAGTTATGCCACTGTCTCTGCAGCTCTCAGCAGAGAGGAGTTCCTGGAGTGGGTAGCTCCTCTCTGCAGCTGTTCATCCCAATGTCTGCTCAGCTCTGGATGAGCCCAGGACTTTTATGGGCCTCTGAGGGGAGGAAGTGTGTGCGATTGGTCCATGGGTGGCCATGGGTGGGCCTGGGAAAGGCACCATGAGTTCCTACTCTGGTCCATAGGACTGGCAGTCCAGCCCACAGTCTTCAGGCCCTCTCTAACCTGAATGTGGAGCCTCACCAGGGATCTGTCCACTTCCGCCCAGGAACCTGTCTGCCTCCAGGTGCCATCCACGGTATCCAGGCTGTAGTTGACAAGGGGCACCTGCAGGCCAGCATTGAGCTGCCCTCAGCCCCCCTTGGCTTCCTTCCTATGCTTGTTAGTACTGAAAGTCCAGAAGTGGCTGAGATGGCAAGGACCTGGCATGTCAGCACTGCCCCAAGTGTGTGCACACTTGGCTGGGCTCCAACAGTACCTGGGCTCAGCCTGACTTTGCTTCAAGATCGAAGCAGGTGCCTACAGCAGGAAGAAGCCAGGCAGTAGGAGCAGGCACTTCCAAGCCTGTGAGGGTAGGAGGAGGCCTTCCGGGGCCCCTAAGAGTGTAGAGATGCGTGGGTCTGCAGCCACAGTTTGGGAGGCTGCAGTTGTAGGGGTGGAGGAGGGGCGGGAGGGGAGGTGACTCCTGCCTGCTCCATGGAACAGGAGGCCTGGGTCTACAGCCCCGGTTTGGGCAGCTGAAGCTGTGCACCAGAGGTTGGAGCTCCCACCTGCTCCTGGGCCCCAAGAGCACAGGGATGCCTGTGTCCGCAGCTTTGGCATCCAGGAAGCTCCTGTCCCAACTCAGAAGGGGTGGGGCTCCCACTTCTCCCCAGCTCCTGCTAGCTTCATGGAGCATGCAGCCCTGGCTGCGCCTCCCTGCTGCAGCTGGCATGTTGGCAGCGGTTGCTCCAAATGGCCTGCCACCGCCATCACCTGGAAGTCCACGATCAAAGTGTTGGCAGGTTTGGTTCCTCCTGAGGTCTCTTTCCAGACTTGCAGATGACTGTCTTCTTTCTCTCTGTGTCCTTATGTCACCTCTCCTCTGTGTGTGTGCGTCCCTGGTGTATCTCTCTCCTTTTACAAGAGCACCGTCCTACTGAATTAGTGTCCTACCTTCATGACCTCATTTAACTTCTTTACCTCTGTAAAGGCCGTATCTCCTAATACATTCTAAGGTACTGGCAGGTAGGGTGTCAACATATGAATTGGGAATGAACACAATTCAATCCATAACATTTAGTAACCTTCTGCTTACCATGAGGGAAGGGCTCTGGTCTTATTCATGTCTCTACTCCATGTGCCTTAGTCCAATGCATGGTGCATAAACATTTCTTAACCCACTTTTTGTTGATTTAGAGGTAGAGTGCAGACTATGGAGGTTGAAGTCAGGTGATGGAGAGATTTAGATGCTAAGAATAGGAGTTTAAATGCTTAGAATAAAGAATGGGGGTGGGGGTTGTGTGGTGAGAAGTACTCTTCAAGAGAATTACTCTGTCAGCAATATAGAGGATTTGTTGGAGGTAAGAGGAAAAGCAGGCAGGAAAGTCTATCACTGTGGCCCAGGCCAGGGGCACTGAAGACCTGTTCCAAACCTTGGATGTGACAATTGATTAGGAATGGAAGCAAAGGAGAGAAAGCAGTTAAAAAAAAAAAAAAAAAAAAAAAAACCAAAAACA
>NW_016804690.1:1746598-1774848 GCF_001698545.2 Rhinopithecus bieti
CGTTTGGGTTTTAAACTTTATTTATTTTAATTGACAAAATAATTATGTGTATTCATGAGGTACAATGTGATGTTTTGATCCATGCACACATCGTAGAAAGATTAAATCAAGCTAATTAACATATCTATCACTTCATCAATTTATCTTTTTTTCTTGTGAGATGTTAAAAATCTATTATTTTAACAGTTTTGAAATACACAATACATTATTATAGATCACTTAAACGTATTCCTTCAGTCTCAACTGAACCTTTGAACCTTTTGATCAACATTCCTTCCCTTTTCCCACCCTTCTCCCCCCGACCAGCCTATGGTAACCACAACCATCTTTCTGCTCACTGTTTCTATGAAATTCACTTTTTTAGATTCCACATATAAGTGAGATCACCCAGTATTTGACTTTCTGTGCCTGGCTTATTAGCATAACTGAGGTTTTTGAGCTTGATGACTTAAGAGAACAAGTGATGTTTCCATTCAAATCAAAAGGTGATGCTGTGGATGAATGCGATGAGTTTGAGAAGCAGTTCAGCTACATGGATGCTACCTGAGAGATTTTCAATATGGGAGATGCAAAGGTAAGTTTAGTTCCTATCGCAATAGAAAGTTGAAAATGTGGGTCTGTTGTCCAAGAAAGAACCGTAAGAGTAAGCTGCATGGTGGCCAAAACTTTGTCTGTTTTATTCACTCCTGTATACTCAGCTCCTAGTCAATGTCTGGCTCATATATAATGTTCAATAAATGTTTGTTGAATAGATGAAATAGGGATTGAGGAGTGATCTGCATTGCAGGCACTGCAGTGAGAGAGATGGTTGTTAAAATCGAGAGCCTGAAAGAGGAGAAAGAGAGGAAGCAAGGAATAAGGCCAGTTACTCCTACTTGACTTCAAATTATTTCACTGCAAATTATGTGAAACACAACTGGTAATTCTCAAAATCAAATAGAGAAAAATCAATCTCAGTACCTCTGCAAAAAAATACAGGCATTTGGGGGTGGGCAGGGTGTTGATAATGTGTTATCAAATAGCAACACCTAGTGATCATTCCCAAAACAACATGGGGATTTTCAATAAGCTTCTTAGTGAAGTTTTTCATAGAACTCAGACATGCAAAAAAGGAAACATCAAAATTGACCAGTTTTGCAGGTGGTAGTAACGATGAAAATAATATTTGCATGACACTCAATAACTTATAAAATGCTCTCCTATACTTTATCTCGTTTGATAACCGATGGATATTGTTGTAGAATAAAGGTGAGGTTGATGTAGAGAAGATGGTTGGGGTCTGGGCTACTTGTTATGATTGAATCCAGCACAGTGGTGGGCAGCCAAAGAGGAAAGTTTGATTTCTGAACAGGTTTTACTCCAACAATTTATCATAGAGTGTACGCAGGTCCTCATCTCTGCTTTTTGTTGCAGAAATGGTGAGATATAAGTGGTGGTAGGCAAGAAAAGTGGGATTTAAAGAAACATCTCTAAGGAGAGCCATGCAGTTACACACACACACACATGCACATGTGTGAATACAAACACATACACACATATATATGCGCACACACTCACATACACACACACACATACACTTTCCCCCTCTACCCACAGGTGAAAACTTAATCCAGTTTGTCAGCCCCTCTTGTTGATTTCCATTTGAACCTCAGCAATCTTTTTAAATTTTCCTGCTCTCAGTCCTTGAATCCTGAATTGTAGAGGCTGACTGCTCTGGGACTTGAATGCCAGTTCCAATACTTCTTACTGCCTGACCTTGAACAAATCGCTTAATCTTCTATGTCTCAGTTTCACCACCTATAAAATGGGAGTAATAACAGAGCCAACCTCCTAGGTTTGTTACGAGGTTTAAATGAGTTAATATATCTCAAGCTAATTAAAAATGCCTATCCTATAATAAATGTTAGCAATTATTTTTCTATCATCATATTCTGTTTGTTTACATTTTATGTCTTTTTCCCCGAACTTCAGTTTCCTTGAGTATAGAATACTTTCTCTCCTTTTTTTTTTTAGAGAGATGAGGTCTCCCTATGTCTGCCAGGGTGGCCTCTAACTCCTGAGCTCAAATGATCCTCCTGCCTCAGCCTCCCAAAGTGCTGGGATTACAGGCATGAGCCACCATGCCCAGCCCCTTGAGTAGAGAATCTCGTTCATCTCTGAAACCCTAACACTTAGGTATGGCACGTAGTAGGACTAGGTAAGCAGTTAGCTTCAGAGATTTCAGAGGACTAGCAGGATGTCTGAAGAGTTTCCTGGAACATGCTGCTATTTAAAGCAGTTCACATTAGGGGAACCAGGCAGGCTGTCTAGTGTAGCGTTCTCAACTGTCCTCAACTTGTGAATGGGCAGTCTTGGGTAGTCTAAAAAGTCAGGCACAGCAATGGAAATTGGAAAGGGGTCCACTTACAAGAACTAAGGATAACATGGGTAAAATGACTCAGGATTCAGGAACAGGACAGAAACTTTGATGTCAGAATTGGAGCAAACCCAAGGCTGGACTCTCACTGCATCTTTCCTGGATAGATTTGATAGTCTCCTAAGTCTCGCTTTTTTCAATTATTTCTCACACTGCCACAAGAGTCAGCATTCTAACACTCTCATTATGCCATTTCCTTGTTCATAAATTAAATGTTCAGTGGCCCACTGTGTCAGCCATTGTCTCATTTTCAAACCCCTCTTCTATACTCAGCTTGGTGCTGCTGGGATCAGGACTTTGCAAACCACGTTTCTGTTTGCCAGCTGGTTCCAAGCTAGACTCTGCCAAGAGAGGTTGGTAGAGGGAGACTGCAAGGCTGGAGAAGAAAGAAGGAATTTCTTTCTGCTTCTTGTCAGTCTCACCCTAGTAATTCTTCCTCACCAGGCAGCAGCAGTTCCTTTAGTCCCAATATCAGCACTTGGTTCCGGTTTGCAGTTTTTCCAACACTAACAGAGGCAGCCTGATCATTGTGTCTCCTTCAGAGACACCAGTAGCAGTCAGTCCATCCCCACCATGCCCAGAGGTCCAGGTCCCAGCCCCACAGGGCCTTTCCTCTGAGCTCAGAGACACCAACACTCCAAGGCCTGAGTTTTAGCTCTGCAAGGTTCTTATTCCAAACTTGTAAGCGTTTTTGTTTTGTTTAAATATTGGTAAATATGTAACATGAAACTTACCACCTTAACCATTTTTAGTGTGCAGTTCAGTGGTGTTAAGTACATCCACATGATTGTACAGCCAATATCCAGAATTCTTGCAAATATCATCTTGCAAAATGGAAACTCCATACTCATTAAGTAATGACTCCCCATTTCTCCTTCCCCCTGTATTAGTCCATTTTTGCACTCCTGTAAATAACTGCTTGAGACTGGGTCATTTACAAAGAAAAGAGGTTTAATTTACCTATAGTTTTGCATGGCTGGGGAGGCTTCAGGAAACTTACAATCATGGTGGAGGAGGAAGGAGGCATGTCTTACATGGCAGCAGGTGAGAAAGGAGAGCGGGAAAAACCACCACTTATAAAAACATCAGATCTTGTGATAACTCACTCACTATCACAAGAGGAGCATGGGGGAAACTGCCCTCATAATCCAATCACCTTCCACTAGGTCCCTCCTCCACAGGTGGGGATTACAGTTGGAAATGAGATTTGGGTGGGGACACAGAGCCAAACCATATCGCTCCCACAGGCCCCTGGCAACCACCATTTCTGTTTTCTGTTTCTATGATTTTGACTACTCTAAGTACCTCACCTAAGTTGAATCACACAATATTTGTCTATTTGTGCCTGGCTTATTTCACTTAGCATAATATCCTCAAGGTTCATCCACATTGTAGCATTTGTCAGAATTTACTCTCTTTTTGGAGTTGAACAATATTTCATTGTAGGTAATTAAAACATTTTGTTTATCCATGCATTCATTGATGGACACTTGGGTTACTTCTATCTTTTGGCTCTTGTGAATAATGCCCTATGAACATGAGTGACATAGTTTGGCTCTGTGTCCCCACCCAAATCTCATGTTGAATTGAAATATTCACTTGTCAGGAAAAGGGCCTGGTGGGAAGTTACTGGATCGTGGGTGTGGATTTCTCCCTTGCTGTTCTCATCATTGTCAGTGTGTTCTCATAAAATCACAAAACTTTAAACCACAAAATGGTTTAAAAGTATGGCACTTCCCCCTTCTCTCTCTCTCCACTACCACCATGTGAAGACCTGTCTTGGTTCCCCTTTGCCTTCTGCCATGATTGTAAGTTTCCTGAGGCCTCCACAGCCCTGCAGAACTGTGAGTCAATTAAACCTCTTTTCTTCATAAATTACCCAGTCTCAAGTAGTTCTTCATAGTAGTGTGAGAATACAACATGTGTACAAACATCTCTGAGTCCCTGCTTACCATTCTTTGGAATATATACCTAGCAGTGGAATTGCTACATTGTAGGTAATTCTATTATAATTTTTTTGAGAAACTGCCATACTGCTCCATAATTCCAAGTTTTAATAACTCCATATTCTCCTATTAGTTTCCTAAGCCCTAAGGAACAAAGCTTCTCCCTGAAGCTGCTTCCTTTCTGATACCTTAGTTATTTTTAGTTCTTTAATACCTATTTTTTTTTTTTTTTTTTTTTTTTTGAGATGGGGTCTTGCTCTGTCGCCCAAACTGGAGTGCAGTGGCCGGATCTCAGCTCACTGCAAGCTCCGCCTTTCGGGTTTACACCATTCTCCTGTCTCAGGCTCCCGAGTAGCTGGGACTATAGGCACCGGCCACCTCGCCTGGCTAGTTTTTTGTATTTTTTTTAGTAGAGACGGGGTTTCACCGGGTTAGCCAGGATGGTCTTGATCTCCTGACCTTGTGATCCGCCCGTCTCGGCCTCCCAAAGTGCTGGGAGTACAGGCTTGAGCCACCGCGCCCGGCCGCTTTAATACCTATTTAGTAGTTATTTGTATTAAGTTGCTGCTCTTAAAATAACAGTTATGGTTAGTCTTTGTTGGAGATTAATTTTGTGGGAGGTAAACTTTACAAATTAATATTTAGTTATAGAGTATTCAGATTACATTATGATTGGATTTGAGGAATAATTAACAGTATTCTGATTGGATTCGGATAACTGTGTCCACTATTACATGACAAATCAAGGACAGGCTCTTCAGCACATCCTCCAAGTGCTTCTCATGCACTGGGCCACTCCCACTTGGCCCCAAACCAGCTTTCTAGCCATGTTCTTCATTTACCCTACCTTCCTCTCCAATGAGGCCTCTTCCCATTCTCCCCACAAAGTCTTCAGCCTGCTCACCCTATTTCCTCCTCTTACATAGGAACAGCGGAACAGATGATTGGTTAAACCTGTTAGGTGCTGGACACTGCAGTAAGTACTCTCATGCATGTCATTTCGTATTTTACTCAGAGCAACCTTGTGTCTTAGACTGTTCAGTCTATTATAACAAATACCATAAACTAGGTGGTTTATAAACAAATTTATTTCTTGCAGTTCCAGAGACTAGAAGTCCAAGATCAAGGTGCCGGTAGATTTGGTGCCTGGTGAGGACCTGCTTTCTGGTTCATAGTACAGCACCTCCTGACTGTGCCATGATGAAAGGGGCAAGCAAGGAAGCTCCCTTGGGCCTCTATTGTAAGGGCGTTGATCCCATTCATGAGGGCTCTGCCCCAGTGACCTATCACCTCCCCAAAAGCTCCACCTCCTAATATTATCACCTTGGGGGTTCGGATTTCAACATACAAATTTATCAAGGGACAGAAACATTCAGATGATAGCACCTTGTGTCATAATTTTCCTAATTTTAATCACAAGAGAATTAAAACTCAGAGAGGTTAAGTGACTTTCTTACAGTCACACAGCTAATTACTTTCATAGCCAAGATTCCGGCAGCCTCAATATCTTTTTCCAGTGCTATTTGTCAAAACCCTATCTATTTTTCAACACTCTGTGAACATTCTACCTGTTCCATTAAACCTTTACCAGTCCTTCTATGTGGAATAAAATCTTCGTTTTTCTGTTCACCAATAGCACTGTGTCTGAATCATTTTTAGAGGCGTTACAACATCATCTTACTTAGGTGGAGTTTCTGTTTACTATATTTTTGTCTCCTTGAGGGCAGGTATCATGCCTTCTTCACCTTAACACACCCACCACTGGCACTGAGCAGAGTGCCTTGTATATTATAATACTCAATAAATGTTGATGGGCTTGAACATCTAGGGATTACTTAGGGAGCTTTGCACCACCAGGATTCATCTCTTTGGAAAATGGCTAGTTGGTTACCCTGTGACCCAGTGTTTGACTCGGGGTTTTGTAGGAGTCCATATCAGTAGAGACAGATATTCCTTTTTCAGTGCTACAAACATATGCTGTTCACAAAGCTCACTGGAGGATCTCACATCTGGAATATAACCTCCCTTTGCTCCCGGGGTTCGGCTGCCTTGAAGTGGAAGGCGTAAGGCAAATAATAGTGTTTAAGTCATTTGTTTGGTGTGGTTTCTATGTTTATTGGGATTCACTTCATCAGCTAACATGGAAGAGGTTGAGATACATTATAATGACTGTTATTTATCTCCTTATGTGCATCTATGGAGCACTTTGAAGGGATGTGAAAAAAGTGCTTAGATACTGTTTCAGGGGCATCCAGAACAAAACCACGGGTAAAATCTAAGCATTATGCCCTCTACAAGGGCTTCCAGATGAGGACGGCAAGCAGAGCGCACCTGGCCTCGACAAATCAGGCCATGTGCCCACTGGTGGTATCCTTCCGACGGGGTGCCTTTTTCTCATTCACACGGAGACACCAAAGGGTCTGGTGGAAGGGCCCTAACTGTGACCACTCCATCTGATGAAGTTTTGCCCCTAATTACAAAAAGTTCCTAAAGTTTAGTCCATGGTCCATCAGAATTCCCTGAGTCACTTACGTCAAGAGATCCCTGGACCTTCTTGATGAAAACCTCTGAGGGAGACCAGGAATTTGTATTTTTAGCAAGTCCCCTTGGGTGATTCCAATGCACAGTCAGACCTTTGGATGCAGGTGTGTTGGCCATCTCTCACCCAGTTTTTTATACTAGTATTTGGTCTTTTGTGCATTTTAGACTTGCCTCCCTATTGACAGCATAACTCCTGGAGGGTGGATATTCCACCATATAGTACATAGCCACTGAACACCTTACATGAAACGGGGTGTCAAGGAATGCATAAACTACGAGGGGCCCAATTCCTCAACAACAGGAATTCATGAACCATATAAATGTCCATTTGATAAATACTGCTTGAGCACCTACTATGGGCTGGTGCTATGCCAGGGACTGAGGAGACATAGCTCTACCCACATGGTCTCTACCATCTGGGCTACAGGCAAATAAATGGGCAATTACAATAGATTGTGGCAGTGTACAAAGGAGAAGGGATGAGTGATGGGAGCCAGGGGAGAAGCAGCTTAGGCTTGGGAGGCCAGAGGTGCTCAGAGAATGCGTCATGGGGAATCCTGGGAGTGAAAGGGTAGAAATCGTCATCTGGGCAAAAGAAACATGAATGACAGCCTAGAGGTCAAAGAGAACTTTGTTAAGGGAGGCTGGAGAGTAGGTTCTAAGGAGAGGAGGGAGATAAGGTTGGAGAGATAAACAGAAGCCAGCTCATGAAGGGCCTTGTATGCCACTGTAGGTAGGGTGGACTTGGCCTTGGCATTAAGTGCAAATGTCCCTCCAGCACAGTAGACCTTTTATGTAGGAGCAAGTTTGGAACCAATGTCCTACAGCTTGAAGATTCCTGGCTCATCTGCTCAGGGTTAAAGGAAGAACATTGCTTTCCCCAGGAGGACTTCCAGACTGGCAATCTCCTCTCTCTGTTATGTCAGTCATGTTCCTTCCATCCCTCAGTGCTGGTAGGGGGTTAGGGGGTGGAATACTAATATAGAGGCCTGGCTAGAAAACAGTCCCCTGCATGGGGTAAGGAAGATATATTGCAGGTTTAAGAGAATTGTTCAGTCTAGGAATTGGAAGAGCTGAAGAATGCAGTCTTGGCACAGGACCAAGAATACCAGGTGCTGAAACAATAGGAAAATTTAGATTCGGCTCTGCATGAGAAGACATTACTGAATCAGTGTTAAATATTGTGGTGATGTGGAAGATTACCTTTATTCTTAGGAGATAGTTGCTGAAGTATTTAGGCAAAAATTGTCATGATATCTGCAACTTACACACACACACCCATATATATACACACATACACACATATATCTATTAATACATCTATATACATACACACATATATACATATATATGAAAGCAAATGTGACAAAATGTTAACAATTGGTGGACTGAAATAGAATGTACCTCTATAGATTTTACTGTGCTATTCTTTCAACTTTTGTGTAGGTTTGATATTTTGAAAATAAAAAATTGGGGGAAGAAGAGAAGAAGAGACTGTCAAGCATCTGGCACAATTCAGTTATCAGACCTCAAGTTTCCTGTCCGTTACTCTGAGATGATGGCAGTGCAAGATCTTCAACCTAGTTTATTGACAGCAGGCTCAATTCAGCACTTTGGAGCTTCCAGAATACATAAGATCTTGAAGATCTGTTTTGAAGTTGCAAAAATACAATTTCTTTCCTTCCTCAAAATCAAAACACACATGCTAAAAGACTAAGAAATTGTTTTGCATGCTCTGCAAGATTCTGTTGCTTTTTGTGTTGGCAAAGGATTTACACAAACAACCTAGTCAGCATTCATTTTAAAAATACCAATACAAAATTCAAAGAATGTTTCATTGTTTACGTTATACCTTTCTTGGGATTTTGGTTTTAAACTACCAATTGAATTCTCATTTTAGGCACTCAAGATCTGTGCTGCTTTAAATAATTCAAGCACAACTGTATCATCTGTTCCCACTACATCCTTCACTCCAGAGATTTATGAAGTGTGTTTTAAAGTGATTGCACACAGACTTAAGAAATATAGCAAGGGGTTCTTTTGAGAGAAGAAGAAAATGACTTATAACTAGTGAATGCAATAAATGACATGAGGATAGGTATAATTAGCAAAGGAAAGCTGTATGCTTGAACAGTTTGCTCTGAGCTTCAACAAGTGGCACATGATATGTAATGTTCAGGAAAGTGGTTTTTCAGGAAAACTCAGTCTGATCAGAAATCTCCCAGTCTACTTATCTTTTACCATCTATTAGTTCTGTAAGCATGTTTGGCAATATTCCTAAAGAAACAAAGCATGACCCCTTTTTCTAACGGGATGTTATCACACATAATTCACTCCCCATATTTCCACTGGATGTAAACCATTGTACATTTCAGTGCAGTGAAATCAATCAGTCAGTGCTCTTCAAACTTTTTAACCTTTACCCAGAGAAAGAAATACATTTCCACAGAGACCCAATACACACACACATCTATAAAATCAAAACAAAAATTTCATGGAACTATTTTACTACCTGCTTTCTGATACTTTCTTTTTTATTCCACTTCATTTTTTAAAAATTGATGTTTGAGGCTTATTTAATCAATTTCAAGATGTTTTGGTTCTGACCTTGAGGTTGAGGAACTCTGAAATAGAGGACTACCTTTTCAGACACATCTTTCTGATGGAGAAATAAAACACCGAAATGGAAAAGAATAGGACAATTGTAGGTTCTTCACTCCGCAGAGGTTTGGACAAAAAGCTAATGTCTGATAATTCAACAAAGAAAGTTCTCAGCACTGTGCATTCTGCCTGGCACATGATAGGCACTTAACAAATGCCAATCAGTGTCTGCAGTAATAGCATTTTCTACTTGATGTTCAGAGCACAAATCCTGAGAATCTACTTTTCTTTTATATCTTGTTTCTTAGCCTCTCCTCTGCATTGTCAGTGTTAGATACTACCACAGGCAGTAGTTTTGTTCTATTTTTTCTCTTCACACAATCAAAGATCCTAGAACTGAGATTTAAAACATGAAAAAGGATCTGTTGGCTTATCAGCCAAAAGACAAAGTCTTTCTTTACTTTTCAGAGAGAGGAAAGAATTATGATTCCCAAGTCCAATTTAATTTTGCACAGATACACTGGAAATTAGCATCTAGCCAATAACACTAAAATTTACTGGCTTGTCTCCCTTCCTTCTGTAGACATATGGAGAATTGCTGTCCAAGAACAGCCTTCACTGGATGGGGCATTTGGACACTGAAGCCTCCTATTTTTGATACCCTGGAAAGACAGTCATGAGACCTCTAAGAAGGCAAAATGGCATCAAAGACTTATGCCCTGTTCTCTCCTGATGCCAACACTGTGGGTACTTCAGCAACACAATTAGATGGGAAATAGATAAGCATATTCCAGCAGGAGTCCAGATTGCTTAGTCCGCCTTCACTAGGTTTCCAAGATTTCACCATTTCTTCCCTATTCCAGCTAACCCCACCACTGAAGGCCCCAAGGAAAACAAGAAACTCTGTGGCTAGAGACTCCTGTCCCACTTTGTTGTTGCCAATCCCAGTTCCAGGGAACTGGAAACTCTTACTGCTGGTCTCCACCATGCTTTGCATAGATAAGATTCTGCTCTCCATTGGGCATTGTCACTGTCTCTGCTCATCAATCCCAGAGCTGTGATCCTCGAGTTATCCAAGTCAGACTGAGTTTTGGTCAGTTTTTTCAAAAAACCTTGTAGAATTAAATCACTTTTATATGTTGCAGTATTTTAATATATTTCCCTATCACGTTCCTTAGTAGTTCTCTCTTGAATGACTCATTATAATTATAAATGTTATATGACAAAAAAATTAAAAACTGTGTAATGTTCAAAATCACTGTAACCATCAACGTTCACCTAAGTGATACCTGACACAGAGTAAGCACGTGTGCACACATTCATCTAAGTTCAACATCTGTGGATGCTCCTATGACTGTGTTTGAAGGCATTCAAGCTACTCTCTTTCAAAAAAATGAAAGTGCTCCCTCTTCCTCAGTTTTTTGGAAGAATGTGAGAAGGATTGGCATGAATTATTTAAGCGTCTGATAGATTGCAACCATGAAATCATCTGGTCCTTGGCTTTTCTTCGTTGGGAGATTTTCCAATTCAATCTCCTTACTCATTATTGGTCAGTTCATATTGTCCATTTCTTTATGATTCAGGCATGGTAGACTGCATGTTTTCAGGAATTTGTTGATTTCTTCTAAGTTATCTAATTTGTTGATGTATAATTGTTCATAGTGGTCTCCTGTGATCCTTTGTATTTTTGTGGTTTCAGTTATAATACCTTCTCTTTCATTGACAATTGCATTTATTTCAGTATTTTTTTTTTCTTGGTTAGTCTAGTTAAAGGTTTGCCACATTTTTTACATCTTTTTAAAAAACCAACCCTTAGTTTCATCGATATTTTCTATTCTCTTTCTAACCTCTATTTTATTTATTTCTCTTTTTTTTTTTTTTTTTTTGTAGGAGTCTCACTCCGTCACCCAGGGTGGAAGTGCAGTGATATGATCTCGGCTCACTGCAACCTCTGCCTCCTGGGTTCAAGCGATTCTCATGCCTCAGCCTCTCAAGTAGCTGGGACTACAGGTGCGTGCCACCACTCCTGGCTGATTTTTATATTTATAGTAGAGATGGGGTTTCGCCATGTTGGCCAGGCTGGTCTTGAATTCCTGACCTCAGGTGATCTGCCCATCTTGGCCTCCTGAAGTGCTGAGATTACAGGTATGAACCACCGTGCCCAAACTATTTCATTTATTTCTGCTCTAATATTTATTTCCTTCCTTCTGCTGACTTGAGCTTAGTTTGTTTTTCTAGTTCCTTGAGGTGTGAAGTTAGGTTATTTACTTGGTGTCTGTCTTTTTCCTTAATGTGGGCATTTATCACCATAGACTTTCCTCTTAGCTCCACTTTTGCCCCATCCGGTAAGTTTTGATATGTTGTGTTCCATTTTCGTTTGTTTCAAGATACTTTGTGAGTTTCTTTTGATTTCTTCTTTGATCTATTGGTTGTTCAGGAGTGTGTTGTTTAATTTTACATATTTGTGAATTTTCTAAAATTCTTCCTATTGTCAATTTTTAGTTTTGTAACATTGTGATCAGAAAAGATACTTGATATGATTTCAATCTTCTTAGATTTAAGACTGGTTTTGTGGCCCAACATGTGATCTACCCTGGAGTAGGTACTGTGTGCTCTTGAGAAGAATGTGTGTTTGCTTCTGTTGAATGGAATGTTCTGCCTATGTTTGGTAGGTTGATTTGTCTATAGTTTTATTCACATCTGCTATTTCATTACTAATCTTCTCTCTAGATGATCTATCCATTGTTGAATGTGGGGTATTGAAGTCCCTTATTATTATTGCATTGCTGTCTGTTTCTCTTTCTAGTTCTGTTAATATTTGCTTTACATATTTGGGTGCTCCAATGTTAGGTGCATATGTATTTTCAATTGTTTTGCCCTCCTGATAAATTGACCTCTTATCATCATATTGTGATCTTCTTTGTGTTTTGTGACAGATTTTGTTTTGTTTTGTTTTGTTTTGTTTTCAAGATAATGTCTGGCTTGCTGCCCAGGCTGGAGTGCAGTGGCACAACCTTGGTTCACAGTAACCTCTGCTTCCTGGGCTTAAGTCATCCTCCCACCTCAGCCTCTCAAGTAACTGGGACTACAGGCACACGCCACCACGCCTGGCTAATTTTTGTATTTTTTGTAAAGATGGAGTTTTGTAGAGATGCTCAGGCTGGTCTTGAACTCGTGCGCTCAAGTGAACCTCTCACCTAAGCCTCCCAAAGTGCTAGCATTAAAGGCATGAGCCACAGCACCCGGCCTCTTGTGACAGATTTTGACTAAAAGTCTAGTTTGTCTAATATAAATGTAGCTACCCCTGCTCTCTTTTGGTTTCCACTTGCATGGAGTATCTCTTTCCACCCCTTCACTTTCAGTCTGTGTGCCCTTGAGACTAAAATGAATCTCTTGTAGCCGGTGTATTATTGGATCTTGTTTATTAATCCATTCAGCATCTCTGTGTCTTTTGATTAGTCAATGTAATCCATTTATATTTAGAATAATTATTAATAAATAAGGACACACTGTTGCCATTTTGTTAATTGTTTGCTGACTGTTTTTGGATATGTCAACAAAAGCACAAGCAACAAAAGCAAAAATAAACATATGGGACTATGTAAAACTGAAAAGCTATGGAACAGCAAATGAAACAATCAACACAATGAAAAGGCAACCTATGAAATGGGAGAAAATATATGCAAACTATATATCTGACAAAGGGTTAATATCAAAATGTACAACAAACTCCATAGCAAAAAAACAAGTAACCCAATAAAAAAATGGGCAGAGGATCTAAATAGGCATTTTTCCAAAGATGACATACAGATTGCCAACAGGTATATAAAGAAGTGATCAAAATCACTAATCACCAGAGAACGCTAATCAAAAACCACAATGAGATATCACCTCATACCTGTTAGATGGCTATTATCAAAAAGAAAAAAGATAACAAGTGTTGACAAAGGCATGAAGAAAAGGGAACCTTGTACACTGTTGGTGGAAATACCAATTGGTACAACTATTATGGAAAACAGTATGGAGGTTCCTCAAAAAATTAAAAATAGAATGACCATATGATCAAGCAATCCCACTTTTGGATATATATTCAAATGCAATGAAATCAGTACCTTGAAGAGATATCTATATCTCCACATTCGTTGCAGCATTATTCACGATGGCCGAGATACGGAAACAACCTAAGTGCCCACTGACAGATGAATGAGTAAATACAATGTGTTAGATACAATGAAAAATTATTCAGTCATAGAAAAGAAAAAATCCTGTCATTTGTGACAACATTGATAAACCTAAAGGATATTATTCTAAGGGAAATAAGCTGGACACAGAAAGACAAATACTGTATGATCTCGCTTGTATGTGGAATCTCAAAAAGTTGAACTTGGGCAGAAAGTAGAATAGTGGTTGCTAGGAGTTCAGAGTGGAGAAAATGGGGAGATGATGGTCAAAGAGTACAAACTTTCAGTTTTAAAATGATAAAGATCTAATATATAGTATAGGTGATAATAGATGGGTTAATTTGTGCATATCACAATGTATATGCACATGCCTCATCACATTGTACACCTTGAGTATATACAATATTTGTCAAATAAATATTTTTAAATAAAAGGGAAAAGAAAAATCATAACTCATTTTAAAACTATATCTCAGTATTTAAATTGGTATCCTCATAGTTTTTTTTTTATCATTCCTACTAAATAAAAAATCATAGCCTGGTGTGGCAGCTCACACCTATAATCCCAGCAGTTTGGGAGGCTAAGGTGAGTGGATCACTTGAGTTCAGGAGTTAGAGACCAGCCTGGCCAACATAATGTAACCCTGTCTCTACTAAAAATACAAAAATTAGCTGAACGTGGTGGTATGCACCTCTAGTCCCAGCTACTCAGGAGGCTGAGGCACAAGAATTGTTTGAACCCCGGAGGAAGAGGTTGCAGTGAGCCGACATGCC
Organism: Rhinopithecus bieti; assembly: GCF_001698545.2. Taxonomy (NCBI): domain Eukaryota; kingdom Metazoa; phylum Chordata; class Mammalia; order Primates; family Cercopithecidae; genus Rhinopithecus; species Rhinopithecus bieti. The sequence goes on from NW_016804690.1 coordinate 1,761,057, forward strand.
ACTGCACTCCAGCCTGGACAACAGAGTGAGACTCTGTTTAAAAAAAAAAAAATCAGTAATCGTATGGTAAAAAATAATAATAATAATAATAAAAGAACAGGGAAATTCTTTAGTCTCCTTTTGTTTGTTTCCTTTCACTCCTCTCCTCTGCCAAAATTTACAATCTGTTATCTATTCTTTCATGCTTCATTTGTATTTGTATAATCACATGTAAACTATATATAATAAGCTTTTCTTTTCTAATTAATTCATTTTACAAATATGGGATCATATTATAGTTATCACTGTGTGTCTAGTTTTTTTACTTTTTTTTTCACTTGATACATTATGGAATTTCTCTCAATGGTATACATCCAATTCATTCTTTGTTTTTTTTTTTGTTTTGTTTTGTTTTGTTTTTTTTTTTTGAGACGGGTTTTCCCTGTCACCCAGGCTGGAGTGCAGTGGTGCAATTATGGCTCACTGCAGCCTTGACCTCCTAGGCTCAAGCAATCCTCCTAGCTCAGCCTCCTGAGCAACCACACCTGGTTAATTTTTAAATTTTTGTAGGTACAGGATCTCCCTATGTGGTCCAGGCTGGTCTCAAACTCCTGGGCTCAAGCAATCCTACCGCATTGGCCTTCCAAAGTGCTGGGATTACATGAGTGAGCCATCATGCCTTGCTGCAACTCATTCTTTTCAATAATTAACTTATATTCCATGGCCTAATTGTATCACAGTTTCTTCCACCATATTGAAAGGCATTTACTGAGTTTCTAATTTTTTGCCACAAAAAAAAATGTTGTGGTAAATGTCTTTGTGTCTATATTTTTACATATTGGAATTTCACTTATAATAGATTTCCAGAAGGATTTCTCCATCAGTCTGTAAATTGTAAAACTTAAAGTATATATCTGGATTGCTTTCCATAAAAGCTGTAACAATCCAAATTTCCACTGGCAATATATGCAGAGAATGGGTTTTTTTACATTTTCATCAATAGTAAGTTTTTATTGTCTGCTAATTTGGTAGATAAGTTGAGATATCTCATTGTTACTTTAATTTGCATTTTCTCCATATTAGAAAATATTTTTATTGGTTTATTGACCATTTGCATTTCTCTTCTATAAATTGACTTTTTATATTTATTTGTCTCTATTTCTGTATTCTGTTGATAATCAATTTGCAAGAGCCTTCTGACTGATATGCATATTCATTTCCTTATGTGTGAGTTATTTTTGTGGCACATACTTTTATCAATCTTTTGTCTTCTGATTTTGTTTTATTTTGCCATATAACATTTTATATTTTATGTACCAAATAAATATATTTTATATTTTATTGCCTCTAGGCTCCTGTCTTGATTAAAAAGGTTTCTCTCTCCAAACCCTAGCTTACACATATATTCTCTTAAAATTGTTCTATAGTTTTTGTTTACATATACAGTTTAAGTTCTTCTGGAAATTTATTTTTGTATATGGTGCGAAGCAGAGGCCCCTATTTTATTCTTCTCTAGGTCAGTTGTGCCATAACCAATTTAAAATAAACCATTGTTTTCCCCATTAACTAGAAATAGCACTTTTGGCATACAGCCATGCATGCTTAACAATGGGACTACATTCTGAGAAATGCATCTTTAGGTGATTTTGCCTTTGAATAAACATCACAGAGTGCACTTACATAAATATAGATGATAAAGCCTACCACACATCTAGGCTATATGGTACAGCCCACTGCTTCTAGCCTACAAACCTGTACAGCATGTTACTGTACTGACATAGTAGGCAATGGTAACATTGTGGTATTTGTGTATGTAAACATAGGAAAGGTATGGCAAAAATATAGTATTATAATCTTATGGGACCACTGTCATTGTTGACCGCAGTCCATTGTTGACCAAAATGTAATTCTATAGTGCTAGACTATATATTATCATATATATACTGACATCTATTTCTGGACATTTTTTTCTCTTCTACTTTTCTTTTTGCCTATTATGATACCAATATCATAAGGTTAATACAAAGGCCAAGAAGGAGAAAATAGAAGTATACTTTTTCTACTGTCCATGCCCTAGGTGTGTAGTAGGCTATACAATTTAGGTTTGTGTAAGCACACTCTGTGATGTTTGCACAATGACAAAATCACCTAATGATGCATTTCTCAGAACATATCCTCATTGTTAAGCAACATCTGACTGTATGCCAAAAGCGCTATTTGAAGTCAATGGGAAAACAATGGTTTATTTTGTACTGGTTAGGACACAACTGGCCCAGAGGAAAATAAAGTTAGACCCCTGTTTCACACCATATACAAAATTAATTTCCATAAAACTTAAAATCTGTATGTAAAAAACTATGGCACAATTTTAAGAGAATACATGTATAAGCTTGGGTTTGAAAAGAACTTTTTAACTAAGAGACCTAGAGGCAATAATAGATAAAATCTATTCTCTTTAACGTATTGTTGATAGAAGTGTCTTATATCACATGTGAAGTGGTATGATATCACTTGAATGTAGACTGTGCTATGTAAAGATGTACACTATAAGGCAACCAGTAAATTAACAAAACAAAGAGTTATAGCTAATAAGCCAATAAAGGAGATAAAGTCATACTTAATCCAAAAGAAGGAAGGGTAAGAGGAAAAAGAGAACAAAAAACCCAGATAAAACACATAAAAAAATAGAACCCCAACCATATTAACAATTATGTTAAATGTAAATGGTCTCTACATCCCAATTGAAAGGCAAACATTGTCAGACTGGTTGAAAAGTAAGACCCAGCTATATGTTGTCCACAACAAACTCACTTTAAATATAGACACATGTGAGCTAAAGGTAAAACAGTGAAAAAAAATATCATCTTATGCAAACCCTGATAGAAAGAAAGCTAGAGTGGCTATATTAATATAGACAAAGTAGACATCTGGGTGAGCAATATTACTAGGGATAAAGAGGGTCAATCATAATGATAATGAGCAACTACCATAAAATTTTAGTACCTAGATCTTAACATATGTTTTAATATCTGGAAAGGCAAGTATCTTTCATTATTCTTCTTTTTCACAATTTTTTAAAAGTCTTTAACATTTAATCTTCTATAAAAGCTTTAAGATAATTTTATCTTATTAAGAATACAATAGTGGCCAGGTGCAGTGGCTCTTGCCTGGAATCCTAGCACTTTGGGAGGCTGAGGCAGGAGGATTGCTTCAGGCCAGGAGCTCAAGACTAACCTGGCTAACATAACATGACCCCATCTCTGAAGAAAAAAGAATAGAAAAGTGAATCTCATTGAAGTATATTCTATATGCCTATTAATATTTGGAAGATTATATTGTCTTCCTAACTCAAAGCATAGATTTTCATTGGTTCTTCTTTGATCCAGGATTTATTTAGTAGTAAGGGCACTTTCTTAATTTTCAGAGGCAGAAAGGAAATACAATTACCTATCTTTTTACTCTTATATATAATGTAAGGGAGTTTGGATTAAAGAACGGTGGCGCAGAAAGAGGAGGTTTACGTGCAAAATGTTTTGTCAACAAGCCTGTGAGGGTCAAGGTCAGACCGCTTTGGAAGAATGCTTCACAACATAAAATAGTTCTCTATTTATGGGACATAAAACTTTGGACTTTTATTCAGTCTTTATATGTCTTACGTTTTTTACTACTGTATCTATTGATCTGAAAGACATGAGTTAAAATCTCTCAGAGTAACTGTACGTTTTTTATCAAGGTTTAATATTTTAATTAATTTTGACTTCATATATAATGCAATGCTCTTTAGTATATACATAATTATTACACATCTTCTTTGTAGATTGTGTCTTTTATCATTATATAATATTCTTTTTTATCCTGTTTCAAGCTTCTAAACTTACATTCCACCTTGTCTGATATGATAGTTGCCATTCCTGATTTCGTTTTGTTTGCATCGTGTCTAGTGTTATTTGTCCATCCTTTTGTTGTTAATCTTTGTCACCTTAAGCATGATATATTGATATATCTGACATTTATAATCAAGTATACTTATTTTTGTTTTTTACTCTATCAAAAAGTTTCTGTCTTCAATGGATAAAATTATCCTGTTCATACATAGTAAAATAACCGATGTGCTTCTTTTCATCACTTCCATTTTTATTTTTGTTAGGTAATTTGTGGTTTTATCTTTTCCCTTTTCATTGTTTTTGGTGGTGTAATAAAATTCCTATATAATTCTTGTGGGCTTTTTTGTTTCTGTTTTTGTTTTGTTTTAGTTTTGGTTTTTTGGGACACAGGGTCTCACTCTGTCATCCAGGCTGGAGTGCAGTTGCACAATCATGGCTCACTGCAACTTCAACCTCCTGGGCTCTGAGCGATCCTCCCACCTCAGCCTCCCGAGTAGCTGGGACTACAGGCATGTACTACCACACCTGGCTAATTTTTGTATGTTTTGTAGCGACTGGGTTTTGCCATGTTGCCCCGGATGCTCTCAAAATCCTGGGCTCAAGCAATCTGCTTGCCTTGGCCACCCAGAGTACTGGGATTACAGGCATGAGCCGCCGCACCCAGCCTTTTCTCCTTGTTAACTTGAAATTTTTACCATATTTTCCCATTCCTGATAGTTATTTTCTCTTCTCTGACATTTATAATCAAATATATTTCTTGACTATTTCATCAAAAAAGATGCCACCTGTCGCCACCCAGGTGCTTTACTTACCACTGGTCTCCCTCCTAAGAATATGAAACCCTTAGAATGTTGTTGCCCATTCTCCATAGCTGTTCTCCTGCCCCAAAATCAAATGAGACCCAAGAGTTGGTTTACTTCCCTTCTTTCTCTTTCCTCTATCCCTAGGTTTTGCTGAGATAATTTGGTACCTGTAATTTTAGCTTTTTAGTACATTTTTTCTTGTGGAAAATATTTTCTATTTCAAAAATTCAAATTCCACCTATATAATCCCACTCAATCATTATCTATTTAAATTTTAGTACACATTGCAAGGCTCATTTCTCATCGTTGTTTTCATCTCTTTTCTTCTTCTCTCTTGAAGTCCCTACACAGTCACATCACTATGGACCAAAGTCCATATTTTAGGACACACTCTTGGTGTACTTTCGTTGGGTTTAGACAAGTGTATAGTGACATGTATCTACCATTATACTATCATACAGGGTAGTTTTTCCATCCTAAAATGCTATATGTTCCCCATTCATCCCTCTTTCCCACTACTCTTTTTCACATGTAAGGTCTTTTGGATTTGTCATTCCAATCTTTTATTTTTATTATTTTATTTTCTATTTTTTTTGAGACAGAGTCTTGTTCTGTTGCCCAGGCTGGAGTACAGAGGCACAATCTCAGCTCACTGCAACCTCCGCTTCCTGGGTTCAAGCAGTTCTCATGTCAGCCTTCCAAGAAGCTGGGAAGACAGGTGTGTGCCACCACGCTCGATTAATTTGTGTATTTTTAGTAGAGACAGGGTTTTGCCATGTTGGCCAGGCTGGTCTCGAACTTCTGGCCTCGGGCAATCCATGTGTTTTTGTTTTCTGCACCACATTTACTTCTCTGTATTTTTTGCCCTGTGCTTTGAGATACTGCTTCTATTTGAGCTTTTGGGGAACTAATTAGTGTTTCAACCTTGAGTATTTTTTCCCTTCAATTTATCTACTAAATTTTTGAATGTAAGAGTTCTTTTTAGTTCCAGAAAATACTTTGCTGTAACTTTGTATTCCAGTTATATTTCCTAGAAGTTGCCTTTTCTGTGTATTCTGCTTGTTGTTTCTATCCGGCTGCTAGTCTTCATGAGTGCAGCATTATATAACTTCGCCTTCACATGGCTTTATTCACCCTTGGGACCCAGATCTACTTCCTTAGTGTGCTTTCAGCAGCAGCCATTCGGTGAGCTATAAGAAGACACATACATGGCTGGGCGCGGTGGCTCATGCCTGTAGTCGCAGCACTTTGGGAGGCCAAGGCAGGTGGATCACTTGAGGTCAGGAGTTAGAGACCAGCCTGGCCAACATGGTGAAACCCCCATCTTAATACAGAAAAATTAGCCAGGTGTGGTGACGTGTGCCTGTAATCCCAGCTACTTAGAAGGCTGAGGCAGGAGAATCTCTTGAGCCCAGGAAGCAGAGATTGCAGTGAGCCGAGAGTGCACCGCTGCACTCCAGCATGGGTGACAGAATGAGACTCTGAATTAATTTAAAAAAAAAGAAAGAAAGAAAAGAGAGAGAGAGAAGAAGAAGACACATACAGCTGGCAAGTTGTCAGTTCCTTGTCAAGAAAGAAACCCTTTAACTTCCAGTCTCCTCAGCTATAGGGTGTGCTCTGCCAGCCTCAGGAGTAGGAAGGACCCAGCCTGCTTCTCCAATTCCCTCCATGCTCCCCACCTAGGGGCCAGGGAAAGCAGATGATCCTCCCACCCCCGCAATTCGCAGAGCACTTACAAAAGCTGTGGTTCCCCTTCCTCTGAGAAAACCCATAATTCACACACTCTAATCTCTGCCCCAGAGCTCTGCTGTAGATCTTCAACATCTGGTAGGATCCAGAGGGGAATAAAGTTCTTTCAAGGCTTTCTATGCCCCTGCTGTGGCAGAGCCCCAGGCCTTGTTCATATCTTCCAGAATGCACTTGCCTACTGCCCTCTGAGATCATCCACTCAGGACGGGTGGTTGGTAGCTGGAGTGAGCAGGAGGACAGTATCAGGGCCTTACATTCAGTCTCCTGTACTCCTGTAAAAAAATATTTAAATGCTTGTTTTCTTGGTTGCTGTTTAAAATTATATGATTTTTAAACAATATAATACATGCAGTTTTTTAAAATAGTAAGAGAACCAAAAAGACATAATGCATTCCTAGCCATATACCCATATGGCAGCCACAAAGATGTGCTGCCCATATCTCCTTTTAAGAGAGATGCTGCCACAGGGAATGCGACTGACAGCCTTCAGCTGTGGGTGACTCTAGGATCTGCCTCAGCTTTCTTTTTTTTTTTTTTTTTTTTTTTTTTTTTTTTTTTTTTTTTTTTGAGACAGGATTTCACTCTGTCACCCAGGCTGGAGTGCAGTGGCATGATCTTGCCTCACTGCACCCTCCGCCTCCCGGGTTCAAGCAATTTTCCTGCTTCAGCCTCCTGAGTAGCTGGGACTACAGGCACTGGCCACTAAACCCACCACCATGCCCACCACCACAAAAATTGGCTAACCTTTGTGGGGGTTTTTGTTTGTTTGTTTTTTGTTTTTTGAGACATAGTCTTGCTCTGTCACCCAGGCTGGAGTAAAGTGGTGTGATCTCGGCTCACTGCAATCTCCACCTCCCAGGTTGAAGTGATTCTCCTGCCTCAGCCTCCTGAGTACCTGGGATTATAGGTGCCCACCACCAAGCCCAGCTAATTTTTGTATTTTTACTAGAGACAGGGTTTCACCATGTTGGTCAGGCTGGTCTCGAACTCCTGACCTCAGGAGACCCACCCACCTTGGCCTTCCAAAGTGCTGGGATTACAGCGTGAGCCACTGTGCCCAGCCCATTTTTTGTGCGTTTTTTGTAGAGACAGGGTTTCGCCATGTTGGCCAGGCTGGTTGCGAACTCCTGACCTCAAGCCACCTGTCCACCTTGGCCTCTCAAAGTGCTGGGATTACAGGTGTGAGCCACTGCACCTGGCCTGCCCCAGCTTTCAAGCTGAGGCTATGTGCTTCCTGGGCAGTCCCCAGCCAAAAACTGGTCAAGAGAACTGTCATTTTTTGCCAACAAGGGACCCTTCCACGGGCAATCTTTGTTCTAGAGCTTCTCATTGGGCTGGCTGAGACTTTCTCAGAGCTGCACTGCAGAAATATCTGAGGCTCTTTCTACCCAACCTCTTTCCTACCTCCTCTCCTTTCACAGGTGAGACGAGCACCATGGTCTGAAGGTTCTCCCTGCCTTCCCACTCCCTATGCCCCTTATCTTTCACAGATGTTACCCCCAAGAAATCTCTTGGACTTCTAACTCTGTGTTAGTGTTGGCTTCCTAAGACCAACTGACACCATCCAAGAGAAATTCTTACATATGAACATCAGGAAACATGTACAAGAATGGTTTTGGCAATACTGTTCATAAGAGAAAAAACTGGAAGCCACACGAGTTCTCCAACTTTCATAGTAACAAAGAGGTACCACGAGTCATTTATTTACTTAATTAAAGACAAAGAATCTTAGAGTTAAAATGGGGCTTTAGTTCAAAGATTTCAAACTGGCAGCCTTTGGGGACAAACCCATCCTACTGAAGTGTTTTGCTTGGCAGGCACAGCGTTATTTAAAAATTTAATGCAAATGACTCTAACCAGATTTAGTGTCTCTAGTTTTCCATGGTCTCTCCCACATAGTATTTTTACACTGGCCTGATTAACATATTTATGTTACAAACTTGGATCATATAGACTTTTGAACTAACACCCTGTTAGTGCTGGAAATTGAGGCCGAGAGGTGAAGTGACTCACCCAAGTTCATATTCCTTAGTCCATACATACCTTTCCTGACCTCCATAGCATGAAATCCATGCCACTTGTATAGCTATCATTTTTTTAAAAAGCATATTCAACAGGAGTGATATTCCCCCCAAGGAAGCAAAATTGGTTCAGGGTTGGGGGTAGGAGTCTTGCTCTTTTTATGTATAAAATACAGATATACATATAGTACCTAAATATGTATATAAAGTATATGTACAGTATTAAAATTTCACGGTGGGAGACCATTCAGAAAAGATGTCTGAAAAGGCCCCTTAGGGGACAATGATGTATAAAGGTTGAGAAACACTGAACCATACACTCAATAAATGTTTAGGAATTTTTTCTTTATGTAGGCACAGCAGACACAGCATTGCACAAAGCAAAACTGCTCCCTAATCTCAGGTGAGAGAGAGAGAGAGAGACTGAATTCACATGCCTGGGTTTGAATCTTAGATCTGCCACTTGCTGGCTGTATGACATTGGACAAGCTTGCTTTTTATATTCCTTGGTTGTGTCATATGAAAAATGGTGGTAGGATAGTACTCTTTAAAGACTTGCGTGGATTAAACAATTGACATAAAGTAGTTAACATGATGCCTGGCACATGAAAAATGATCAATGAACATTAGCTATTAAGTAACATATGAATATATAATTTCAAATTGTTGCAGCCATGCTAAATATCAATTGCCTCTCATTTCCATATTCACCCTTCCTTGTTCACTCTATGAAGATGGATCTAGGCCCTTTAATTTTTTTCCCTTTTGTTAGTTGGCAGTAGCCTTTGTCAGTAGAGGGAGCTAGAGAGACATTGAAGAAGGAGGATGTTTTCCTTCCTGGTTCTGACATGATCTCTCCAGAGGCTCCTGCAGCATACACGTGGCTTCACTACCACCTTGCTCCTGCAGCACAGGCAGCTTCTCCAGCACCAGGCCTCTGATGTGCACCCAGCAGCACCCAGGAGACACCAATGTCCCCAACATCCCTTCCCTCAGGTGGTTGTTTTTTTTTTCCCCCCTCAGGTGGTTTTGTAACAGAATGCCTCCACTGAGACACCTCTCCATGAACAGCTTTTCCTAGCACCCTAAAGGGCAATTCTCTAGTAATTTCAGAGAGCAAGTTTCCAGCAAGTTCCATCAATATTAACCATAGTAATTTCTCTGCCACTCAGGGAACCAGGGCCTTGCCTTCTCCAATAAGGTTTGGATCTAAGCCCTGAATTATGAGGGCTCTTCCTTTGTATACTCTATGTCAGTCCTAGGGAAATTAGTGAATGCTGCTTCTATCTGCTATTTTTATATTCTTTAGAGTTCTGTGTACTTCTTACTAGCCAATCCCATGTTATAGTAATAATTCTTTATAGTAAACATCCCCTGTTCAAATTACCATGTGATTTCTCTCTCCTTTTTGGACCCAAGCTAATACGGCAGTCCTGAGACCAAAGAGTTCAAGAGCCACTGCCTTAGAACACTAGTTCCATGGGATATGAATAGCTATTAATTGGTGGTCAAAGTTTAAGACACTCTGAGTTAAGCAAAGTGAAATAGGATTCTCTACTGCAGGACATCTCAGAGGTAAAAAACATACTGTACGTCTGCAAGAAGGGATTCTGATATGCAGCATTTCCCAATTTTATTTGACCGTGGTGGTGGTGGTGGTGGTGGTGGTGTGTGTGTGTGTGTGTGTGTTTTAATGGAGCATTTTGTTGTACTGGTATTCTAAGGATCACACTATAGGAAATGCTGAGTTAGCAGTTGTATCTACTAATTTGGAAACCATTTATTTGGCTGTTTCTTGGAAGTTGCTCACCTTTTTTGAATCTACCTTTTTGTCCTTTATACACTACATTATTGTTTATTCTCTAATTTATGGCTGCCCAGTCGAAGATTTTAATCTTTGTTTCTACAGTGGCAAATGAAAGGTTTTTTCTTTTCTTTTCTTTTTTCTTCCCTACTCTGGAGCACATTTCCAGCTGTTCACCACAGGAATCAGTCTACAGAAGCTTCCAGTGTAATGGAGTGTCATATTTTCGTAGGTTGAGTCCTGGGCAAAGACAAACATGATAACATACTTTTTAAGGGGACTGGGGAGAGCAGTAATGGTCTAACCATTGAAAATGGCTTGCTCCATTAGGTTTCATACACTGATTAGTGCGTTGTTTTTTCCTTTGGAGTAATATGGGCAATTTTAAGTTTCTTCCTCCAGAAATATCAACTCAGAACAATGCTTTTTCCAGCTCTGTTGGAAACTGAGAAAGACTGTATGAAAAACTGCCAACTTCACATAGTAATTAAAGTTAGCTCACTAAATGTCACTACTGGATAACTTCTGAACTGTTATGCCTTCAAAAATATGTGACATAGGAAAAGATAGCTACTGATGACAAAGAATTGACTTACAGTAGTACATTCAGGGCCATGGAGAAATGTCAAAATTTTCATTTGCTCTTTAGATTAGGTGAAAAATAGACCCCACCCACCTTTCACCTCTAATCTTGACCTTATCTTTTTAATTAAATTCATTGTTGTGCCTTCCATATGCATAGGTCCTAGGCTAGGTGTTACGGATACTACAAATGTACAGAACAGAATGGCCTTCCAGAGCCTCAGTGGGAGGGAAAGGAGCAGAAAGCAGGTATAGACATAGCCATATATGTATTGTCCTCGTATTTGCATTTTAAAGTGATAAAGGTGTCAGGAAATGTGAGAAGAGCGCAGGGGAAAGGAAAAATGAAAGGAAAGAAGGGGGAACCGAGCAAATCCTACTTCCATTTAGAAGCCAGGGAGTAGAAATAAGCTGCCAAAAACCTGGAGCCTGGTTAACCACTTCCTACCCAAGTTCTCCTACCCTCTTTTCATCCCCAGCCTAGGCACTGTCTTTCCTCTGGTATTAGAGCTCCTGAGATCAAAGATACACCACAATGTGGTCATGCTTTTAATACCCTTTCACTTGCTGGGTATAAACGATGTGCCCAAGCTGCTATGATGGCCCTGCTGGAGGAGGCTGTCATACCATCACTTAGAACATTTTGTTTACAAACCAAGGAGGGATCCTGGAGGGTGCTGAACAATCCCATTGTTGGAGGGTTTATTTTTATTTTTATTTTAGAGCCAATTTGGTGGGCAGAGAATTTCATTCCTTGTGGTAGGATATCATACCAGGGGTTCGTATAAAACTTACTAGGAGTGCTTTTACAGACACAAATATCCAGGTTCCCATTCCAAGCCTCTTGAAATCAATATCTCTAAGGGTGTCTCTGTGATATGTGAGTTTTTAAAAACTCATGGGGGAGATTCTTTTTTTTTAGACAAGGTCTCTTGTTCTCTTGCTCAGGCTGGAATGCTGGAGTACGGTGGTGCAATCACAGCTCACTGCAGCCTCCACCTCCTGGGATCAAGTGATTCTCCCACCTCAGCCTGCGCCCACTTTCTAGTAGCTGGGCGCTAATTTAAAAAAATTGTTTTTGTAGAGACAAGGTCTCACTATGTTGCCCCAGCTGGTTGCAAACTCCTGGGCTCAAGTGATCCTCCTGCCTCGGTCTCCCAAAGTGCTGGGATTACAGGTGTGAAACACCATATTCAGCTAGAGATTCTTACATTCACCTGTGATTAGGAACTGCTGCCACACAGGATCCCAGGTGCTCTCTTACACTAGGACTTAGACAGATGCACCGTTTCTGCAAGAGAGCACCCAACAGGAGTCAGCAATTTGGGACCATCGTGTATCCTTTCCACCCCCAAATTTTATTATGAAATACGGCCAAGTTCAAAGACTACGATAGTGAATACCCTTATATCCATAGCATCTTGATTCTATCATTAATATTTTACTGTCAGTTGAGATCACACCACTGCACTCCAGCCTGGGCAACAGAGTGAGACTCTGCCTCAAAAAAATTAATTTTCTTTTTTACTATACTTGCTTTATGATATATCTGTCCATGTATTCATCCCCTATCCATCCATGAATCCATCTTATTTTGATGCATTTGAAAGTAAATTTCAGACAATAATATATTTCCTTCTAAATACTTCAGCATACAGATTGTTTTATTATTATTATTATTATTATTATTATTATACTTTAAGTTCTAGGGTACATGCACAACGTGCAGGTTTGTTACATAGGTATATGTGTGTCACGTTGGTTTGCTGCACCCATTAACTCGCCATTTACATTAGGTATTTCTCCTAATTCTATGCCTCCCCCGCCCCCCACCACGACAGGCCCCGGTGTGTGATATTCCCCGCCCTGTGTCCAAGTGTTCTCATTGCTCAATTCCCACCTATGAGTGAGAACATGCGGCGTTTGCTTTCCTGTCCATGTGATAGTTTGCTCAGAATGATGGTTTCCAGCTTCATCCATGTCCCTGCAAAGGACATGAACTCATCCCTTTGTATGGCTGCATAGTATTCCATGGTGTATATGTGTCACATTTTCTTAATCCAGTCTATCATTGATGGATATTTGGGTTGGTTCCAAGTCTTTGCTATTGTGAATAGTGCCGCATTAAACATACGTGTGCATGTGTCTTTATAGTAGCATGATTTGCAATCCTTTGGGTATATACCCAGTAATGGGATCGCTGGGTCAAATGGTATTTCTAGTTCTAGAGCCTTGAGAAATCGCCACACTGTCTTCCACAATGGTTGAACTAGTTTACACTCCCACCAACAGTGTAAAAGCATTCCTATTTCTCCACATCCTCTCCAGCACCTGTTGTTTCTTGACCTTTTAATGACTGTCATTCTAACTGGCGTGAGATGGTATCTCATTGTGGTTTTTTGATTTGCATTTCTCTGATGACCAGTAATGATGAGCATTTTTTCATGTGTCTGTTGGCTGCATAAATGTCTTCTTTTGAGAAGTGTCTGTTCATATCTTTTGCCCACTTTTTGATGGGGTTGTTTGTTCTTCTCTTGTAAATTTGTTTGAGTTCTTTGTAGATTCTGGATGTTAGCCCTTTGTCAGATGGGTAGATTGCAAAAATTTTCTCCCATTTTGTAGGTTAACTGTTCACTCTGATGGTAGTTTCTTTTGTCATGAAGAAGCTCTTTAGTTTAATTAGATCCCATTTGTCTATTTTGGCTCTTGTTGCTATTGCTTTTGGTGTTTTAGTCATGAAGTCCTTGCCCATGCCTATGTCCTGAATGGTATTAAATAGCCTAGGTTTTCTTCTACGATTTTTACAGTTTTAGATCTAACATTTAAGTCTTTAATCCATCTTGAATTAACTTTTGTATAAAATGTAAGGGAGGGATCCAGTTTCAGCTTTCTACATATGGCTAGCCAGTTTTCCCAGCACCATTTATTAAATAGGGAATCCTTTCCCCATTTCTTTTTTTTTTTTTTTTT
>NW_016804690.1:1776623-1783088 GCF_001698545.2 Rhinopithecus bieti
GAAAGAAAGAAAGAAAGAAAGAAAGAAAGAAAGAAAGAAAGAAAGAAAGAAAGAAAGAAAGTGATTTGTGGAATATGAACTGTAGAGACAACTGAAAGAACGGATGAGATAGAATACTTTCAGTAGTGCTTTGAGTTTGTTTTTCGAGTAAACCTATTCCTGTGCCATGCATCTATTGTAATGATTTCTAATGTTTCTAACATTGCTGTAAACATATTTTACCATAATTACCATTTTATATATTTGCCTGTCCAATTAACTGGAGGCTCCTTAATGGCAGAGACTGCCTCCTTGGTATCCCCAGCATACAGCACAGTACCTGGCACATAGTAAGCATTTAGTAAATGTTTCATGAAGTATTGACTGAAGAAAAAAAGCATTCATTGAATGACTTATTTACTCAAGCTTCTGCTTCAGTCCTTCTCTACATAATTTAGGCAATATTTTCTTACGTCTTCTTATTTCCGGCTGTGGAATATCAAATGCTGTTCCAGTCATGTGTGCTTTGGTTTCTCACTAGACTAAAAACTAAAGGGAGGGTCAGGGATGTATCTTCTGTATCCCTTAACAGAGAAGTGGGGTGAAGTCAATATCACCTAAATGCTGGTTTTAAAAATGTTTATATTTAGAACGATAGAACTCCCAGAAGGTGCCAAGATCATAGAGTCCCAGCCACTGGTTCTTCAAAAAGACCAGGTACGCCGAGAGGACAAAAAATGTCCTATGTATTTGGGTCTTCAGGACCCAGTACATTGCCTGGCAGTAACTGGCATTCAATAAATATTTAGCAGAAACAACAAAAGAAGGAGGAAAGGGAGGAAGAAGGGGAGAAGAAGCTGGGAACTGAAGCTTAGAGTCATAAAATGATTTCGCCAAAACTTACATCAGAACCCAGACCTCTTCTTTCCTGGTCCAGCTCTGCTTCTGCTAAATTGTTTGAATTTTTAGCATTACTAATGTCAAAAATGGCATCTCTTTTCCTTTTACCGATGGCAATTTAATCATGAAAGCAGTTGCTTTGCTTCACTGCAGCTGTTGCCTCCACGTACCTGAAATGCCAGTGCTCCAGCTGTCTTGATTGAGAGGCCTAGTTTGCAAGAAAACAAGACAAAATACTTTGCTGCCTTAATTCCAGTGGGAATTTAATTTAATTAGCATCTGATTTACACAATGCACTTCTGACAGCTGTGTTTGTGGCGTCTCTGTGGAAGGAAGAAATTACCATCATTGAAATCATCATCAAAGCTTATTTATCATCCTGCCACGTCTTTCCAGCCTTCATCATTGGGAACTTCTGTGTGTTTATTGCACATTCATGAAGGTTACAGTAAATAATACTCAAGTAAGTGCATCAGGATTTGTGGAGGGTTTAGTGCAGGCTTGTTCCAGAGCCTTAATAGGATGAATCTGAAAATTAGGCTTTGGAGGTTTGATCAAAGGACAGGTGTCTTTTAATGTTGAGTTTTTAAGAAACATTAAGGAACTCAAATGAGAGAACACTTATCACCTGGACAAAAACGACATTCAACAGTGGCATTTGGGGCTTGTGCAGTTACTGTTTGAACAGAGTAACTGAACTGTGAACTGGCTCAAGAAGAATGTGAGAGATTTGGGATGGACTTGCAGTGGGGCCTCTCCTGAAGGAGAGGACTAGGAACTGGACTAGGGCAACCAAGGAATTGATGGTAAGGTCTTAACCATGTTTATATTCCCCAGTGCCTAGCACATAATAAATAGTTGTTGAATGACTGCTTGAATGAATGAGATCAGAGATGATTGAACTGGCTGCAGTTTTTGTGCCTAGTCAAGTCATTCGCTGTACCCCTGTGTTCAATAAATGTATTATTTGAAGAAAGATTAGCATGACTTTATAGATCATCATAATACCAGGAGGGGGCATATTAGATGAGAGAGGTACTAGCCGAGTACAGAGAGGGGAGAGCTCACATCTAAATAAGTGTGCAAGGGAACCTTTCAAAGAAGAGGTTGCATTAGAGCTGGGTCTTGAGTGATACAAATGTTTTATTGGAGACACGTGTTTTAATAAAGGAGGAATCTCAAGGACAGAAAGTTATGTGAAAAGAGATGAAAAAGCGTGAAATAAGATATCTTTAAGGAGCAGAGAACTTGGCTTATAGAGATAAGAAAGGAAAGTTAGGCCTGGACATTGACTGACTTTGAAGAATTTAAAATTTTATTCTGTGACAATGTAGGACCTTTGAAAATATTTGAGAAGAGGAGTAACCTGATTAGATTCATGGTTTGCAAGAAAAACCTCTGGCATGAAGGTAAAGAATAGACCGGCAGAGAGAAGGAGACTTTTCCTGTCTTTGCTAGAGAAATTTTCAGGGTTTCCACCAGCAAAAGCAACAATCAAAACACAGGACCATCAGTAAAGCCTGGAAACAGGATTAGTGACATAGAAATGAGTTTCAGATGAATTGTCAGGATTTAGCAATGGACAGATTGATGGCCGAGAGTCAAAGTGGCCCCTAAAGTACTGAAGTATCCAGCTTGGCTGACAGCAATAATAGTGACGCCATTAAAAGAGGAGAACGTTTAAAGGAGATGCTGATAAAATAAAAACTATTTTCTACTCTAGTATGTCATTCATACAACTGGCAAATGTCCACTTTCTTGGCACCACACCAGCTTTATCGAACAAGAACATTAGAATTAAAAGGCACTTTATAGATTTTCTAAGTTAGTGTTTCTCAAAGTAAGTTCCTCAGCCTGCTACTTCTGGAAATACTCTATGCACAAATGATTTTATGACCAAATACATTGGGAAATATTGTATACTGTGTATTTTTGTTTTGTTTTGTTTTTTTGAGACAGGGCCTCCCTTTGCCACCCAGGCTGCAGTGCAGTAGCAGGAACACGGCTCACGGAAGCCTAGAACTCCAGGGCTCAAGTGATTTTCCCACCTCGGCCTCCCAAGTGGTTGCGACTATCTGCCTTTTGGAGCTTAGTGAGGCACATTAGTTTATTAATACCCTGAAAAACTCTGTGGCAATGATACTTTTTTGTTTTGTTTAACCAAATTTCTCCAAAAAATTAAGTTTCTCAGATCCTCCATTTTTATATAAAACTTATTTGGCTGCTGCAGTGGTTCACGCCTGTAATCCCAGCACTTTGGGAGGCCAAGTCAGGTGGATCACTTGACCCTAGGAGTTTGAGACCAGCCTGGGCAACATGGAAAAATCTCGTCTCCAAAAAAAAAATTAGAGGGGCATGGTGGCATGCACCTGTAGTCCCAACTACTTGGGAAGCTGAGGTGGGAGGATGACTTGAGCCTAGGAGCTCGAGGCTGCAGTGAGCCATTTTTGTGCCACTGCTCTCCAGCCTGGGCAACAAAGCGAGACCCTGTCTCAAAAAACAAAACAAAACAAACAATTTATTAATATTCAGAAGAACATACTTTAGGTAAAGCCAATTTAGTCCAAACCACCTTATTTCATAAATTAGAAAACCAAACCCATAGATAGTAAATTTTTCTAATGTCATATAACTTTTTAGTGGCAGAATCAGGACTAGAATCTAATTTTCATGACTCATTATCCAGCGTTCTTCCCACCTCTCTAGGTTTCTAATTGCTATGAAGATGATGATCGGTGTCTCTTTCCTAAACTACTATCAGCTGAAGGGTGTGAGACTTCATTTGCCCCATCCTGCCCACTTCCCTCACTTCCACCCCAGGCAAGAAGCTCTCAAACCCCCAGGGTTGGTGAAGAGCTTATTGTATGGTGAAGAGTATATTATTATATATGTTTCCCACACAATGACATATCTCCTTAGATAGAGACTAAATTGAACCATTTATAACTGTATAAACATGGGGTGGAGGGGGTGAATATAACATATTTTGTTTTCCATAAAATCACACCTCCTATGGGAATTAATGCAGAGAAGGGCATAGGAATAATCTTTAGCACATGTTCTCATTGTCCAGTTTTCTATTTCTAGATATTATTGATAGGGGTTGAAGAGACCAAAGGAGATAAGGTAACACTGATGTGCCATTGGTATAGAGCTTTGATTAATGCTTTCACATACAGGATCTCAATTAATTCTCACCGTTTTTAGGGATGCTGGTTTTTTATTATCCTCATTTTGAGGACAAGTCTGATACTTGGCCTGTGTTATGGTCCCCCAGCTAATGACTAGAGACCCTGGAGTTAAAATCTAGGTTTCCTGGCTCTTGAATACTCACTATGCTTTTCCTTTAATCTCCAAGTTCCCTTCTCAGATTCCAGGCATTCACATTCCACCTCTGGTAGGAACTGCTGGGCCTGTCTTTTATCCACTCGCTGTCCCACAGCCAGCTGGATGGAAAGGTTTTAGTTCTCAGTTATGCTGTTCTATGTGATCGCAGTTAATCTGTAGAAAGAGTGAACACAGGCCCAGGTACTTCTTCGTAAATATAAAGATGTTAAACGTCATTTGAAAGGTTTTTGTGCAAGAATGTGAGAGTGTAAGCTGTTTAAATCTGAACTGTGTGAACTAAGATGAAGCAGAGAAGACAGCTGTCCTGCACACTGCGTGATGATAATATTGGCCAACTGGCCCACGTAATAGTTAACTAAATATGGTAGTTGTCCTAAATGCATGTTGGGTAACAGCTTTATCAGATTTCTCTAGAGAAACAGAATCAAAGAGATTTATTTCAAGGGATTGGCTTACATACTTGTAGGGGCTGGCAAGTCTGAAATCTGTAGGGCAGGCCAGCAGGCTGGAAACTCATACAAGACTTGAGGCTGTAGAGGCTTTTTTTTTTTCTTTTGGTTTGTTTTTCTTTTTGTTGAGACAGGGTTTCATTCTATTACCCTGGCTGAAGTGCAGTGGCACCATCATGGCTCACTGCAGCCTGAATCTCCTGGGCTCCAGTAATCCTCCCACCTTAGCCTCCCAAGTAGCTGGGGCTACAGGTTCATGCCACCACGCCAGACTAATTTCTGACTGTAGAGATGGGGGTCTCATCGTGTTGCACAGGCCAGTCTCGAACTCCTGGGCTCAACCAATCCTCCTGCCTTGGCCTCCGCCTGGCTGATGCTATAGTCTTGAAGCAGAATTTCTTTCTTTTCAGGGGTTTGCTCTTAAAGACCTTCAACTACCTGGATGGGGCCCCAGTCATATTATCTAGCATCATCTCCTTTACTTAAAGTCAACTGATTGTAGATGTTAACTATGAAATACCTCTGCAGCGACACCTAGCTTAATATTTCTTTTTTTTTTTTTTTTTTTGAGACGGAGTCTTGCTCTGTCGCCGGGGCTGGAGTGCAGTGGCCGGATCTCAGCTCACCGCAAGCTCCGCCTCCCGGCTTTATGCCATTCTCCTGCCTCAGCCTCCCGAGTAGCTGGGACTACAGACGCCCGCCACCTCGCCCGGCTAGTTTTTTGTATGTTTTAGTGGAGACGGGGTTTCACCGTGTTAGCCAGGATGGTCTCGATCTCCTGACCTCGTGATCTCGATCTCCTGACCTCGTGATCCGCCCGTCTCGGCCTCCCAAAGTGCTGGGATTACAGGCTTGAGCCACCACGCCCGGCTAATATTTCATTAAGTAACTGGGTACTAGAACCTTGCCAAGTTGACATATGAAACTAGCCATCACATCAACCAATGAGGAAAAGTTGATATTTTGATCAGTTCCTTAAAATTGGCACTAATAATTTTATATACAAAGTTTCGAGAACTACCTTCTTACAATCTGAAGAGAAAGAAGTAGGTTTTTCCACCATCACTACATTCTTGGGAGCTGTCTTACTCTTGGGGTCATCTCGCTCTGTCACTGAAGCAAATTTTTTCCCCAAGACACCAAAGACCATCATAAAATGCTTATTACCTTAGGACACATTTTCTACAGAAATTCACTCAAGTCTGAAGAGAATGTTGTTTCTGCCACTTTGCCCTGATTTATACAGCCAGTCAGCCTGAGGGCAGGCTTGAAGATGACAGATTAAGAAAATGTTCCAGGAAAATAGTATCCACTTCCTTTTGAGTAATTTGTTGGGGTCCTTCATTTTCTTTTCCCAGTAAAATACTTCCCACCCAGATTAAATTCAGACTGATAGAAACATGCCACTCCCCTCTGGTTGCCAACTTAAATGAAAACTTACAGAGAAGATTTTCCCTAAAGAGCTTTCACCACTTTTGCCCGAAAAACTGACCACTGTGTTTCTTGGCTCTTGGCAAACCTATATAAGGTACCTGAGAACGAAAACGGTTCAAGGTGTACTTGGCTTCACTTTGCTGTAGGTAGAGGAAATAATTATATCTTGCAGTTGGAAGTGGTGTAACTTGCAGAGGATAGAAACATAATTGAAGAACCACCTCACCAACAAAGATGAGAAAGACCCAAACAAATTTTGGCAGGGCTGCCCATTCAGGGAAAGCCATTTGAATTATGTATGTATGAAGATAAAGGCAGACGGGGGCGGGGAGGGGCGGTGGCGGGGGGTGTTGCC
>NW_016804690.1:1785257-1788104 GCF_001698545.2 Rhinopithecus bieti
GGGGAGGGGCGGTGGCGGGGGGTGTTGCCTGTGTGCATTTGCGGGGAGGGGCGGTGGGGGGGTGTTGCCTGTGTGCATTTGCTAAAGAGCTTCTTTGATTACTTGAGACTCCCTGAATTTCCACTCTGAAAGTTAAGGTTTATATGACTCCATCATTAGAAAGAGAAATAATAAAATTAACTTTCATTTACCTGCATTACGCACAATGAAGTATGGTCATAATAAATAACTAAAAACATCAAGAACCAGATAATTATTCAAATTTAGTTTATTAATTAAAAGACTTTCTGCTACATAATTTGTTTAATTGGGGATATGTTTGGCTTGGCAAGAGTCTAGGGCTTACATGTTGCTGGAAGGGGAAGTGAGTTACTCCTTTCCCGATGTATCATTGAATCTTGGAAGCTGCCAGATAGAGCAAGGTAATATGTTTTCTCCACATTTTGTTTAGCATCCATAAATTTACAAGGGGCAGAAATACCTCCTGGGAGGAAAAGGACTAGGACTGCAACTCCTTCTCTCAGGTTCAAGGGGAGAAAAATGAGTTAAGATGGGCTGGGATGACACTGACCAAGACCAGGTGGCATGAAAAGATAATAAAAGCTCAAGAGGAAATCTACTATAAAAGAGGGGGAGTCTGGACCCCTGACAAGTACTATACCAGTGTCCAGATTGTTGATGAAGAGCACTGGTTCTGATAGAGTATGGCCAGTGGTGGAACCTCTTCTGATATGGTTGTCCCCACTCAAATCTCATGTTCAGTTGTAATCCCCAACGTTGGAGATGTGGCCTGGTGGGAGGTGATTGGATCATGGAGGAGGTTTCTGGTGGTTTAGCACCATTCCCTTAATGTTATCTTCATGACAGAGTTCTTACGGGATCTGGCTGTTTAAAAGTGTGTGGCACCTTCCCCCTGTCTCTTCCTCCTGCGAAGTGCCAGTTTTTCCTTTGCCTTCCACCATGATTGACGCCAAGCAGATGCTGCCATGCTTTCTGTACAGCCTGTGGAACCATGAGCCAATTAAACCTCTTTTATTTATAAATTACCCAGTCTCAGGTATTTCTTAATAGCAGTGCGAGAATGAACTAATATACCTTCCTACTGAGTCAACTTGACATTATGATTGTGCTTTGGTGAAAATGGTACGGTTATCTGAGTAAAATATTTTATCGCTAAAAAGCTGTACTTTCTGGGAACCTAAACTTTTTGCTTTGGGATGTTCATGACTAATGTTTTTCCTGGTATATTGAAAACCCCTTTGGGTGAATCAGCAGGTGGCAAATATGGGAATTGGCAGTGATGGCAAATAAAACAGCCAGATTCAACTTATAGGCAATGGTTGCCTACTTAGGCCCCCACACAGTGCAGTAAGGCAGGAAGCATACCTGATACAGCTCAGTGAGTTTCATCTAGCCTTGAGGGAGTAAGGTAAAATCCCTGCACTCCTTCTGGGTGCATTATAGTTCTTGGATGAGTTTATCCTTAGAAGTCCTTAGGAATATTTAGGAATAAAAAATGCAGTAGTTATCCATTGCATTATAAGAAATTATAATAAAATTTAGTAGCTTAAAACAATAAACATTTATCTAATATTCTCTATGAGCCAGGAATCCAGGAGTGGCTTAGCTGGGAGGTTCTGGCTCAGCATCTCTCATGAGGCTGCAAGCAAGCTGTTGGTTGGAGCTGCAATCCTCTGCAGACTGGAGGAAGGCGGTCTTCCAAGCACGTTCATGTAGTCGTAGGCAGGCCTCGAGTTCCTTAAAGGTTGTTCACTGGAGATCCTTAGCACTGGTTGTTCCTTAGCACAATGCACTCTCCAAGTCTTAATCAGTTCAGTTCAGGATGCCATAATAGAATACTGTAGACTAGGTAGTTTGTAAACAGCAGAAATTTATTTCTCATGGCTCTGGAGACTGGAAGTCTGAGATGAGGACGTCAGCATCGTCAGGTTCTGGTGAGGGCACACTTCTGGGTTGCAGACTGCTGACTTCTCGTATTCTCACATGCTGAAAGACAGCCAGTTAGCTCTCTGGCCTTTCTTATGAGGGTGCTAATCTCATTTATGAGAGCTGCACCCCCATGACCTAATTACCTCCCAAAGGCCCCACCTCCAAAATCATCACACTGGGATTAGGGTTTCAACGTATGAATTTGTGGGGGAACATATTCAGTCTGCTGCGCTGGCTGAGTGTCCTCATAACACGGCAGATGGCTTCCTTCGGAATGAATGATCCAAGAGAAAAGTAGTGAGAAAGATCAAGACAGAAGCCGTAGTGTCTTTTAGAACAATCTCTGGAGTGGCATATCATTAATTCTGCCATATTATTTTGGTTACATAAATCACCCTGGTGCAGTGTGAGAAGGAACGACACGAGGTATGAATAGCAGGAAGTGGAGATCGTTGAGGACCATCTGAGAGGCTGGCCATACAAAGACTGAATGTCCTAATAATTTATCTGTTGGGAATTAAGGACCAACAGGAAAGTAGAGATTTTTGTCTGTTTGGTTGATAGTACCTTAAAAAAACAAAAAGAAAAAACTGGCACACAGTAGATATCCAATTAATATTAAATAATGAATTAATTTTAATATTAAAGAAACTGTGGACCTATCCTGCAGGAACAGTCTGATAAGATCTGGGTATTTGGTTCCATTTGTCTTCTTTATTATATTTTGCTTAAGATTCAACTGATTTGCATATGGTCACTGACCATAAGAGAATCTTTTCTTTTAGTGAGAAAGAAAATTAAATTGAGAGTATAACATTTGCTAGATAAAAATCCACTTCTTCAATTCAAATATCACACTTTGTTTTGCCTAGTTCTTTTTTTTTTTTTTTTTTTTTT
>NW_016804690.1:1788559-1799265 GCF_001698545.2 Rhinopithecus bieti
TAAAAAAAAAAAAAAAAAAAAAAAACAAAAGGAAAGTGGAAAAGTCAAAAACAGTCCATTCCTAGGGCTATTCTGAAGCAAAATAGTAAGTAAACAGGCATAGATTATTAGTATGACCGGACACCTGACTGAAGTAACCAATGCTTAAATGCTAGACTTGGTCACTTCTTCTGCAATACGATAAAACCTTCAGATTTACTTCACCTTGACACTGGACTAATGGAACACATCAGATGAAGAACTAAGACTGACTCTTCAGTGGGGACAAGTCATTCAGAATCCATGAAACCAGGATTCTCATTCAATATTGTATTAGTCAGGGTTCTCCAGTGAAACAGAACCAATAGGATAGATTTATAGAGACATAGGTAGATAGACAGATAATTGGATAGATAGATACAATGAGATTTATTATGAGGAATTGAATGCATTACGATTATGGTGGTTGAGAAGTCCTGCAATCTGCCATTCACCAACTGGAGACCCAGGAAAGCCAGTGATGTAAATCAGTTTGAGTTAAAAGGTGTGAGAACCAGAGAAGCCAATGTAGTAAATCCCAGTCCAGGGGCAGAAGAAGGTGAAATGAGATGAGATATCCAAGCTCAAGCAGTGAGGCAGAAAAAAGGAGCAAATTCCTCCTTCCTTGGCCTTTTGTTTGATTCAAGCCTTCAGTGGATTGGGTGATGCTCATCCACATTGGGAAGGCAATCCACTTACTGAGTCCAACAATTCAAATACTAATGTCATCCAGAAACACCCTCACAGATACACCCAGAAGTAATGTTTAATCTGGGCATCCTGTGGCCCAGTCAAGTTGACACATAGAATTAACCTCATCAATATTAATAATAATAATTGATACTATGACTTAAGCACCTAATTAGAGCCACAGCTTTATATGCTTTTCCTCAATTTTAACATGAAACAGTCATGGTATACCTACCTAGCTCACCTCAATTTCCTTTTCCTGAGAACCATCCTTACCCAGAAATAGGTCCCATAACCATGTTGCTACTACAAGGCTCCATCTCCCTGGCCACAGTTGATTGAATTAGAGAGTGATACTTGACAAAAAGGAGCAAAACAGATTCTATTCCCACTATACCTTGAAATGGGGATGAAAGACTAGTATATCAGTCACTTGAACGGAAGCGTTATGAAGAGCTATAGATTGGGCATCTTCCTCACGTGCAAGAAAGATGAGAGATGGACAGAGAGTACCTGTTGGGTGCTTGCTTGTCACATTGTTCAGATCCTATTGAGACTAATCTCCCCTTGGCATCCATTTGATAACTCAGTGTACTTTCCCCAAAATTCTTTTTTATTGCACAAAGGTGGTTCAAATTATATTTGCTTCCTGCTTCCTGTCTCAAACCTGTTTTATATCCGAGAACGTTGAAAAGTTGAGTAACTTGCACAGGGCTACTGAGTTACAAAGAGGCAGCAGAACTGAGATTAAATCAGTATCATATTAACCCTTGAGCCTACCATTTATCTCCTATGCCATTAGAAGAAAGTGTTTCCTTTTCTCAGCTATCTTAGGAGGCTCAGACTCCCGTAAAATTAATTATAGTCATGTGACTTGCTTTGGTGAAAGAAACATACACAGAGGTGACATGATTCATTCTTAGTGGAGTATTGATTGCCACTGCTTAACTCTCCATGCTGTTCCTTTTCCAGCAACCCCGAGAGCACATCACAGTATGGAGGAAACATAAGATCAAAGAAGCATACAACACTGAGCTATCACATGGAGAACACCTGTCTGGGAAGCCACCTAAACTGACAGTGGACTTCTCAAGAGAAAGAAATAAACTATCTTGTCTTAGGACACTGAGGTTTTGGAGGTGTCTGTGCAGCATAATCTATCTTATCCTACTATATTCAACTAACAACCCCTTATGCTCCAGGACTCCTTTTGTCTTTGATTTCATATTAAATTAATTCCAACTTCCTCTTCTCTTACAGCTACAATTTCAGTTATATATGGTTGCATAACAAACCACTCCAAAGCTTAAAACAACAATAAATTATTATTTCTCATAATTCTGTATAACAATAACAAGCAAAGTCAAGTCACTCCTATTTTACAAAGGAGACTGGAGCTCAGAAATCTGGACACCTCAAATAACACAACGAGTAAATGGGAGAAGTGAAACTGGAACTCATGTCTTACTACTGCAGGCCCTGTGTTTTTTTCCTTTTTTTCTTTTTGTTTTTTACTATTACTGTATCACAGTTACTTTGGCTGGCACACCCTGTGTTTTCTAACAATGATTTCCGTGTTTGATCTTTCCAGGTTTTGAAAATTTCTTGACAAATGAATAAGAAAATAATCCATTAAAAATATTTTTTCTAGAGCATATATTATTTATTGATTGTTTTAATTTGGAGGGATGTACCTGATTCTCAAAGATCTTGATAATGATCTTATAACAGAGCTATTAGCAATGTTTACTTATTGTAAAGCAATCCCCAACTAAGCCAGGATGGTTGTTGGAAGTACACACCTATGTCGAACCCTGAAAGGGGATTTATTTAGACTTTGTGTTGCCCAAATTTTCTTCTGATGAATAGAGCTTCTTTACTGTACCCTCATCCCATGACAGAGGATTTCAGCCAAAAACTTCCAGTCCCAAAGTTCCTTAAGACATTTATGCTACTATGCAAATGTCAGTACTCATTGGACTTGTATCACTGGGGTGGAGTTTAGTGGGGTGGCTTGCATATAAAAATTATTCTGAGAAAGTGTCAAAAATTACTCTCATTATTGCTTGTAATTCCTGGATGCTTGAGACTAAGTTACATGGAGATTAGAATCAGATCTGGCTCAGAAGTGCTACCTCTGGTGTTGTTGCCGTGGTAATCAATGGCCAAGGAACAGAGATCCAGGGAAACGATAGTCTTTGCTGCCATCATGAGCTAGGATCTGCCACCAGACCTTCCCTGGATGAGGTGCTTCACTGAGAAATGGCTTCTGCTGTGTCCTGTTGTATGGTTCCATACTCTCGGTCCCCAGCCTCCAAGTGACACTTTTCATTAGGAACCTCAGCTGCCTGGGTCTTTGATCCATTCCCTTCACTTTCGTTGTCACTTTTCTGTTTTGGAGAGAAATAAGGAAATGTTTAACTGTACAAACAAAGACCTCTGAACTCCCCCTCTTGTATATAATGCCCATGTAAGAAGCTTCTACTTTAAGCGATCTCAGGCTTCACACCCAACTACCTTCTTCTACAACACAGCTCATGGCATCCTAACTTCACAGGAGTGAGGCAAATATGAAGAAGTGGCCTGGGGCAAGGAGAACAAGAAAAATAAGTCAGTCTGACTATGGGAGCTTGGTGAAACTATAGTGGATGATGACCAGGTGGGAAAAATACTTTTCTATACTGGCCTAAAGTTGAAGCAATCAATATTCCCATCTCAGGCCCCTTGTCTCCCCCAGAGTGTCACATACCTTGTTTTGTATCCTATAGTACTCATTTAACACATACTGATATTTGGGTTGAGTAAAACCAAAGAAGACAGCAAATCTTCCACCAAGGAATTCACATGCTAAAAGAAAGAACAAGCACTTGCATAAACTGAATTATTAACTAAAGCTTCACATCAGTTGAGATGCCCAGAGTTTAAACTACTCTGCAAATGACCTATTACTGTACCTAACTTCAAGGCCGACAAAACATTTCAATTGCCTTGGCCTCTCAAAGATTCTAGGATTCAAAGGAAATTTGTCAAATCTTCTATCTTTATATGGGATTATATATAAACTATTTTTTTCCAGATGTATATATCAGGAGAGATTTTCAATATACTTTCATAACAGGTATTTTCACATCTGAGCAATCAGAACAGGTACTGCTCATTATCCCCATGCATACCAGCTAAACATCCGCTCCAAGTATATTTCAAATTAAACCCAAACTCAATCCAGTGTTACCAAGACCACATCAGGAATTCTTCCATGCATCCAGACAGACTTCTCAGAAGACGTTTAAGGCCTTCCTTGTCTGCCTTCAGTAGCAAGGTGGCCTGCAGGCTCAGCACTGGGATCGTTAGAGTCAGGGATAAAGGCGTAGCATGATTAATGAGTGGTTTCCTAAAGATGTCTCCTAGAAAAGTTTTCCTTTACAATTACAGGATTTCTGACAGCCTTCTCTTACCCCCCAATTACAGGACTTTCTGATTCCTCTGACTCATTCTGCCTCTTGGGATATTGCTCATATAGGGCATCAAAATGATGCTATTTTAAAATATGTCTTATCTTTTCATGCATATGCTATCTCTTTGTCCTGTTTATTTGCTGCAGTGCCTAGTACATGTGTAGAAGATAGGCTTTTTTTAATATTAAAATAAATCTTAGGAAGCTTTCCTGTTTACAACCTACTAGAATTTTAAATTGAAAAAGTTAATTACTAGTATCATCTGGGTTCTAGCTCCATTCAGACAAAATCTCTGTGTAGAGAGACCACAGCACTGACTGCTAGCATCTTTATGCCTCCACTACAATCTTGAAGCCCCAGTCAGGAGCATTTTACCACTGCAGTTCTGTTCGGAACTTACAAGGAAGCTAGGCTCACCATGCATCCTATCCCTGCAATCTTAAATCAAAACCCAACATGCAAATCACTCTTCTTCTCCATACTCTCAATCCCATATTGAGTTTTGCTTCTTTTACGCAACCTAATCTTCTCTGATTCCCTCCCTCTAAAACATATCTTTTCAAACCCTTTTGCCTTAACCTAAGTGTAAAGAGCTCTCTGGAAGACAGCATTTTTTTTTTTTTTTTTTTTTTTTTTTCTGTTAACATATTATGGTCAGAGTAGGGTTAGTATTCACTGGGATTTTCAATGTAACTTCCAAATCACTAACCCTCTGCACTTGTATAAAAGCGCTTATTTCTTGAAGGTTCATATCATCTGCCTAAATCACCCCATCTTTACTTTTTACTGTAATCTAAAGACTCCCTGGTCACTTTTATGGTCCTCAAGCTAGCCTTAGCCAGTCACACCTCCATAGCTCTCTTAAGGTGCCTTCTCCATATGTCAGCATGCCCGAGTCTTCCAGGTCAGAGTCCCTATGCACTTCCTACCCTGGCAATTGTGACAACAAATTATAATTGCGAGCATGTTTGCTGGTCTATACGATTCACTGAATATTGAGCCCCTTGAAAGCAGAGACCGTCATTCATCTTTGTGTCACAGGGTCCAGCACAGTGCTGAGCATATAGTAGACACTTACTAATGTTTTTTAAATGAATGAATGAAGATCAGTTTCTAAGAGCTATTAATACAACTTCTATTTTCTCAGACTTTTAAAGTAGTTTGTCTTCCTATCATATTCACAAGATGTGCAAGTTAGAAGGAAATGAGTAATTAGATGTCAACTATGTCTTAAAAAATTAGTGAAAGTCAAGCAAAATAAGATTTAGTATTTTAGTTGTTATAAATATTCACTTAGCCCATTCATTATGCCCCTAGGAGGGATCAATAAAGTTCATGCTTATAATAAAGCAGTTATGTTTAGGGAAGTTAGAAACTTAGAACTGTGTCATACAAGAATAATTGTTTTTTAACGTGGAAGTTTATTTAGGTGAAGAGTCAACCCAGGGAGGACTGATTATTGCCCTCAAATATGGGAAAGTTTGTCCTATGAAAGACGCATCTAGACCAGTTTTGTATGGTTCTAAGAAAGGTAAGTAGGAACTTTAGAAGTAGATAACATTTGGGCCAAGATAAGAATTTCCTGATGAGAGTTGGTAAAAGATGAAGGGTCTGCCTGAGGATGCAAGGTTCTGTGCCTTTGGGAATGAAAGCTTAGCCCAGATCTCACTTATTCAGGATGCGATGGAGTGGCTTACACAATTGGAAGTCCCACATAACTCTGAGGGCCTATCGATATATATATATATTTGTTTGGGATAGAAAAAACATAACCTTAGCAGTACTTACTAGAAAATGAGGTGCTTGCTATCCGTCCTGCCCAAAATCGCAGGTAGGCTCCCCAGGAAAGTTTAGACTGAAAAAAGGAGAAATCGAGATAGAGTAATTAATAAGAAGAATGGTGACTGCAGATTTGTTTTAATGTAGAGATTTCAAAATGCTCTACGTAATATGTTCTATTTTCTCTGTCACAGATGAAGAGACTAAGATGATTAAAACTATAAGTTGCCTACACATGGATCTAGAAAGCAAAAAAGGAGACCAAGGACTTAGCTTAAAGCTATTCTTTCTATACACCTTATCTGGCTCAATCTCTCGTTCATTCACCGCCTCCCTCACCATGTTCCCTAATATTGATATACTAAGCTTACAGGGTCAAGTGTTGAATTTGTGCTCTGTTCCTCTTTTTCCTCTTCCTCCTCCTCCTCTGTGCTATATTCTTCCATGATGTCTCCGTCAACAAAATGGATGATCCTTTTAGGAGTAGTCTTTTTGGAAGGTACACTCTTCTCTAGGTCTAACTGCTGGAAACCGTCTATCTCCATAACGAAACAAAACAACTAAAAATTAAAAACAGGGCGCCTTAGGGCAAGTTACCCAGAGCTGAGAGTTATCTAGTTATTTTCAATGGATAGTAAAGACAGAATTCAGAGGTAATCACAGTTGTGACCTCATCAATTCTTCAAATCCAAAAAAGGATTGTTCTGTTGTGTACCAAAATAGAAGAGATTTGATAAGTAGTGAAAATGTGAACTTTCAGTCTTCAAACAAAAGTGTCAATAAGATTTTCTTACCTTTTGTTAACGTTAAAACCCATAATTGCTGGAAGGAAGGGGTCACTGCCCTGCAGAAGTTTCTTGATTATTTCAATAAATATTGAGAAGCAATGTAGGAAATGGTTAAGAGTACAGACTTCACACGGACAGGAGAAAACATGTGCAAAGTATATATTTGGTAAAGGACTTATTTTCAGAACATGTAAAGAACGATTACAATTCAATAGGTAAAAGGCAAATAACTCAATTAAAATATGGGCAAAATATTTGACTAGAGATTTAACAAAGATATACAGACGACGAATGTCATTAGTCATTTGGGAAATGCAAATTAAAATCGTAGTGAGATATCACAACATACCCACTGTAATGGCTAATTTTTTTTTTTGTTTTTTGAAGCAGACTTTCACTCTTGTTACCCAGGCTGGAGTGCAATGGCATGATCTCGGCTCACTGCAACCTCTGCCTCCTGAGTTCAAGCGATTCTCCTGCCTCAGCCTCCTGAGTAGCTGGGATTACAGGCACTCACCACCATGCCTGGATAATTTTTTGTATTTTTAGTAGAGATAGGGTTTCACCATGTTGGTCAGGCGGTCTCAAACTCCTGATGTCAAAGAATCCACCCATCTCGGCCTTCCAAAGTGCTGGGATTACAAGCATGAGCCACCGTGCCTGGCCTAAATTTTTCTGGGGGAGGTGCAGAGACAGAGTCTTGCTCTGTCGCCCAGGCTAGAGTGCAGTGGTGCAATCATGGCTCACTGCAGCCTTGACCTCCCGGGCTTTAGCGATCTTCCTGCCTCAACCTTTTGAGTAGCTGGGACCACAGGTGTGTGCCACCAAGCCTGGCTAATTAAAAAAAAATTTTTTTTTTATAGAGATGGGGTCTCACTATGTTACCCAGGCTGCTCTGGAACTCCGGAGCTCTAAAGGTCCTCCCATCTTGGCCTCCCAAAGTGCTGAGATTACAGATGTGAGCCACTATGCCTGGGCTGTTAAAAGTTAAACATAAAATCTTGTAATTTCACATCTAGATATTTATCCAAGAGAAACGAAAACATATGTCTCCCTAAAGATTTGTATGGTAATATTCGTAGCAGTTTTATTTGTGAACGCCCCAAACTGGAGTCAACTCAATGTCCATCAACTGATGATGGATAAACAAAATGTGGTCCACATATTTAATGGAATGCTCCTCACCAATTAAAAGTAATAAACAGTGAATATTTGCAACACTGTAAGTGACTCTCAAATGTATTATGCTAAGCAAAAGAAGCCAGACACTGCATAGTATATAATTCCATGTATGTAGAAATTTAGAAAAGGCAAAATTATAGTAGAAAACAGATCACTGTTTGCTAGAGGAGAGTGGGTAAGGAGTTAAGATTAACTATAAAGTGACAGAGGGAGCTTTTTGGGGTGATGGAAATGTTCTAATAGATATCATGATCATAATGTTGGTTACTTGACTGTATAATGTGTCAAAATGATTCAAATTCTACACTTAAAATTAGTTCATTTTATTGTATTTAAGGTATATCTTAATAAAGTTGGAAAGCTTTGGAGACAGACTTCCTGGATTTAAAATCCCGTTATATAATATCCCAGTGTCTTGGTTTTCTCATCTATAAAATAATAGTATGAAATGATACAGTGGCAACCTTATAAAATTGTTATGAAGAGTAAATGAGTAAAGATACATAAAGAAGTTAGAACAATTCTTAGCAAATGGTAACTGGTTAATAAAAGCTGGCTATTATTAAGTACCTATAATTTACTTAGCAGTGTATATGTCAGGCAGTATTCCAGTGTTGTAAGCATACGTACACATGTATTATTGCTTTTTTTTTTTTCTTTTGAAACGAAGTTTCACTCTTGTTGCCCAGGCTGGAGAGCAATGGCATGGTCTCTGCTCACTGCAACCTCTGCCTTCCAGGTTCAAGTGATTCTCCTGCCTCAGTTTCCTGAATAGGTGGGACTACAGGCACCCACCACCACCCCTGGCTAATTTTTTGTATATTTAGTAGAGACAGGGTTTCACCATGTTGGCCAGGCTGATCTCAAACTCCTGACCTCAGGTGACCCACCCGCCTCGGCCTCCTAAAGTGCTGGGATTACAGGCATGAGCCACTATGCCTGGCCTCGTATTGTTTTAATTAATATTTAAGATATTTTAAGATTATATCAACAAATACGGCTGAACTGATGTAGAATAATTCTTCCTATTCCAAACACGCAGAAATGCTGGATGAAATTAAATGAAAACGTTAAATCATAAGTACACCAAGGAAGTAGAAAAAAGAGATAGCCCTAGGGATAGAGATGAGAGAGAGAGGGGCAGGGGGTTGAAAGCGAGTCAGCCAGTCTAGATGTCAGAATAAGAGAAAGAACAAAACTATAAGTATGAGCTGAAGCCAAGATGGTTGCTGGGGGGTTCGGAACCAGATATAGGCCTTGGGGCTGGAGTTTTAATACCCATAGAGAGAGGAGAGTCCAAATCTCAGATCCCATGAGTGTGGAGAGCTGAAATGAAGTCACCTGCATAAAACTAAGATAATAAAATACTATCTTATCTATAAAATATGGACAGGAAAATCTATCCCATGGCTTGCAAAAGTAGCAAAGTATTTGCTATCTCCCAGCAACAAGGGTAGAAATAGTCACCTAAAAAAATTGGAAACCCCTGCCAGAACCACATGCTGGTGTGTGGCCCAAATTCATAGTCCTCATATGCTGTGAAAACCTAAGATAAAGCTGAGTGAACTAAAGGCAGTGTAATCCACTGAACTGTGTCAGACGCCAAGTACAAAGTCATCTTGGAGGAATAATTCAACAAGACACAGTATACTTAATCTCCACTAAAAACAATTCCTGGCTGGGCACGGTGGCTCACGCCTGTAATCCCAGCACTTTGGGAGGGCAAGGCGGGCGGATCGCATGAGGTCACGAGTTCCAGACCAGCCTGGCCAACATGGTGAAACCCCACCTCCACAAAAAATAAAAAATTAGCCAGGCATGGTGGCAGGAGCCTATAATTCCAGCTAATCAGGAGGCTGAGGCACTAGAATTGCTTGATCCCAGGAGGCGGAGGTTGCAGTGAGCCGAGATCATGCCATTGCACTCCAGCCTGGGTGACAGAGTGCAACTCTGTGTCAAAAAACAAAAACAAAACAAAACAAAACCCCAACAAATGCCTGCTGAGGATGTGCTTATTGTAAAAACTTACAAACTACATGAGGAAACTAAGCATCTGGAGGAAGGTTCAGCTGATGAGAAAACTGGGAGAGTCCTCACCTGAGAATTAGGAATGATAGGGCAACAGGAAGCTTTAAAATTGGTGTGCTTAATATTAGGTTGGTGCAAAAGGAATTCCATTTTTTGCCATTAAAAGTCATACAAAACCCACAATTACTTTTGCACCAACCTAATATATTCAAAAACATAAAAGAGGCAAAATATAAAATCCCAAAAGAAGGCTGACTTGAAAAAAGTCAGAAAAACTGCAGAAAAAAATTGCAGAAAAAAAATATCGTCACATAGTGGTAAGTTGGATATTGATTAAGCATACGAAAAAATCTAAGAAAAGCTCTCACAATATAGTATAATTTATGTTGGAGTGTGGGGTGAGAGAAAAAGAGATATATATTTAATGTGAAAGAAACGTTAGGTGATAAAAATAATAGATGAGAAAGTTCAGTACGTCTAATAGGAGTTTCAGAAGTGAATACAGGCTGGGTGCTGTGGCTCACACCTATAATCCCAGCACTTTCAGAGGTTGAGGTAAGAGGCTCACTTGAGGCCATGAGTTTGAGACCAGTGTGGGCAACATTGTGAGACCTTGTCTTTACGAAAGAAAGAGAGAGAGAGAAAGAGAGAGACAGAGAGGGAGAGAGAGGGAGAGAGAGGAAGGAAGGAAGGAAGGAAGGAAGGAAGGAAGGAAGGAAGGAAGGAAGGGAGGAGAAGTAACGGAGGATGACAGAAAGAATGACAC
>NW_016804690.1:1799482-1826495 GCF_001698545.2 Rhinopithecus bieti
GAGGGAAGAAAGAGAAAGAGTTGAGCAAGGTGGTGCATGCCGGTTGTTCCAGCTGCTTGGGAGACTGAGGTGAGAGATTTGCTTGAGTCTGGGAGTTTGAGGTGAGGTTGCAGTGAGCAGCGATTGTGCCACTGCACTCTAGCCTGGGAGAGAGAGAAGATGCCATCTCAAAAAAAAAAAAAGAGTTCAATATCCAGCTAAACAATAAGTGGGAGTAACGTAATGATACATTCAGACCTACAAAAACTGAGCATTAACCATTCCGGCATTTTTATCGAAAGATTAATAATAGGAAATTCTATGTCAAGAAGAAGAAAACTAAACCCAGAGGTAAGAAAAAGTAAGATATCCCAGGCATGGTGGCTCATGCCTATCATCCCAGCACTTTGGGAGGGCAAGGCTGGGCCGGGAGTTCAATATCATCCTGGCCAACATGGTGAAAACCCGTCTGTACTAAAAAAAACACAAAAATATTAGCTGGACTTGGGAGCATGCGCCTGTAGTCCCAGATAATCAGGAGTCTGAGGTGGGAGGATCGCTTGAACCCAGGAGGCGGAGGTTGCAGTGAGTTGAGATTGCACCACTGCACTCCAGCCTGGGTGACAGAGCAAGACTCTGTCTCAAAAAAAAAAAGTAAGATGCAATAAATATAAGTAAAAAATTAGTAAACAGGATAACAAACCCAGGCGCGGTGGCTCACGCCTGTAATCCCAGCACTGTGGGAGGCCGAGGCGGGTGGATCAAGAGGCCAGGAGATGGAGACCATCCTGGCTAACACAGTGAAACCCCATCTCTACTGAAAATACAGAAAATTAGCCACGCGTGGTGGCGGGTGCCTGTAGTCCCAGCTACTCGGGAGGCTGAGGCAGGAGAATCGCTTGAACCCAGGAGGCGGAGCTTGCAGTGAGCCGGGATGGTGCCACTGCACTCTAGCCTGGGTGACAGAGCGAGACTCCGTCTCAAAAATAAAACAAAAAACAAAAACACTATTTTGGTGGGGACAGTATAAAGACAAAACAGTATTAAGTATTAGATAATAACAAAAAATGTAAGTTGACTTCTAAGTATTGTTTTGGGATAGGCTGGATAAGATATGTTGTTAAGTATGCATATTAACAATTGAAAGGTAAATAGACAAATAATGGAATCAGAATGTATAGTTTCAAAGCCAGCAGAAGAAAATAAAAAAAGAAAAGAAACACTCTGAAAGAAGGCAAGAAAGAAGAAACAGTAAAGAAAAATCATGATTAAAAGAAACACTAAATAAAATATTAGCATTAATTCCAATTAAGTCAATAATCATAATAAATGCAAATGGATTGTCAGCCATCCATTAAAATGAAGACTATCAGATCGAATTTTAAAAATATTTTACAGGCAATGCAAACATGATTGAATACACACACATACATATTCATACATGCATATGCTTATATATATATACAAATAAATCACCAAATCTTATTGCTACAATGCTGAGTTTAATGCCTTTGTCAAAGGTCAGAGTTGCAAAAGATCTGCCAAAGGTTACATCTGTCATCCACAGCAAGATGATGTGATATCTGCCCTGTTTGGGGACCTCTGAATGGTACACGTGGTTTCCCCTGAGTATCATAACCATATGATACATATGGTGTATCATAGAAAAGCCTCAGTAAGAAGTAGGAAGAGGTATTATCATTTAGTTTCTGATGCTGAAGAGCAGCAAAAAATACCCATTTTAATTTGGTATGTAAGATCAACAATACGTTAAGCATAACACTATTGCACAAATAAATACTATCAGTGCTGTAAGAAACAAACCACGTTCTGCAACAAACAAAAGAAAACATTTTCAAAAAGTAACTTACGTGATTCCTCTGTATTTTTCATTAATTAGTGATGTTGAAAGTAGTACAAATTTTGATGTTATAAATTGTTCAATAGATGATAAAGAGTTAAGGGTTCTGTAGGCTGAGGCCATACAGTGCGTTTGGATATGCTGACGTGGAAGTGTTCTCTTGCGTGTCTTACAGGGTGGAACATGTTTGAGTTGTGGGAAGGTCAATATTTACACATCCAATATTAGCTAAGCTCAGTGGTTCTCAAAATTATTTTGTTATGAGAATCATCTGGGGGTCTTTTAAATAATTTCAAAGACAGGCCACACCGCAGACCACTTAAATCACAATCTCTGTGGGTGGAACTCAGGCACTAGTAGTTTTTGAAGCTGTCAGGTCATCCCAATGTTCAGGCAAGTTTGGGGACCAGTGCCCTAAAGAGAGTGAGAAAAGAAGAAACTTTGAAACTGAAACAGAAAAGAGACTTGTGATTTAGGGATTCGGTGTATTGCAGAAAGCTTAAACATCAGGCTAGTTGTAAGACATCTTGTGTATTTTTTTTCCAAGAGGCTTTCTTGCTTTTGACTTTCTGAACACTTCTTCACCCTGCCCCAAGCTAAAAAACTTAAATAAGAAACATTTAAAAATAAGGCCTAATAGTCTCATTATAGTCAATTTACTCCTCTTAAGACTGTCCAAATTCATACATTTCCAAACAAATGAAACACACACACCCTCATCCCCTGTACACCTGGCTCGCCTCTATTATTAGCTTACAGACTGATGATATCTGTTGGCTCTCTGAAAATACCAGTCTTCGTTCTTCACGATTATGGTGTTGTGCATTAATAGCCATACACATCTTTAAGTTCAGAGGGCTCTTTGGGAGGTTGGAGGGGAGTGAGAGAGACTGTGAATGAGCACAAGAGTGAACACTAGCTAGCTCACAGCTGGTTTACTGAATGTTTTTCTGCCACCTAATGGGCATTTTAGAATATGCTATGCAAAATTCATCTTTGTAATCAGTGCATGTCACACAGAGGGGTCTCAATAGTGAATAGCTTGGAACTCAACTTATTTACAAAAACCTTGGGAGAACTGCTAGCTTCACACCTAGATGTGAATGTTTTGTAAGTGATCTTCTTTTGGCTTCAGTTTAATTTTTTTTTCTTTTTTTTGAGACACGGTCTTGCTTTTGCCCAGGCTGGAGTGCAGTGGTACAACTTCAACCTCCCACAGGTGTGTGCCACATGCCCAGCCTTTCTTTTCTTTTCTTTTCTTTTTTGGAGTTTTTGTAGAGATGAAGTCTTCCTATATTGCCCAGGCTGGTCTTGAACTTCTGGACTCGATCCTCCTCGATCCTCCTGCCTCAGCCTCCCAAAGTGCTGGGATTACAGGCATGAGCCACCGCACCTGGCTCAGTTTAATTCTTGGGAGCACTTCTACATTTTGTTTCTTAAAAACCCCAAATATAGATTATGAAGGATAGTTCCTAAGTATGTAATGTAATTAACAGGCCATATAATCTCTCCGACTTTTTAAATATTGTATTACCCCAGGGCTCAGTGATTGGACTTCTTTTCTATCTCCTTTCTTTATGTTCTCCTTTGGCCCTATGGTTTTCAATACTATCCACACACAGATGATTGTAACATTTATATTCTCCAGGTCAGACTTTTTCCCTGAATCTCATAGATCCAACTACCTGCTTGACATCTCTTCTTAGTTGTCTAATGGACATCTCAATCCTAATTTGTCTAAATCTTTGCTCACGCTGTCAGTGCAACTCTCCCTCCATTCCCCCAACATGCACATACTCACACATTTACCTCTACTCTTCTGGCAGCCTTCTCATCTCAATAAATGGCAACTTCCAGTTGATCAGGCCAACTACACTAAAGTCATTCTTGGCTCTTCTTTAATCACACCTCACATCAAATCTGCCAGGAAATTCTCTTGGATATTTCTGGAATCATACTTTTCATTACTCCACTGCCACCACCCCAGTCTATCACCTCTCACCCTTGCTATCGTCTCTCACCTAGTTATTGCAGCGGCCTCCTAATTGGCCCCCTCCAGTCTACGCTCAAAAAGGAGCCAGAATTGTTAAATCCTAAGTAAGATCATGTCATTTATTTGCTTAAAACTCTCTAGTGGGTTCCCGTCTCACCTAGAATGAAAGCCAAAGTCCTCACAATGGCCTAAAAGGCTGTATATCTAACCCTTATGAGTTTTCTGATGTCATCTTGTACTACTCTCCCTCCACTGACATCACTCGAACACACGGGTCTTCTTACTGCAATTCCTTGACCACACAGGTCCGCCTTCTCTCTCTGCAGAGAGCTCTGTGCTGGCTGCTCTATTAGTCTTTCTTTCCTTAGACTGTTTCCTTGCTCATTTCCAGTCTTTAACTCAAATGGAGACTATGCTGAGTTCCGCTTTCAAGGCAACCTCCCATTGCCTTCACCACCGCCTTCTGCATCTTACCTCCCGTTTCATTTTTTCTCCTTAGCACTTACCAACGCTGAACACTTCATATTCCACGTGTCTCTGTCTTCCCTTTCCTCCCTGTCCCACTCCTTGGCAGAAGGGGAGGGTTTTACCTGTTATGTTCACTGCTGTTATCTTCTGCCCCTACAATGCCTTACACATAGCTGGAACTCAGTATTTGCTTAACAAATGAATCATACATGTAGTTAATGTTAATGGGTGGCAGGAGGTATATAACAGATCGGAAAAATAAGAACAGACTTGTAACTGTCTTTCTTTCCTACTTTAGAAATAACTATCTTCATTTAAGATTTTTCTGATTACATCTATCTACGAATCATTTCATTTTAATTAGCTCCTTCACTGAAACACAGCATTGTAATCTGTACCAAGAAAATAACACACTAGTTCTACATCTTGGCATTTAGTTTCAATAAGTAAATATACTATTTTAAGTATATAACACTTAAACATTTTTCGAGAGTTCTTGGCCACTTTCATTGATCTAGAAAATGTTTTCAAATGGACTATGTTAAAATTCAGCTGAGAACTGACGTTGAGTCATCACACTGGAGCTAATGAGTGTTGCTTGCCTGGAGCTACCGGTCCCCCTTCCTGCTTCCACCTTTCCTTCTTCTTAGGTGGTTGAAAGGTCAAACCCCTGGTGAGAGGAGAGAGCCAAAGCCCACTGCGTGCCTCAGATGCAGTTTCACAGCACAGTATTCACTGACATTTCTCTAGGCCCCTTCGCCTGAGGGAACTGGCCTTCTCCAATCAGTGACTTGCAGTGTGTGTGTCAGGGGCAAGGGCAGAGTGAGGAAAAATGTGAAATAAGAAATCACTGCTGCTCCTTGAGAATTACAGAGCATTACCTGGCAGGATTTTTGTATCCTTATTTTCAGTATTAAACCACACACATGCACCCCACTGCCTGCATGCCTGTCCCACTGTGGTGTTTCTCAACATTTTTTACATCATGGCAGACAGAGAAAATTGTTTGGAATTCTGGAGGCGACCAGCCCGGGAGCTCCAGCCACCTTAAGTGCTGCCCAGCTAGCCACCCAGAAGGCCTCGAGACAAACTACTTGAGAAGCTCTGCATTAGAGAAGCAAATTCAAGTCTGACATCTCAGGGGAGTGCTCTGAAAGTGACTATAAGCTTCTACCAACCTCAAGAAAATCACAGGCATTAGATACATTAAATTGCTGAAGTGATAGCTCCGGCTTTTTGGATATGCACAAATATAGTTTTCTGTTTTATAATTTGTCAACTCCCCTTCCAGATTAACTATTTTGATCCCTTTATTACTACAACATTCTTAAACAAAAATTTAAATTTTAAACAAATTATTCAAATGTCAAATAAAATCTTTAGATACAAACTTACGGTAACCCAAAGTGACATTCCAAGTTTATTTTACACACATTAAGATATAAGAAAGGCAGTATTTTCTAAAGCATGATTACTCTAATTCTAAAAGAATTCTGAACGTGGTTTTATTTCTACATGCATTTATACAACGCTAAAAGTGCTGCCTCAAGTTTGCAAGGAATAAAGTTTTCTACAGATTATTGTATAAAGATAATGATAAACTCTTTAGCTTAGCATACCATAGTACAAATACTGCATCATGTTGGATTTTACTAAGCATGAGACATAAACAGGCCAATCAAAATCCTTTGAGGTTAAGAAGTGATAGGTACCAATAAACGTAAGTAGAAACTGAACAAGTCAAGGAGTGTTGAATATTTAACGAACCCATGAAGCATATAACAATGGATGCAAATGTATCTGTCATTTTATTTTTTTTGAGGCAGGGCCTCACTCTGTCACCCAGGCTGGAGTGCAGTGGCATGACTGTGGTTCACTGCACGTGCCACCACACTCAGCGAATTTTTTATATTTTGCAGAGACAGGGTTTCACCACGTTGTCCAGGCTGGTCTCAACTCCTGGGCTCAAGCAATCCTCCCGCCCCAGCCTCCTGAAGTGCTGGGATTATAGGCGTGAGCCACCATGCCTAGTTATCTGTCATTTTAAAACATTACTGTGAAGAATAATTTTGCACTGTTTTAACTGTTACTGGCTTAGTAGGTATAAAAATATTTGTCAAAAAATGAAAGATCTCAATGAAATTGTAAGTAAAATTACTTTTATTT
The DNA here is from genome assembly GCF_001698545.2 of Rhinopithecus bieti. Taxonomy (NCBI): domain Eukaryota; kingdom Metazoa; phylum Chordata; class Mammalia; order Primates; family Cercopithecidae; genus Rhinopithecus; species Rhinopithecus bieti. Next base: position 1,805,950 of record NW_016804690.1, read on the forward strand.
TCATAAATAAAAAGATAACCCATTATACACTTTTTAGCTGAAGTAACGTTAGTTGTCACTGCCTATGAAATCCATGTAATAGTTAACAAATAGTTACATCTCTCTATAACCTTCATGCAACTTCTATGTATGTGATAATTTCCCAAAATTTCCAACATTTCAAAAAACATTATATATAATGAGATACTTTAGTCACAAAGTGTTACCTTTGCTGAGTCAACAAAATATCTGCTCACGTCAAAGATGCCTACTGATGTAAAGTAATACTAGCATTGCTGCATTTTACAAGTACTAAGCATATTACATTTTCCAGTTCAGACATGGTAGTATCATTCCCAAAACTGTCAATGTGAAAATGTAGTAAGTAGATTGATAAGCACAAGTACCTAAGAGAAATACGTCCCACAGCCAGAGAGTAAAGAGCTGGCATCAAGTACTATTTGAAGTTTTGTCAGTAAGTGGCACACAACAAACAGACAAGTGATTCTGTAATAAAGACAACATAAAATAGAGATGTAATGAAGTATTTTTTCCATAGATACTGAAATAAAATTAAATGCCTGTTTAGTTATTACTCCACTTATTCCGGAAACTACAGCTTCAAATATTAATATTATGTTGCAAGCAGTATTTAGTATTTCTATATGTTAAGGAAAAAACCTCACTGAATTTATGTACCTTTTTTTAAGGAGTGTAAACTATGATATATGATTTAAGTAATCATTTATTTGAATGCTATATTGATTCAGATTGGCATCATTACTCATTTTTCATAATGAAATGCATATTCCTATTTGAACACTTTATGCAGATTTTACTTATTTCTCACAGGGCTGCTTTGTGGATTCAATGGCTTATCTATGTAAGTGTCCAGCACAGTATCTGGCACACAGTAAGCTTTTAGTGTATGCTACTTGTATTATTTATATTAAGTGAATCAATCTGTCACTTATAATAGAAAAATTATCTAATGCCCCAGGAGAATAATCAAAAGATAAACCTACAGATGTGTGACTTCTGTTAAAGTATTATGCATCCACTATTTCCCAAATTACTAAACTAATAGTTTAAAATGCTACAATCTATTTTTAAGATCATATTGTATCTATATTTGTTCTCTGTTTTTGCTATGGCCTTTGGCCTAAACCAATACAATTCTGACAGGACATTATCAGAAAACCACATAAAAACAATGTACACTGAAATCAGATAACAAAGGCATCTCACTGTAACTTCTTTCAGGACAACCTACTCATTTAAGTTTAAAGTTTTTTCTTTACATCATGCAATATTTGACTTCAAAAAACATTTTCCATTCTGTCTTCTCTTATATATAAACATTAAGAGCTATTACAAAGTTCTGTCCTCTAAGTAAAAAACCCACTAGAAAAGATATTTGTAAAAATCATTGCAGGGTTACTGATACTGAATGAAGCACAGGGCTACTGGAACAGGGATAAGTTCTTGGATAAGGTCCCAACATACCTATAAAAACTGATTTTTTAGTAAATTATTGATTCTAACATATGTAAAGGATTTGGTGTGATAATTTTCTCATCTTTAACTATAAGTGACTTTTTATCCCCCACCAGAAAAGATAAATGACTGAGAATGTAAGTCTGTGCTCTGATTAACACAATGGAGAAATGGAAAACTATCTCCGTTAAAAACTGATTCCTGTCATTATTCTGATGTCAAGAGGAAGGAAAATAAATTTGTGTGTAGATAGAAAAACATATCTGAGGCCAGGCGCAGTGGCTCACACCTGTAATCCCAGCACTTTGGGAGGCCAAGGCGGGCAGATCAGCTGAGGTCAGGAGTTCGAGACTAGCCTGGACAACATGGTGAAATCACGTCTCTACTAAAAATACAAAAGTTATCTGGTTGTGGTGGTATGTGCCTGTAATCCCAGCTACTAGGGAGGCTGAGGCAGGAGAATCACTTGAATCCAGGAGGCGGTGGGTTGCAGTGAGCCGAGATCGCGTCCCTGCACTCCAGCCTGGGCAACAGAGGGAGACTCCGCCTCAAAAAAAAAAAAAAGAAAACATACCTGAAACCACATGATTTGGGCCTATATTGACCTGAAACTTATTACTATCCAGAGTTTAACAAAAGACCCAACCCCAAATATACCCTTTAGAGGCACAATAAAATCTTTCAAATGTTGTCCTGATTAAAAAGGAGAGGCTGAAAACAAAGCAAGAAACATCTCCACTGTATTAAAAATCAAGAACAAGTAAGCTGAAGGCAGATAACCCTCTGAATGTAATAGTTATTCTACAAGCTTCAGAGAAATCATTTTGAGAAATAAGAACTAAAATTCTGTGGTTTATCTTATCTCCTGTGAGAGAAATTCTAAGTGCAAACTGTATTTCAGGAGTATTTTAGGAGATGTAGCACCCAGTGTCCTTTTGAGGTTTAATATCTGGTTCTTTCACAGGTTTCACTTCTTCTTCTGGTTTGGGTTTAGTCTAGGGAGAAAAAAACCACAGTTTAAGTACATAAACTAAGACTGAGAAAACAAACACCAAATCTTTTCCACTTCAGACTTTTAAAAGATGCTATATTAAATTATATAACACGGATACTGACAAAGCTATTTCCAGAAACTATAGACCAATTCATTTTAAGATATAATCAGAAACCAACATTTCAGTAGAGATGAAAACCTAGTTTGGTAGGCAAAAATCAAAATACTGGTACTCCTACTCCACGCTCTTTTCTAAGTGAACTATCTATACATGTAGAACCCTAAAGCTTAGACATAACTTATGACAGTAATAGGCTGTCTCTTACGGCATTATTTTATAGCTGAACAGAATATAGTTATTTTAAGGAATAAATTTTAATATGGAAAGGAAATTATATAAATACAACTCAATCTCAAGAAAAGAGCAATGGCTGTAAAATAATTCCTGTTCATTTGTCACAGATCCCTAGTCTTTTGGTAGTTAGACCTCAAAATTTCTACTTAATTTACCATTTGATTTAGAACACCAAGATGTACTTAGATATCAATAAATAAAAGCATTCTTATTTTGCCCCTGGATTCACAGAATACTGAAATTAGGCCAAATCTTCAAACACTCTGCAATTTGCTAAAACAGAGTATTGCCATAGCAATACAAACATGGATGATCTTTTCTCCCACATTCTTCTTAAAGGAGGCACTGACAAGTTGTAAAGAGACAAGATAATGTGTTGAAAAGAATGTCATTATGTAGAAAATCAGAAGACATTTAAGGCTTAGAGGTCTTATCTCTGAGAGTGTTCTACCACAGATTACACTAAGCACTATAACTAGCTAACTTAACATTCAGACAAAGATATGTACCTATTTAGAGAAAAATATCAAAATGCGAACTCTGAATTTTCCTTTAAACTTCTGTGAATGAGAGAGAGAAAAAAAAAAATCTCATACGCTGTCATCCTTGGGTCTTTTGGTGAGATCAAATGCAGCCAATGTTTCTGGTGTCCACTGAGCACTTGTAGGAGGAAATTCGAAAGGTACAGGTTCTACGAGACCATAATTTGCTTTGAGTTCCAGCTGTGGGGCTTCTGTTGGAATTTTTTGAAAGTAACTGCAAAAAGTAATTTAAATAGCAATTCATTCATTTGTTCATTATTTGAGTGCCTAGTACGTTCAAGGTCCTGTTTGGGACAATGACAATTTAATGATGGATAAGAGGTTTTTCTGCCTCATGTAGAAAAGTGAAAAAGTCAAGAAATTCTGTCAATTACAATGCAATGCAATTGGAGCTACCATGGATGTAGAGTGCCATGAGAATGCAGACAAGGGGAATTAACCCAGAATTAAGTTCTGTGACTTCCAAAGGAAGTGATTAAAGATGAACTAGGCATGTTTAAGGAAGTGAAAAGCTCAGTATGACTAGATGAAGAATATAAGGGGAAGAGTGTAAGGAGATAAAAGCAGGAACGAGATTGAGTCTACCCACCTACACAGATGGTGATCTACAGTTTGAACAGCACTGATTTAATAATGGAAAACCTCTTGAAAAAAAAAAACAAGAAAAACTGGAGAGAAAATTTATTTTCCTTCTTTATAGGTAGCTGAAACCAGAGTGAGATGAATATGCAAAGGAGGTTGAGAAGATATATTTAAAACATATGGAGGAAGAACGGCAGGGAAACAGAGTTAAGAGAAAATCAGGATACTGTGAGTGTCCTAATGAAGTGAACTCTACGTTAACAACTCATGTTTTAATTTTAAAGTCTGCTTTTATGTATTATCATCCTAAGTAGAATAAAAGGCCCTACACAATTGAACTTTATCACCAATTTAAAGAGAAAATTAATGTGAAATGTAAACACTATATATATTTGAGACAGTGTCTCACTCTCGCCCAGGCGGGAGTGCCATGACTCAATAATGGCTCAGTGCAGCCTTGACTTCCCAGCCTCAGATGATTCTCCCACCTCATCCTCCTGAGTAGATTGGATTACAGACGTGTACCACCATGCCCAGCTAATTTATTTGTATTTTCTGTAAAGACAGGTTTTGCCAAGTTGCCCAGGCTGGTCTCAAACTCCTGGACTCAAGGGATTCACCCACTTTGGCCTCCCAGAGTGCTGGGATTACAGTCGTGAGCCACCACGCCTAGCCCATAAGTGCTATTCAGCATAAAACTTTTGGGAATAGAGACTAACAAAAATGGTATTACTAAAATATTAGTATTTTAATTATAAATCAATATCAATAATATTAATATTAATAAAATAATACTAAGCTGTACTCACATAAATCCATTTTCTCTCTGACATTTTTCTAAGGTGTTCTTCACAAGGTTTCCAAGTTTCCGAAAGAACAGATGTCCTGAAGGTTTGACTGTTGGTCCAGGTCCTTTGGTTTCTGCATATTCTTTACACAGTGCTTCTGCCTTTGCATACACTGCATGTGAAAGAGATATAAAGTCTTTTGATTATAATTAACATGGCCCATTTATCCCTATAAGGCTTTAAATTGGAGGTGGTAAGACATTTACTGCTCTTTACCTAATATAATAGCAATACCAATAATAATACTGTACGTAGAAGGTGTGGATTTTCTACGGTTCTAGGTTTTTGAAACATTTTTTTCTTTTCTCCAATTATGTCACCCATTCCCATTTCCCTTTCATGAACTCAGCCAAAATCTCTTTAAGCACATATTCCCTTTTGTGATAAAGTCATTTGTTTTTTAAAGAGGAGTTAATATTCTGGCAGGAATACTCACATTTTTCTGCTTCTTGGAGAGACCTGATTGCTTCACCGCACTTATCACTAGCCAATAAGGTCTCACCATGGTAACAGTAAGCCTGATGAAATAAACAAATTTTTATTCATTCTCTCCCTTCAAGATGCTTTCCCCTATTATTGTTTTACGTATCTATCAGATAAATTAGTATCTTCACACACTGAAGTATCAATGCAATCCCTTACATTTCTTTACTTGAGTAAGCTCTTCCCCAACCTTTGTTCATAGAAAAGGTGGAAATATGTCAAGTCTTGAGCCAAAACAGCCTTCTAACCATGTACTGAGCAAAAGTTATCTGCCGAAATCTGTATTTAAAATTAGGAAATAGCAGATAAAGGAGGAAACTGTGCTAATGCAGAGGAAGGAGGCATAAGAAATATTATCTACTCAGACCTGAAAAAGGTTTTTGATGATCTCTCATATGATACTCTAATTAACAAAACAATTAAGTTTGGTGGGTATAACAGACTGATACGTAACTTCCAAAATGATGTTTATTGATGGTTCTTCACTAAGCTAGGTGATATATTGTGTGGTATGCCTTAATATTAGAATTAGTAAATATGTTTCTCAATGCACAGAATGAAACAATTGAAAGAATTTCATTAAGTATGCTGAAAGTGGGTTTTGAATCAAACAATAATTCTATTGCTATAATCCACTTCTACAATCCTACATCATCTCTTTCCACCCACTTTAGTTCACAATGGTTGCACTGACTCTCAGTGAACATTTACTGAGAGTTAGCTGTCCATTATTTGTAAAATGCTAATGAAAGACTCTGGTGAGATGAGAGACCTGGCACTCCAAGGACTGGAGAAACAATAGTTTACATTGTTTTTAGCATTATGAATACTTACATAAGCTGTGTAGAAACACATCTTCAAGTGAAGATATTTTCTCCATTTGGCAGAATATGCAGGCTCCAAACTGGATAAAGTATGATCTAAAGTTACATTTTAAAAAGCAAAATATAATTTCACCCTGATTCACTAGAAGACTTTTAGTTCATGTGTTCTGATGATAAAAGCAGAAAGAATGCCATTCAAGTCTAAAACTCAAGAATTTAATTTTTTTTTTAAAAAACACCTTTACTTGATTTTCCCAAATCTATACTTTCAGTTACACAAGATTGGTTAAATACTATGGCAGCTCTTTGATTTGATGGTTAATACAACTTTAAGTTAAAGATAATGATAAAAACAGATTGTGACCAAGAAATTCAAAGTGAATACTGTTTATACCATTATATTAGCTAATTTAAAAAACGTATATAATATAGCAAATAGTAGACTAGTCACTCAAGTCAGAAATAGGATACTCTCCTCTCCAACCCCATCACTGATTTTTATGTAAAACACACGCATATTCACTCACATATCCTTCTACCAAACATCTCTCAAATCTATTTTTTCCTATTTGCTACTTTGCTGTATTTGCCAAAGCTTTCATCATTTCCTTCATAAACTTGAAGAATTTCTTAAGTGCTAAGTTAAGTTAGCCTATTACTCCTTCATGGAGCAAGCCTATCTCTAATACTGCAACTATAGGGACCTTCCTTAAATTCAAATCCAATCAAGTCAGACTTTTAGTATTCTAACAGATCCCAAGTATCTACAGAATGAAAAGTCAAAGGCTTACAAACCAATGTTTGATTCCGAAGCAAGCATACTTTTTCAAACTTTTCTCCTACCACTCATCCTGTCTTTCAGGTAAAAGCAACTGTCTGAAGTTTCCAGAATGTGCTAAGTTCTTTCTTATGTCCGTACTTACTATAGAATTCTACACCCAAACTCTAAAGCTTCCCAGGGAACATAAGACTTTTATTTACACTTCACAATAAGACTAAAGCATCTTCTTCTAGAGTCCTTCTCTAGCATGCCCAGCTTGTTAAGGTTCCTAATTCACTGCTGTGGTGTCTTACTTCAGGATATAATAATGGGGTGACATGTTCTTCTTCCCTAAACTGCAAATCTTTTCTATTTACCTCTCCTTAGCAACAAAAACAGTAACTATCCCATAAATAAAAACACATGCATGTTTCCTAAATAAGTAAATGAAGAGTAATAGGCTTATCACAGTAGCTGTGTTCTACGCCCAATCTCCCACTTTCTAGCAGTTAAATTACGGGTCATGTTAACTCTCTGGATTTCGGATTCTTGTCTAAAGCATAGTAACTATAAGATTGTTATAAAAACCAAACAAAATTTTTAAGCAAAAAAAGCTGTATAATTTTATTAGACATCACTGGTTTTCCCTTCCATTATAAGTTATGTAGCATACTAAATATGAACAGCTCTATTTTAAATGCGATAAAGTATTACTCCAGTTTTGCAAATAATGACAGAATCTGAGAAACCTTTTGTTTTGTTCCCTATTAATTCAAGATCAAATAAATCTGAAAAGCTAAAGACTAAAAAATGTAACAACAGAATTAGAAGCTTACCAGCTTTTTGATAGAAATTGGCTGTTTCATACGCCAGTGCGGCAATTAGTCCAGGAGCATGTTTTAGTTCAATTGCTCGAGCAATTGTTACTGTAACCAAACACAATAAAGTGAATCTATAATTAATTTCACTCTATTCATCCTAAATTTAATTATAATAGCAAAACACAGTCTGACAATCTCTCTGGGATTTTAATACAGTTTGTTAAACGTTTTAACATGCAAAGTTACAGAAAATGCAAACATTAACAAACAAAAAACACTGAACTTGTTGGTTCTGATGCCATTTCTTTAAATAAATCATCAGTGAATTACTAGCTAATCATAGAGAATCACTACTACAAAACAGCATGACCTAACAGCAAATTCTTTTTTTCGAGACAAGGTCTTGCTGTCACCCAAGCTGGAGCGCAGTGGCTTGATCATGGCTTACTGCAGCCCTTGGGCTCAAGTGATCCTTCTGCCTCAGTCTCCCAAGTGGCTGAGATTACAGGTGTATGCCATGGCACCTGGCTAATTTCTTTTTCTTTTTTTTGAGATGGAGCTTTACTCTTGTTGACCAAACTAGAGTGCAATGGCACGATCTCAGCTCACCGCAACCTCCACCCCCCAGGTTCAAGGGATTCTCCTGCCTCAGCCTCCCGTGTAGCTGGGACTGCAGGCATACGGCACCACGCCCAGCTAATTTTGTATTTTTTAGTAGAGACAGGGTTTTTCCATGTTGGTCAGGCTGGTCTCGAACTCCCGACCTCAGGTGATCCGCCTGCCTACGCCACCCAAAGCACTGAGATTACAGGCGTGAGCCACCACCACACCCAGCCAACTGGCTAATTTTTTAAATAACTTTTTGTAGAGATGGAGGTCTTGCCATACTGCCTAGGCTGGTCTCAAACTCCTGGGCTCAAGCAATTCTCCTGCCTCGGCCTCCCAAACTGCCTGGATTACAGGCGTGAGCCACCAGCCCAGCCAACTTCAGAGGAACACTAGAGTCTGAAATAAAGAAAAACGAAAGCCTGCAAAGTTTCGTAACTATTTCACGCTGAGTGTCATTATTACTTGCCATTGAAAGGTGAAGACTTTAAGGTAAGCCAAAGAGTGAAAGAGAAAAAAGAATGAGCACAGGAGAGAGAGAAAAGACGAATTAAAGAATTAATGTTGTACTGCCAGAAATAACGTGAAATCAAAATCCTCTTAAAAAGAGCCATTAAACTGTAAGGCCTTTTCCTGCTAAGAGTGAAGGCAAATGCTAAAGGTAAACTTATTCCTCATTCAAAAATTTCTCAAAACCTGATTCTAGTTAATTCTAATTTTTATTTATTAATTTAACTTTTTTGAAACAGGGTCTCACACTGTTGCCCAGGGTGAAGTGTAGTGGCGTGGTTCTGCCTTACTACAGCTTTGACCTCCCAGGCTCAAGCGATCCTTCCCATCTCAGCCTCATGGGAAGCTGGGACTACAGGCATGTGCCACCATGCCCAGCTAATTTTTGTATTTTCTGTGGAGCTGGGGTTTTGCCACATTGCCCAGGCTGGTCTTGAACTCCTGGGCTCAAGTGATCTGCCCACCTTGACCTCCCAAAGTGCTGGGACTACATGTATAAGCCACTGTGCCCAACGTCTGATTTTTAAAGAGGAATTCAATGACAATATAGACTTTCATTTAAAAAAATCTTACAATATTTAGGATACCTTCTTGAGCTTCAGCCTGACATTGAATAACGTATGCTTCTATGAGTCGTGACTCTAAATCTCTTCCTTTTTCTGCAGGTGTAATGAGTTTTGGGGTATGACTTTCCTGAGAACAACAACAAAAAAGACAAAAAATAAAGCAGCCAGATTTTATTTTAATCCAGTTGTTAGAGATGAAGAAAATGAAAGTTACGAGACACTCAATCTGGATGCATAGCAGAAATTCGGGGTATAAACAAAAACTCTAACAACTTAACAACAGTGAGCTTATAAAGAATACAAGTTCCTGTATACTAAAACAGCTTTTATAATAACAAGAAATTCAAGAGCAAAATTTAAGTCATGATAGACTGCTGAGATACCTAAGTCACACTATCATCTTGAAAAACGTTAACTGAAATAGTAACCAAAATTCCTTTTGCAGGATAGCCTGAAATGTTCATTCACATTAATCATTAAAGATATAAAGAGGCTGGGTGCGGTGGCTCACGCCTGTAATCCCAGCACTCTGGGAGGCTGAGGTGGGTGAATCACAAGGTTAGGAGTTTGAGACCAGCCTGGCCAACATGGTGAAATCCTGTCTCAACTAAAAGATACAAAAAATTAGCTGGGCGTGGTGGCGGGCACCTATAATCCCAGCTACTCGGGAGGCTGAGGCAAGAGAATTGCTTGAACCGGGAGGCAGAGATTGCAGTGAACCAAGATCGCGTCACTGCACTCCAGCCCAGGCAACAGTGCAAGACTCTGTCTCAAAGAGAAAAAAAAAAAACCCACTACAATTCTACATCTAACTCAGGATCAGAGTTTTCTAATCACTATAAAAGCGTCTTATTTTAACATGAAAAAACTCAACACTGGCCTCTAGGAGGCCTTCAATAAAGTGATTTAATTAGAATGAACTGGGGGGACATTGCTTAAAAGACACGATATTCTTTCTCCTAATTCCCACCACATCTCCTGGCAATTTAATATAATTGGAGTGCACTGATTGTCCCTCTAATGTTTTTAGTGAGATACAGAGAATACAATCAGAAGTTCAGTTTTGCAGAATCAGACTGCTCCTGGTAACTTCTGTGGAGAGTAATGAGGTAGGTAAGAACCATCAATACTTCTGCTTTCTTTTCTCCTATGTTTTCAAGGACACAGAAAAATAAGCAGAGCACCAAAACTTTAGTTTTCTAATTAGAAAAGTCACTGGTGATTTTAAAACAAAAATGGAGACATTTAATATTTAGTAACTGGCTGCACTCATCAATAACATACTTAACATAAGGTAAACAGAACAGATAGTACCTTTTTTAATATAATGAAACAATTCTTTCCCCATATCCCCCAAAAAGAAAAATTACTCAAGAATTAAAGCATTAAGAACAAATAATGGTTTTGTTTGTTTGTTTTACCTTTAAATGTTTAAAAATCCCAGCTGCAATCTTTAGGCTTCGATGAACTTCTTTTGCTTCATCTTCTGTTATACTTAAAGATAGGGGTTACATTAGTTAGAGGATGAATTCCATTTCTGGTATTAAAACACAACAACCAATACATTATTATATATCCAAAGTAGTCATTTATGTTTCTCACTGCTAATTTTCTTCCTTTTAAAAAAATCTAATTTTGAGGCCAGGCAGGATGGCTCACGCCTGTAATCCTAGCACTTTGGGATGCTGAGACGGGCAGACTGCTTGAGGCCAGAAGTTTGAGACCATTCTGGCCAACATGGCAAAACGCTGTCTCTACTAAAAATACCAAAATTAGCTGGGTATGGTGGCAGGCACCTGTAATCCCAGCTACTTGGGAGGCATGAGAATCACTTGAACCCAGGAGGCAGCAGTTGCAGTGAGCCGAGATCGTGCCACTGCACTCCAGCCTGGTCTGGTGACACAGCAACACTCCATCCACCCCCTATCAAAAAAAAATTAATTTTGACACCTAGAAAAGGAACAAACGCACATGAAATGTACATTTATAGAAAACTCGTAACAACTGTAAAGGATTTTGAATGCCAAGCCAATCAGTATTCCACAAAAAGGTCTTGAAAACAAGTATATGACATAAAGGTAACATTAAGATGGCAAAAGTCTATCAATATGTCTCCAAAAAGAAGACACTACAAATGAAAACAAGTATATGACATAAAGGTAACATTAAGACGGCAAAACTCTATCAATATGTCTCCAAAAAGAAGACACTAAAAATGAAAAAAGAGAGACGCTAACTAGGGGTAAAATCTGCAGCCAGGCATAGTGGATCATGCCTGTAATCCCAGTACTTTGGGAAGCCAAGGCAGGAGAATCACCTGAAGCCAGGAGTTCAAGACCAGCCCAGGAAACATAGTGAGACCTAACCTCTACAAAAAAACAAAACAAAATAAAATCTGGACAAAGCCTTCTTACTTTTCCTTACAGACATTTGTACATAAATAAGACAAAATATTACATATTTAATGCATATACATGCTTAAGAAGCACATAGATATACAATGGTAGCTATAATCATTACTCTGCTCTTATTTTAATCACCTAATTTACTTTAGAGATAATTTTACATCAGCACATAAAATTTGACATCATTTTCAAGTGGTTGCATATTGTTTCCATGTATGGATGAACTATAAATTGACAGTTTCCTATTGCTGTATCAACTATTGCTATTATAAAAATTGTATCACCTTTTATAATTCTTTAATCCTTCAAAACATCTTTTCACATACTATTAGCCTTCTGTATTTGTTTTCTGTGAATTGCCTGTTTATGTCCTTTGCTTTTCAATTGATTTGAGGGTCTTTCCTTTGCTGATTTATAAGAGTATACGTCATAAAAACAATGTATCATATGAATTGCAATGTTTATGACCAATCTTGACATTTGTTTTTTAACTTTGTTTATGGTTTTTAACTTTGTTTATGGTCCTTTGATGCAGTTAAATAGTCATGCTTTTACCTTATGGCTTCTAGATTTGGGGTCTTACTTAGCAAGACCTTCCATATGACAAGACTATTAAAATTTATTTTACCTCTTAACACTGGGTGCCATAATTCTGACACTCAAAATACTAACGTTACAAGGCAATCCTTCACATGTCCAAAGTGGTACTTTTTAAAATAGATTTTTAAAATAATGAAGCACCATATACTTGAAAATAAAACAGATGTACACAATCCTCTCCTTTTAACTTACTTTTCTTTTCCAGCCAGTCTTGAAGCATATTTGGTATACCATAAAGCTACATTAAATCCCATGGAAATTAATTCAAAAACAGCATCCTGCTGGGCACTGGAATTATAAACACGGATCATTAGGTTCTGTCAATTATCAAGACATCACACCATGAAGCCTATTGGACATCCGACTCAAAAGTACAAAGAAGTATATGCTAACTGGTATGTATGAAGAAAATGGCTGTGTTTCATATAGATGGGGAGATAAGACATACAGCTAATTAACTACAAATGCCTAAGTATAATGGTCCAGAAGGTACTATGTACTTAATAATAAGCATGGGAATAGGAGTTCCCAAAGTTTACTGTACATAGAGTAGCTTTTAAAATACAGATTTCTGGGCCTTATCAGAAAGCCTGAGATGGGGCTTAGAATCTGTATTTTTAACAAGTACTCAATCGATTCTCAAAGGTGTGGCTCTTATACAACATTTTAGAAAAATCAAATTCAGAGGATTGTTTCAGGCTAGAATAATTAAGAAGGTTTAATGGTATATATAAAATCTGAACTGTCCCTGGAAAGACGACTAGAAGGGAAGCAAAAGGACATCCCAGCTAAGGAAACAATGCCATCAAAGGACAACAGGAGTATAAAAATTTTTCAGATAGAAGTGACCCAATGAGCTTGATTGAAGCAGATGGTATGTAAACAAGAAATGAAGGAAAAGAAGTGCAAAAAGAAAGCTGAAGGCAAACTGTGTAAGATTCTGAATGCTTAGCCAATCAGTATTCCAGAAAAAGGTCCTGAACACAAGTATCTTTTATACCTTGTTTGTTTGCTTCAGATTCTAAGTATGAAATAAAGATGGCAAAAGCATATCAAGCAAATAAGATATTCATAACAATATATATTCACTACTGTTCTTAGAAGAACCCAAAAATTTTTTACACATGATCTCATTTATCTCAACTGATGAAGAAAGCAGAATATTCTTATTTTACACATGCAATACGAAGACACAGAAAAGCTGCCCAAAAAGAAGACGAAACCAGAATTATCGCTCTACTTTTTATTTTTTAGTTACTTGTTGACCCTGTCTTAAGAGAAATGGAGATATGGCAACTTTTTAAAAGAAAAAAAAAGTGTTATATGTAGTAACTAAAACATAATGTCTAAACTATCATTTAGTATAGATTATAACATCCAAAAATGACAGTTATGAACAAACTTCTCAAAACAGTTTTATCCTCCTGAAAAAAAATTTAACACATAGTGTAATAGCTTATTCTTTTCTGCACGGAAACTATCAAATGAATTACATCTGGAGATCTAATTTGGACATGTCTAATTTGGACATGTCTAAAGTGGACATGTCTAATTTATAAGTTTACCTTTAAATAATATAACGGTTTGGCTAATTTATGTGAAGTCTCATAAATAACTCTCTTCCTTTATAATCTTTCATTTATGTCAACATGCCTTGTTTCCAAACACTCCATTTCTATGATACCACATAAAAGTAGTAGTCATAGCATCTATAATGGAAAAAATATTTTTCAGAATAGATAAACTCACAACATGATCTCTACTAAGTAAGTAGCAATCAAGAATAAAGTAATTTAGAAGCCTCACTTGTGCTGTATACTTAGTATTAAAGTCTTCATCACACAATTCTTCACAATCTCATAAAACTGCTGAAAAAAGGTTAAACAGTAGTTCACTTTTTTCTTTCTTTCTTTTTTGAGATGGACTCTCACTGTGTTGCCCAGGCTGGAGTGCAGTGGCAGTGGCGTCATCTCAGCTCACTGCAACCTTGGCCTCCTGGGTTCAAGCAATTCTCCTGTCTCAACCTCCCAAGTAGCTGGGATTATAGGCACCTTCCACCACGCACAGTTAGTTTTTGTATTTTTTAGTAGATACGGTGTTTTACCACGTTGGCCAGGTTGGTCTCAAACTCCTGAACTCAAGTGATCTGCCTGCCTCGGCCTCCCAAAGTGTTGGGATTACAGGCATGAGCCACTGTACTCGACTTTAGCTCACTACTACACAGAAGCAAAATGTGGCATGCTTGGAAAAGCACCAAATTTATGAAATGCACACATTATAGAATCTGTCAAAATAATGACAGAGGTTTGATTCTTTAAAAAAGTCTTAATTCAAAAAAATTCCTTAATTTTGGATTAAAAACAAATGGGTCACATTAAAAAACAGGAAACAAGGTCTTAGAAAATCTGAGTATCCCAGAATATTATGAATTCTACATAAAATATTCCCAAGGAAGGAAGAAAGGAAATGAATATTTAATGAATGTCTTATAAGCCTAGTACTGTTATCAGTCACTTAACAAAAATTTTCTTATTTTGCTTCTCACAAAATACTGTATCTGTAGCCCCAAGATACAGTTGAAGAAGCATATGTTCATGCAGTAGAAAACCTGGACTTGCATCTAAATATGTACAAACCCAGTGTTCATACTCTTTCCACTGTAATGTATAGCCTGCTCTGGTCTTTCAGCAACCTCCACTCCTTCCTTTTTGTTTTTATAAAATAGTAATTCTAAAGCAAATTGAGATGAAAATATATGGGCATTTAAACAACAAAATAGTGTTGAAAAACAGTAGGTAAGTAAAAAATTAACATCTTTATGATCTATTTCCTGTTATAATTAGACCTATTAGAAAGAGTTTCAAGTGAGTGATAAGCTCTGAAGAGAAGTTTTTAAAAAGAGTAGAAATAGGGAAGAGAGATAAGGAAGAAAACACATACTGTGAATCAAGAGTATGTAGTTGGAGAGAAAGAATGAGACAGAGAAAGACTAATGGAAGACACATGACGTATCCATCAGCAAAAGAAAAGTAAGGGAAAAACTTAAATTCTGCTCAGCTTCAATGTAGGCACATATGGAATGTCAGTTTGGGTTCTAAATCCTCAAATCATCCTTTGTGTGTTATTAAAGGTCAAGGCTGTACAACTATAGTTGACATTTGTATTGATTACCTCAAAAATAGATTTGTTTGGGAGAAACAAATTATATTTTTACTTACTATGTACTAGGATTGAGCTCAAATTCTTTTAATTTCCTGGTAAAAGAAAATGCCGAGCAGACCTGTATTTTTCTTCTCCAAATACAGAGGCTATGAGTTAACCACTGGCTACACAGTTACAAAAACTGGCTCCAATTTAGTACTACCTTAGTGTTGCTTACCTTGGAACCTGTCCTTGTAACGTATCAGTCCACTTGAAATTTTGAATATATCGTAACTTGCTTTCTTGGGTAGATTCATCCAAAGAATTTATGAAACCTACAGAAAAGTAGAAGACATTTTAGTTTTAGAAGAAATATTGAGTGTTCTGTTTGGAAAAATTTTCAGATTACTTTTCCAGGTATCTGAATGAAACTTCTTGCCCTTTTACAAAGAATATAGTCTGGAAGAGTAAACTAATCAAATTTGAAAAGTCAAAGAATTAAATGTGAACTTCTAGACAGTTTTTAAAAAAACCTCAAGTTCATATAAATAACTAACCTTGTAAAAGTGAAAAATATGAATCTGCTGCATTCTTCATCATTTCTGGATTACAGTTCAAATCAGTGAACAGTTCAAGGAGTCGTGCCCTGGATGACCTCAAGTCACTTATAAGAGATAGAAAAAGACAGTATAGTTAGCTGTACTGCAATCAGTCTCACATAAAAGTGGTTTCCAGGTTTCAATGTAAAAGCTTTAACACACACACACACACACACACACACACACACACACACACCCACCCACCAGGTTTCAACATAAAAGCTTTAAAACACACACATGCATGCACATGCCCACCTCCTCTAAGGGATTACCAAATACACAGAAATGAATTTAATTAGAACTAAATCTAGAGAAAAAATTTCTACATAACTGTTTTTAAAAGTTCTACTAAAATAAACTCAGACCAATTAAAGAGCAATACTAAATTCAATACATAATAAAAAGTGTATAGCAATTTTTCATTAAAAAACAAACAAAGCATCATTTAACGATGTGGGGAGAGAAAATGAATTACAAAAACTAAGCATCACAATAAGTTCTCTGAAACACGAAAATTTGTATCTGTGTATTCAATTTTAATATTCCTTAAGTTTCTAAATCTGACTAAAACAAAAATTGAAAATACACTGCTATAAAATTTTAAAATAAAATTACATTATATATAATCACATATTCTTGATGTATAATTCAATATATACGTCAAGAATATGCAAAACATGTGGCCATTAGTTGTTTTAAAACTGCTCCCTAATCTATATTCTCCTTTACTTCTCTACAGCAATAAATGTTGTAGATCCACTTTTTCCTTCTTGAAATTATTTCTCCTTTGATTCCAGTAACACCAAATTTTCCAGGTGCTCCCCTTATCATTTTAAAGTTCCTTTTATATTTTTTTCTGTGTCTCCTTTTCATTCCCAACTCCAGAAATGTTCAGTCTTTGGCTTTCTGGTTTTCTCTCTTTTGAGATCTCATCGATTAGTATAGCTTCAACTATAACAATTCCTAGCTCTCCATCGTTAGCTTTCACTTGGTTCTATTTCAGTTCCAAATCGAATTCAGAAGGCAATTAGCTTAGTGAGGCTTCCTAAATTACAATACATGGATGTGACCAAAGACCTTTGAAATATGTTTAAATCATTAAAGAAAGACTAAATTTAAATGAGCATCAAGAGAGTAGAGGCTATATATCCAGAATTTGGTAGGTGCGTAGGATAAAGCACATATTCAAAATTACTTGTTGAGTGGAAGAATACTAACTTTTCGAATATTTTCTTTTGAGATTTAGATTAAGGTAGCAGTGATGTTTAGAAGAGAGCACAGACTTAATCCTGAATGGTCTAGATGTAGTACTTATTCATTGGTACTAACTCTAAGGAGGCTTATTCCAAGAAGTGTATGTATGTATTGCCAATTACAAACAGCAGACTGAAAATGTGACTGGCTATCTTACGAATTAATCATTGTTTGAGGTATATCTCTAGAAGCTGGAAAGTGATTCAATTCCTGGACTAGGCAGAAATTTGAATCCTTAAAGCCTATTCTGCACTCAAATAGTTTGCTAGCTATTTCCATATTGATGCTTGATCATCACCTACAGCTCAACTTGTAAAGTTCTATTCATCTTAAATTATAGAATTTGAGAAAAATGTACCTCAGATATATTTGAGGCTGTTCATTTTATAGATTAGGAATTAAGCTCAAAGAAGTTAAGGGATTTGCCCAATGGTACAGATAAAACAGCTAAGCTGGGACTTGCCTCCAGGAGTCTAGATCAGAGGTTGACAATCTACAAACTGTAACCGGTTTTTGTATACTCCACAGCTTATTTTTGTTCAGTCCTCAAACTAAGAATGGTTTTCACGTTTAAAAGGCTTGTAAAAATGAAAAAAGAATAATATGCAACAGTGACTGCATGTGGACCACAAAGCCTAAAATAAATACTATGCAGCTTTCAAAAAAAGTCTGAGGACCATTGGTTTAGATTAATAAGCCAGTTATCCTATCTTTTGTTGTAATCACTTCTTCCCATAAAAGCGGCAAGTCTTCAGATTTTCCTTTATTGGCACCACCAATGTCTTAATCATTTAGGTTCTGTATCTCATATAGACTGAATCCTTTTCAGCCTCCCAAGGCAAATTAGTTAATCAGGTCCATTGACTCCTCCTTCAAAACATCTTTTGCATTTATCGCTTTCGTTTCAGCCAAACTGCTCTACTCACTATCACTAGCACAAAGGTTTTCCTGACAGAAATAACCTTCTCCTTTCCCCTCTGACAACCTAAATCAAGAATACCCAAATTTTTTTTGGAAAGCACCAAATAGTAAACATTTCAGGCTTTTCTGGTAATAAGGTATCCATTGGAACTATTCAATTCTGGTGTTGTAGAGGAAAACGGCCAGAGGCAACCATACACAGTATGTGATGTGGGGCTGGCTGTGTTCCAATAAAAACAAGCAATGATCCAAATCCATAGGACAGTTTGCCAACCCTTGATCTAAGCCATACAATTCATCTAAGACGTATCACAAGTACTTTTTCCTATGTGAACACTTTGAAGGCATTTCAGGTCATAGGGATCCCTCCCTACTCTGAAGTCAAGAAGTTTAATATGTGGCCAATTTAAAATGTCCCTATACAGCTGGGCATGGTGGCTCACGCCTGTAATCCCAGAACTTTGGGAGGCCAAGGCGGGTGGATCACTTGAGGTCAGGATTTTGAGATCAGACTGGCCAACATGGTGAAAACCTGTCTCTACTAAAAGTAGAAAAATTAGCAGGGCGTGGTGGCGGGCGCCTCTCATCCCAGCTACTTGGGAGGCTGAGGCAGGAGAACTGCTTGAATTGCTTGAACCTCTGCCAGGAGGCAGATGTTGCAGTGAGCCAAGATTAAGCCATTGCACTCCAGCCTGCATGAAAAGAGTGAAACTCCATCTCAAAAAATAAAACAAAATAAAAAACAAAAATTTTCATACACTACTTTATGTAGTCTCTTGTACTGCTGTAATACACAGATTAACTGTTTTACTATGATTGCTTTAGCCTCTCTGGGACTCATTTACTGATCTAAAATTAAGGATCCAGGGCTAGAAGACTACCAAAGTTTAAATAATGTATGATTTAACTGTTTACATGTTATTTATAAATTTATAACGAACTTAAAAGTTAGAAACAGTGTGTTACGTATTATTGTATTGCCCATGGAACCAAAAAAGGTACCTTGCATCTAAGAGTGGTTTAATCAATAAACTTACTTGCATATTTTTGAAGCAGAAGGGCCAGTGACTACACCATAGTAATTAAAAGACACAGGAGCTGTGGCTTTTAATGGGTTCCTATGAAACCAATGGGTCATTTTCTCCAGACGTTTTCTACAGACAAAAAAGTAAAAAATGTACAAAAATTAAATATAAAATATTTAATAAACAAGGTAAATAGTATAAAATTTATTTCAATAGTATAAAATCTAATTCAAAAATTAGCCTGGCTAAATTTTGTATTTTTAGTAGAGACGGGGTTTCACCATATTGGCCAGGCTGGAATCAAACTCTTGACCTCAAGTGATCCACCCGCCTCGGCCTCCCAAAGTGCTGGGATTACAAGCGTGAGCCACCGCGCCCGGCCTCAGGTATGTTTTGTCTATTTATGATGGTCTATGTTCAAATCAGGCCTATAAAAATAAGCAGAACAGAATTTGAAAATCTGCCAACAATAACTTCAATGTTAACATACCTATATAGGAGCAGTGATGTTTAAACTCTAACATACATAAAAATCACCTGGGGGTGGGTGGTTTTGTCAAATGCAGGCTCTAAGTCATTAGCCTGGGGCAGGACCCGAGATGCTGATGCTGCTGGTCCCCACACACTTTTGAATAGCAAAGTACTAGATTTTGGTTGGACAACTGCAAGTAAAAAGGGCACAGGACCAGATGAATGTAATTTCCAAAACGGGTTCAAATGGTAACCCTGATTATATTGCTAAGGCTACTTGTAATAAGTTTCAAGTTAATTGCTGTATTTCCGACATATCGCTGACAACAGTGGATTGGTTATAACATGTGTTCTACAATAAAATGTACTTTCCAAAAATATCTAAAGAATATTCTTAAAATAAAAATGTAATACAATACTTGACCAATAAATTCTATTATAAAATGAAAACACTGGGCTGCGTGTGGTGGCTTACGCCTGTAATCTCAGCACTTTGGAAGGTCGAGGTGGGTGGATCGCTTGAGCTCAGGAATTTGGGACCAGCCTGGACAATTTGTTGAGACCCCGTCTCTACAAAAATCAGCCAGGTATTGTAGCCACGCCTGTGGTTCTAGCTCCTGGGGAGACTGAGGGGGGAGGATCCCTTGAGTCCAGGAGATGTAGGCTGCAGTGAGCCCTGATCTCCCCATGGCACTCTAGCCTGGGCGACAGGGCAAGATCCTGTCTCAAAAAAAGGAAAAGAAAAAAAAAAAAAAAAAAAAAA
>NW_016804690.1:1830260-1844458 GCF_001698545.2 Rhinopithecus bieti
CTACCTAAGTGAGATGCCAACTTAAAAAAAAAAATTGAAGTTCCATACCTTCTGCTTAAAAAATAAATGCGCGGTGGCTCACGCCTGTAATCCCAGCACTTAGGGAGGCGGAGGCAGGAGAATCACACAAGGTCAGGAGATCGAGGCCATCCCGGCTAACACGGTGCAACCCCATCTCTACTAAAAGTACAAAAAAAAATTTGCCGGGTGTGGTGGCAGGCGCCTGTAGTCCCAGTTACTCAGGAGGCTGAGGCAGGAGAATGGCGTGAACCCAGGAGGCGGAGCTTGCAGTGAGCCGAGATCGCGCCACTGCACTCCAGCCTGGGCGACAGAGACTCCGTCTCAAAAAATAAAAACAAAAAAACAAAAAAGCAGCATGTCTTGTCTAAATGTCCTTGAGTAGGCAGTGCAGCAGATTATACGGAGAAAGCCAAGGCGAAGACCTAAACATGCCAATTAGCTTCCAGGAAGTAACAAAGAAATTCTGGTAAGGTTTACTTAATTTTAGGGCACTGTACAAGCCTGACAATCGACTTTTCCTATTAGAAAATAATGTTGGCTGCACAGTCTATGAAATGCCTACATTAAGTGCTTCCTTTATGCTATTTATGTATTCATGACAAAGCCTGTTTTGAGGAGCACCACGTATTTAACGAATAGAGAACGCAGTGTGTACCCAATGAAAAACTGAGCAGGTTTATTTAGGACTCTAAACATTTAACGAGCTATTTCAGAAAATACCATCTTCTACACATCTTCCATATAAATTCCGATAGCCTAATACAGCATCTACGTGCCTACAAATAAACTTAGAGCTAGTATCACACTCAGCACTTGATGCTGCGAAATCTTCCACAAATACTTCTTTTAATGTGGCCTCCTACTTCCTGGATGAAAATGTCTTTAAGTTTTGCGTATCTTTACTTCAGGAAAGAAGAGGGTAAGTTTCTGCCTCATCTTCTCCCCTTCTGTGACCCGGCGCTCTTCAGTTTTCGGGAGTTCCTAGGGTGGGATAGAAGAAGGACACACCCACCCGCAGGGACAAGGGTGTGACTTTAGAGCCACCAATACAACATTCGGATCGAAGCTGTAAGCTAACACACTTCCACAAGGGGACTCCCGTTCCTGACAAGGGATCCCCACTCCGGTGGCCCCGAGTCCCCCGAGTAACCTACCTGAGCGCCGCCCCCCGAGCTCTGAGGGCCCACTTCCTGTTTACCACCCAGCCTCTTCCTCCCGTGCCCAGTTCCGTTCGAGGCGGCGGGCGGCGACCGTGCGCACGCGCCAACACTTGAGTTCTCCTCTTTCCAAACAGGCATTTTTGTGGAAAGCCGATACTGTCAACCCGGGTGAAGTGGCCAGACAACGGCCGAACGAACCCCAGTTTAGCTTGTATTATAAGCTCTCCAAAGACCGATGGAGATGCGGGGCAAGGGGATTCAGCGGATCTAGCTGTTAATGCTACTGATTTGTGGGGACCAATATGAATTTTCTTTCTGTCGTTTGTTTCAAGGCATTAGAAGGAGACTTTCGGTCCGCTGTCCAGGGGTCTATGGAGACTAATGTAAAAGGGGGTGACCCTATTGCTTGAGACTCCGGAGAAACAGCGGGGGGTATTACTGAGAAACACCCATCCTCTGACATACTTACCAAATTTCTCAGAGTCGGTACAGCAGTTCTTCTAACGGAAGAAGGGCAATATCGGAGTCCACAAGCGAGGAAAAAGTGGGAGTCGGAGAACCAAGACTACAAAACCAACGTGACGAAAAGCCAGGCCGGCGCCAAGTCGGAGTCACGTGGCCCGGCGGCCATGACAGCTACCGAGGCGGTAGTGCGCGCAGTTCAGAGGCGGGGATTGCCGCGGCGTCACAGTCCCCTCAAAACGCTCCGTTCATCAGCCCTTTCTAACTTCTCCTCCCTCGGTTTTCCTTCTGAGGTATGGTCTTTTTCCCAGATAGGAAGAGAAGAGTTGTCCCTGCCTGCGGAGCCGAGGGAGGATGCCGCAATAGCGATGGCGGCGCTCGGCGGAGTGGGGCGGCCTCAACCTAACGCGGGGCGGGGCCTCGGGGGCGGGGTCTCGGCGGGGCGGTCGCTTTGGAGCCGCAAAGTTTGGCTGTGGCGGCAAATGGGCTTGGGCGGCTCCTCGGCGGGTGGCGGTGGTGGCCGTAGCGGTTCCTCCTGGCCCTGTTAATGTCGGGGCCAGGCCCGGGGAGGATGGCGCCCTAGAACCCGGCCTTGCTGGGGTAGGGGCGGGAGGGGTCGGGGTGGGGACCGGCCATGTCGGAGGTGACCCGGAGTCTGCTGCAGCGCTGGGGCGCCAGTTTTAGGAGAGGCGCCGACTTCGACTCTTGGGGCCAGCTGGTGGAGGCGATAGACGAGTATCAGATGTGAGTGACTAACCGCGGGAGCGGGCCAGACCGGCTCCAGTCGTGCGCCTCTCCCTTGTTTCTGTCGGTGTCTCTCATCACTGTATCTGCCAGCCAAGGCTTCTCAGGGTGGGGCCCCGCAGGCACTGGGGCTGAGATCCCTCGCCACCAGCCCCAGCGAGACTGCTCTGGCGACAAGGGCTCCGCTCTCTGGGGTGACTCGCCTTCTTCCCCCTCCGCCTCCGCAGGGACAGTTCCATTCAACAGGTAGCCCTTCTTTCCTGGGGCGCCGGCCCTAGTAGGCTATCTACTTAGTTCCTTTCCACGGTCTCACGGGTCCACCACTTGGCAGTCAGTTTCCTTTCCTCCTCCTCTCCCAGGTTCCCCTTCCTCGATTTCCCTTTGAAATTATCTGAGGAATACTTGTGTGTTCTCCGCCCACGTTCCAAGAATGAGTGGCCTTGCTCTGTGTGTGTCTTCCTCCTTCCATGTGTAGGAAAGGAGGGAACTGGTTGCGATTGAGGGGAGGGGGTTCCCCAGGAAGCAGCGAGGGCCAGGGATACATCTTCTGCCAAAAGAAGGGTCTCCTCTCGCGCTCCTTCTCCACCCCTCTTTCTGGTGAGCCGTGTTTTCAGAATTCCACCTCGATTTCGTTTCGGTTTCTGGGACTGTTATTTGGTAGGCTCTGAGTCCCACCCACCCCCTCGCTCGGTTGCCTTGGGTGGAGTCCGCGCAGGATGTGAACAGAAGAGAGCAAAATGTGAATTAATGGACCACGCACTGGAGCACCACTCCCTCCTTGGATCCCTCCTCCTTTTCCTGTATATAATGTATAGCCGCAGGGTACAAGTGAGTACCAGTTTCCTTGAGCAACCTAAGACCAATTTCTTGCCCTTTCTGGTTTCTGCAGAAAACTTCAGGGCTGTCTTAAAAAATAAAAGACAAGATTTATATACACATAAAATCTTGCTTAGGTTTTGCACATTTTCTGAACTTAAGAACTGTCTGCCAAAATGCTATTGTTTGCAAACTCGCCATTAATTATTCTTTGTTTAAAGCAAGTCATTGTTTGAGATTTCACTGAGTATTAAACCATGTATGAGTAGAATAACTCGGCCTTCCCCACCACCCCCTCTCCTCCCCTGACACACAATGATTTCTGGAAAGAATAAACGCTTCGTACTTGGAAGATCTAAACTCTTAGCCTGTCCCCACAATAGTTATTTGTTTTTATCTATTAAGATAATTTAAATGTGTAGGTACTGACTTTGAATTGCCTGTAGTTTCAAAAAGCTCCGACAAAAACCTGTGCCCTGGGCCATTTTGCGATGTGTAACAACTAGTAGCATTTGTTTTGCATTTTCACATG
Organism: Rhinopithecus bieti; assembly: GCF_001698545.2. Classification (NCBI taxonomy): domain Eukaryota; kingdom Metazoa; phylum Chordata; class Mammalia; order Primates; family Cercopithecidae; genus Rhinopithecus; species Rhinopithecus bieti. Next base: position 1,833,996 of record NW_016804690.1, read on the forward strand.
ATTTCATTTGCTCTTGCAATAACCCAGTGAGAATATAATTATTCTCATTTTACGAAATGAGGAAAACTGAAGCTCAGGTTAAACAGATTACTCAGGTCACAAGCTGATACCACTGAAATCTGGGATTTAAAGAAGAAAATCCAAATCCTATTTCTACTACAGAGCGCTTAAGATGCACTGAGAGAGTAATTCTGTAAGTGAATTAGACAAATTATAAGATTTTCTTTATTACGGGAGAACACACCCTTCCATACTGCAGCCCATTAGACAGTAAGCACCTATGTATACCCATTCTGTATATTAACTAATATTGCATAGCTTGAAATAGAAAGCCATCTCTTACTTGTGATGTGAGACCTAGCAGCTGTTGACACTGGGCGGCTGACTTCACAATGGAAAGTGAAGAATACCATGTCCAATTGAAATTGCAAAGGAAAATTGAAAATGCAAGCTGTTTAGTGTGAATTTCTAGGAACATGAAGGTGAGAGTGATAGGCACGTGCAAATCCATTGTAGGACCTCAGTACTAACCACTGAACTTCATGATTCTAGTAGTCCTCAAATTATAAAACCTGCCAGGGTCAAATTTCAATGAAGACATGTAATGATTGGCTTAAATTCTGTAAACATGTAGGCTACATATAAAATGAGATCAAGAGTTTAAAATAATATATCCAGAAATGAATGCAAATTATCTTTTTTATTTGAAATACCTGGGAGGAAAGGCTGCAGCAAAAGACATGAATTGAGGGCCACTATAATGATGTAAACAAGAATTGACAGGATTTAGTTATTGACTGGATATCGAGGGTGTAGAAGGAGGAAGAGTCTAGGATAATTGGGATTTCTAATTGGGTAGGCAGCAGTATTTTTATAGCCATACAACATACAGAAGCTGCTTTATGGGAGGGATGTAGGGGGAGAGATAGTATGTATCTGTATTATCATACTATCTCAGATAGTATGATAGTACATATCTGTATTATTACTACAGTAGTAATACTGTAGCTTAAACAATTTCATTACTCAACAAGTAAGGGTTGGGGATACAAAGATGAATAAAATCTGATTTCTGCCCTCAAAGCACTGAGAATCCAATGGAAGATTTTGGAGTAACTGGGTGTTGCAATTATAGAAGTATGAAAAGAATAAGTGCTCCCACATTCCTTGCTATTTCCTGAAACATAGTTCTGCCTTAGGCCTCTAGTATTTTTTTTTCTGGGACACTGTTTCCCCCATTATCTGTTTGAGTCACTTCGTCACCTCCTTCAGATCTTTGTTCAAATATCCTCAGTGAGGCTGTCTCTGGCCACACCCTGTTTAAAATTGCAAAGTCTCTTGTCCACCCCAATTGCCTCTATCTCAGTTTCACACCTCCTGTTCCCCATCCTGCTTCATTTTTTCATTTTTTTCCATGGTACTTACCACAATCGAAAATATATTTTCTTTCGTTGTTGTTGTTGTTGTTTTTTCTGAGACAGAGTCTTGCTCTGTCACCCAGGCTGGAGTGCAGTGGCGTGATCTCGGCTCACTGCAACCTGTGCCTCCCAGGTTCAAGCAGTTCTGCCTCAGCCTCCTGAGTAGCTGGGATTACAGGTGCACGCCACCACACCCAGCTAGTTTTTGTATTTTTAGTACAGACGAGGTTTCACCATCTTGGCCAGGCTGGTCTTGAACTCCTGACCTTGTGATCCACCCGCCTCAGCCTCCCAGAGTGCTGAGATTACAGGCGTGAGCTACCGTGCCCAGCCACAGTCAAAAGTATATTTTCTGTGTTTGTTTTGTTTACTGTCTCTCTCCCCACTGGATTGTAAGCTCTTTGAGGGTAGAGTATGGGCATATGTTGCAGGGTGTTGGGATGCTGTCTATTTTGTTCTCTACTGTGTCCAGAGTAGTAATAGGCTCTCCACATGTCATTATTTGTTTAGATATTATGTAGTTATTCTATTGAATGAATTTAGGAGTATGCTATGGGAGCATTAAGGAGTCGATGCCAAACTACAATTGGAAGACTTAGATGAATTCTGTCAAGACTAAAATAGTCATCCAAAGTATTAGACGATTCAATTAAAAGTAACTGCATTTCGCTATTTGGGGATATGTGGCCCCTAACTTATGGTAGAGTGGCACAGAAACTGTTGCTCAGAATCAGGCATTTCACAGGATCAATCCTGAGGTATTTATCTAGCACATGGATACTCAGTAAATATCTGCTAACTGGTCAGGTGTGGTGGCTCACGCCTGTCACTTTGGGAAGCTGAGGCGGGCAGATCACTTGAGGTCAGGAGTTCAAGACCAGCCTGGCCAACATGGCGAAACCCCCTCTCTACTAAAAATACAAAAAAAATTAGCCGGGCATGCTGGTATGTGCCTGTGGTCCCAGCTACTCAGGAGACTGAGACACAATCATCGCTCGAACCCGGGAGGTGGAGGTTGCAGTGAGCAGAGATCGTGCCACTGCACTCCAGCCTGGGTGACCGAGCGAGACTCTGTCTTAAAAAACAAAGAAGTATCTGCTAAGTGAATCGATGAGTCTGAAGACTGGATAATGGCCACTTGTCTTTTTTTTTTTTGAGACAGAGTCTTGCTCTGTCGCCTGGGCTGGAGTGCAGTGGTGCAATTTTGGCTAACTGCAACCTCCACCACCCAGGTTTAAGCGAGTCTCCTGCCTCCGCCTCCCCAGTAGCTGGGACTACAGGAGCATGCCACCACACCCGGCTAATTTTTTAAAAATTTTTAGTAGAGATGAGGTTTCACCATGTTGGCCAGGCTCGTCTCAAACTCCTGATCTCAAGTGATCTGCCTGCCTCGGCCTCCCAAAGTACTGGGATCATAGGCATGAGCCACTGGGCCCAGCCCTACTTGTCATTTTTGCTGTGTTTTATGTCTCTGCTGCTGAAAGTGTGGTCCACAAATTGGTGATGGTCTACAAACTGTTACTGCTGTGCAGTAAGGTAAGGAAAGAAATTGAGAGTAAACATGTGGAAACTTTATAGCAACTTGACATCCTCATGATATTTTTGAAATTGTATTTTACGTAAGTATTAGTCTAGAACAAATTTGGTGGAAAAGTGATCCTTTGCTACAGATGGTTTGAGAAACACGAATTTCTGTGTCACGGAATGCTGTGGGGTTTCCAGGAGTTACTTATGTATAGAATTAAGGTATGTTTAAAACTCTCCCTTGAGAATAGTCCTGTTTTACTTGTAGGTACCTTTGTAGGGTGAGATGAGTCTCTAGAGAAGAATATTTGACAGATTTATTTCACTTTTCCTAATAGAATGTCAATTTTTATTTGCTCATCTAATATTCAGAACAGTAGATGTCCCTCTGGACAAAATCAGGTGTCACTTTGTCTTAAAATGGTATACTCATTTGTGGAAATAGAAAATTAATTTTTCATGTCAGCTTGAAAAGTTCTTTTTAAGGCTGGGTGCGGTGGCTCATGCCTGTAATCCCAGCACTTTGGGAGGCCTAGATGGGTGGAATACTTGAGCTCAGGAGTTCAAGACCAGCCTTGGCAACATGGCAAAACCCAGTCTCTACAAAACATACAAAAATTAACCTGATGTGGTGGTACTCACCTGTGGTCCCAGCTACTCAGGAGGCTGAGGTAGGAGGATTGCTTGAGCCCCGGAGACAGCGGTTGCAGTAAGCCAAGATCATGCCACTGCACTCCAGCCTGGGCAAGTTTTTTTTTTTTCCTGTCTCAAAAAAAAGTTATTTTACAAACAACTTTATTGAGGTATAATTTATATACATGAAATTCATCTATTTTGCATGTACAATTTAATGATTTTTTAGTGAAATTTACCAAGACGTGCAACCATCATTACAGATTTTAGAAAATTTCCATCACCCTCACAAGATACCTAGTGTTCATTTGCAGTCACTCCATATTCCCACTCTAGCCCCAGACAACCACTAATCTACGTTTAGTCTCTATAGATTTGTCTTTTCCAGACATTTTATGTAATTTGAATCATGCAGTATGTGATTTTCTTTTTTTTTTTTTTTGGAGGCGCAGTCTTGCTCTGTTACCCTGGCTGGAGTGCAGTGGGGCGATCTAGGCTCACTGTACCCTTTACCTCCCGGGTTCAAGCGATTCTCCTGCCTCAGCCTCCCCAGTAGCTGGGATTACAGGCGCCGGCCACCATGCCCAGCTAATTTTCATATTTTTAGTAGAGACGGGGATTTCACCATGTTGGCTAGGCTGGTCTCGAACTCCTGACCTCAAGTGATCCACCTACTTTGGCCTCCCAAAGTGCTGGGATTACAGGTGTGAGCCACTCTGCCCAGCCTTGCATAATTTTTAATAGCACGATTCTGTTTGAATTGAGCATCCTTCCTTTCCCTATTGCCAATTAGCATTTGAACGGGAGTATAGCATTACACCCTTCTGACAGTGATTCTGCTTAGGTTGACGGCCACCACTGCAAATTATGTGTAGAATTACTCAAAGAAAGAAACTCATTACACACTGTAACTTCTCTGAGTTCAGGGATGTATAGTTGATGTTGTTAAGGATACAGAGTATGGATTCCTTGAGAGTACTCCATGCAGGTGGTAAGCCAGTAAGAGTTAGAAAAGAAACCAAGTACAGAACAAAGACAATGTCTATGTTGTTTCTATTTGTACCTTTTCCTGTACAGAATACACAAAAAGTGAGTCTATGAATGACATTTTAGGGAAAATATGAGGCTTCCAGCTTTGGGAGAAAATAAATAAATGAATGGAAGCAGTTCAGCTAAGTAACACAGTGGAGCTATCTTGCAAATATTAAGTTTTTTTTGTAGCTAAGTCTGCTTTATGTTAAGGAGGATGCAAACCTTTCATAAATTGGATAGAGGCCAGGAAGAATAAGGTACTTTATGCCTTATCTTTAAAGACATGATTGCACAGAACTCCCATCTAGTACATTTTATTTGGAAACATAAACTCTCTTCTGCAATTGGCTTGGTAGAAAATCTAGCACTTGCTACCCTTTGTATTCCTGTTCCTATTGCCCACACAGAATAGTACATAGTATGTTTGGGAGTTTAATTTTCAAATTCTTTTGCTAGTTTTTTCCCCTATGTTTTTTAGAAATTGAGATAAATATCACACATCACATGAAACTCACCAGTTTAAAGCATACAATTCCATGGTTTTTAGTGTATTCACAGTGTTGTGCAACCATTTCCACTGTCTAATTCCTGAACATTCCCACCACTCCCAAAAGAAACCCCATACTTGGTATCAGTTACTCTCAGTTCCCTCATCTCCTGGCCACCACTAATCTGCTTTTTGTCTCTGTGGATTGATCTGGTCTGGACATTTCATATAAATGGAATCATGTAACGTATAATCTTTTGAATCTGGCTTTTTTCATTTAGCATAATGTTTTTGAAGTTCATCAGTGTTACACATGTTAGCAGTACTTCATTCCTCTTTTTGACTGAATAATTTTCCATTGAATGGATATACCACATTTTGTTTATCCATTCATCAGTTGATGGACATTTTGGTTATTTTCACTTTTTGGCTGTACATTTGTGTTCAGTTTTTTTGTGTAAACATATTTTTCAGTTCTCTTGGATATATACCTAGGATTTTGAAATTGCTGGGTCATACAGTAACTCTGTATTTAACTTTCTGAGGAATGGCCAAATTGTTTTCCACAGTGGCTGGTACCATTTTACGTTCCTACCAGCAATATCTGAGGGTTCCAGTTTTTCACATCCTGTCAGTACCTGTTATCTTCTCTCTCTTTCCCCCATAAGGATGCAGTTTCATTTTTTAAAAAAACTGTACTCATTCTAGTGGGTATGAAGTGATATCTTATTGTGACTTTGATCTGCGTTTTCCTAATGACTAGTAATGTTAATCATCTTTTCCTGTGTTTATTGACCATTTTATGTCTTCTTTGGAGAGCTGTCTATTCAAATCCTTTGCCCAAAATTGGTCTTTGTGTAGTTGAAACCATAGTTTTATAGTTTAGTTTGTAAGGGGATTGACTTTTACAAACTAAACTGTACGGGTTTTTTGCTGTCTCAGAAGTAGCTTTGAGTCCTCATTGTTGAGCTTGGACTAATAGTATAGATCCATCCATTAAAAACTCATGCAAGGCCTAGCTGCTATTTTAAAGTGTAATGATAATTGGACAGACAATGGTATCTGTTGCTGATTGGTGGAGAATTTTCTTTATTTTCCATGAAAACATGTTTTCAAAAGTATATATTGATAGTAGGATGGATTATTACCACTTTGTCATTGCTGTAATTTGGATTAGGACTAATTTTACTACCAAATTAATGATAGACTGATACAGTATCTCTGGTTAGTATTATCACTGGTGCTCTCTGGAAGTGTTTAAGCAGAATCTGGACAACTACTTATTGGCTTATTATAGAATAAAGTCACGCATACTAAAGAAAGTTGGATTAGATGCCCTTTGAGATTCTTCCCAGCTCATTTTTACTGCCTAGAGCTGAAGTTTGTTCCAGTGAAATGGTATGAAAAGTATTGTATCTTACTTTCATCATCATTGTATAAAGAGTTTGGTTTTTTTTTTTTTAGAAGAGTTTGATTCTCAATGTAGATTTATATTTTAAAAACAGGGCAAGATATAATTGTACTTCACATTGTTAAAAAGCTTTAAATTGTTACACTTTGTTGCAGTAGTTTGCTTTTCTTGCATTCTAAAGAACATGTTTTCTTCTTACAGATTAGCAAGACATCTCCAAAAAGAGGCCCAGGCTCAACACAATAATTCTGAATTCACAGAAGAACAAAAGGTACCATAAAATAATCTGTAGATATATCAGATTCCAAACAAAAAGTGTATTGTCTTTTGAGTTCATTAAGCAAAACAAAAAACAACAAAACAAAAACAAAAAACTGTTGTACTTAAGTAAAAGAATGATACTGATTATGCTTTGCCTAACATTAAGTGATTATTATTTAGAGATACCATATGACTTATCACTTTAAAGCAATAAAATTGTTGTACTCAGCCATTTAGGCTTTTCTTAACTTTACTTAACTTTAGTGGAGACCATCCATGCTTTTCCTGAAGAGCGGGAGAACCCAATCCACACTTTGGTGAAGATTGGGGAAACCTAGAGAGTGGAGTGTGTCTAGAGTCCTTGGGAAAATAGAAAGATTGTGGGTAGTTGCATTCTACCTCAACACTTATTTGATTCTGAACTTTCGTAACTCCTATCTACCTCCTCTCAGAACAAACAAATACACACAAAAAACAAAAGACCAGGACAAACCAAAACACCTCTCCACTGAAAAAAATTAGTTCAAGTCAAGAATTTGGCATAAAAATCCATCTGCAAAATAAATGCATAAGGTTGCAAAATGTTTCAATCGTGCCTTTTCTCCTTGAATTAAATTTTTTGTGTGTCAAGTTGAGTCTCTAAACTGTTAGTTATTATGAAAAATGGGCGACTGAAGCTTTAAAAGAGAAGAAATGGGAGGAAACAACTCCCATTTTCTCTTGGCTCAGAGTATCTAGTGTTAAGTCAATGTTTAATCTTGTAGATAATGAAAAAAAAATTGTCAGTCTATCCCCCATCTCCTAAGAAAAGTGTGAAAACTATGATGACTTAATTTGTTCTTACTTATTCTTTCTGTACAGAGGGAGTGGTAATGATTTTTTGCACACTTTTACAGTAAGCCTAACAACATTCATTTTAGTCTATTCATCTATGTTCATTTGATTCTTATTTATAGGACTTTGGGAAGAAGAAGCCCCTAAAGATTAGGGTTAGCCGTATTTCTTACACAAGTTTGTATATTTGCATTTTAAAAATATTTAGGATCTACTTTATCTAATGCACTTTTTAATTTGGTATTTAAAAAAAATTACTACAATTTAAAATAATTTTTTTTTTCTTTTGGCCGGGTACGGTAGCTCACGCCTGTAATCCCAGCATTTTGGGAGGGCGAGGTGGGCAGATCACTTGAGGTCAGGAGTTTGAGAACAGCCTGGCCAACATGGTGAAACCCCGTCTCTACTAAAAATACAAAAATTAGCCAGGTGTAGTGGTGCGTGCCTGTAATCCCAGCTGCTAGGGAGGCTGAAGCAAGAGAATCACTTGAACCCAGGAGGCAGAGGTTGCAATGAGCCGAGATAGTACCACTGCACTCCAGCCTGAGCAACAGCCAGAGCAAGACTCTTGTCTCGAAAATAAATAAATTTTTAAAAAAAAGAATATATTTTTTTCTTAGTAATTCCTAGTATGCACAGTAGATATTAAGAGTCTTAGGATTTTAGCCCTGGAAAATAATGACCACAGCGGAAATGATTGATTAGCTTAAGGAAAGGAGCCTCTGTAAAATCTGAAATTTCTCTAGGAATTGATTAGGAAATGATCAGCTGGCATCACAGAATTGGGAGTTACGGTACCTAAATTTTGATAAACAATATCAGATAGCCACATATATAAATTAATAGCTATCAGAATATGTTATGAATATGGAAACAGAATGAAAACTCAGGGAATTAAAAAATGTTTAATTTTTAATCACCTGTTTGAGTTACTTACATCCTGTTTCCAACACTGAGGTATAGGATGTATGAGCCACATGACCTCAAATGTTAAGTGATTTGACCTAAAAGACACTAAAAAATATATTTAAAAAAAATACCACTGGGCATGGTGCCACATGTTTATAATCTTAGCACTTTGGGAGGTTGAGTTGGGAGGATTCTTTGAGCCCAGGAGTTCAAGACCAGCCTGGGCAACATGGTGAAACCCCATCTCTACTGAAAATACAAAAATTAGGTAGGCGTGGTGGTGTAAGCCTGTAGTTCCAGCTACTTGGGAGGCTAAGGTGGGAGGATCACTTGAACTCGGGAGGCGGAGATTGCAGTGAGCTGAGATCATGCTACTGTACTCCCGCCTGGGTGACACAGTGAGACCCTGTCTCAAAAAAAAAAAAAAAAAAAATTAAGAAATGAGCCTATCATATAATGATTAGACTAATGAGAAAAAATTAACTTTTTCTTAATTTTCTTTAACTTTCTAAGGCAGAAACTGGTGTTTGATAATGCTATTTAGTCTTAAATTTATAGCTTTTCCTTAGCAGCCACATGACCACTGTATTTTTGGCCACAGGAGGCAGCATGACTTAGAGGACAGAGCTGAGACCTGGAATCAGAAGACTGGGAGTCTTGCTCTTGCTCTGGCTGTGGCCTTAATTTTCTTATGTATGAAATGAGGGACTAGAGAACTCTAAATGATCTTCAGAGTATCCCTGAATCTTCTCATGTCCTTTACTTTGAAGTGTTCTGCACCTCCTTCTTTACTAGAGGCCTGATTTCAGAGGCGTTTATTATTTATGATACCTGCCTAGGAGGCATTTGTGGCTGCCAGTTGAGACTACAGAGAGAGCTTGTGCCTGCCTGCCTATTCTCTGGGCTTGGATAAGGAACCCCAAATCACTGTATACTACATTGTGAATATAAGGCAAGTTGTATGACTTCAAAAGTTTAATTTTCTTTAAAAATGCAAGTAAAACATTCACAGTGGGCCAAAAAAAGTCATGCTGACATGTAGGCCTTATTTCAGTGTCACATAAGGAAGAAGTTATCAGAGGCTCTACATTAATAAATAATTAGAAAACGGAGATCTTCCAGGTGTATTCTGGGGAACATTGGTTCTGAAAAATTAATAGATGTTATTTGAACAGATAGAGTTCATGACTTCTTGCGACCTTTAGTATGCACATGTGTATGTTGAATATTTTAAAGAGTTTGGGCATGTAGTATTTTAAAATTTATTTGCTTTTGGAAGTCTCCCTCTCCCTTCAAAGAACATTTCATTGAGTTTAGTGTTCTGAAACATATTATGGGAAATTTTGATATAAACTGTTGGATCTGCAAAATTAATTAAATGCCAGACCTAGCATGCAAGCCAAAGGAGAAAAAACTCAATTGTGTGTTCTTCAAAAGAGGAACATGGAGAATGTTCTTTACATTATGCTAAGCAAAATTGTTCTTTCTTGAATTGGAATTTTATGCTTTTACTATTTTAGTGTTTTGTAGCAGTGACAAATCTTACAATTATGCCAACCATTCAATAGTTTGTACAACTTTGAAAGAAGATTTAAAAAAAAAAACAACATACTTTGGCCGGGCAGGGTGGCTCACACCTATAATTGCAGCACTTTGGGAAGCCGAGTCAGGCGGATCACGAGGTCAGGAGATTGAGACCATCCTGGCTAACACAGTGAAACCCCGTCTCTACCGAAAATACAAAAAATTAGCCCGACGTGGTGGCTGGCGCCTGTAGTCGCAGCTACTCGGGAGGCTGAGGCAACAGAATGGCCAGAACCCGGGAGGCGGAGCTTGCAGTGAGCCGAGATCACGCCACTGCACTCCAGCCTGGGCGACAGAGCGAGACTCCCTCTCAAAACAAACAAACAAAAACCATATTTTTAAAGTGCTTTTTTTTTTTTTTTTTTTTTTT
>NW_016804690.1:1844859-1939261 GCF_001698545.2 Rhinopithecus bieti
CTCGGCCTCCCAAAGTGCTGGGATTACAGGCTTGAGCCACCGCGCCCGGCCTAAAGTGCTTTTTAAATGAAACTTGTTTTACCGTCTAGCGCACAGTGAGCTCTTAAAAATGTCTGATGGGCCAGGCATGGTGGTTTACGCCTGTAATCCCAGCAATTTGGGAGGCCGAGGCAGGCAGATCACCTGAGGTCTAGGGTTTGAGACCAGCCTGATCAACATGGAGAAACCCCGTCTCTACTAAAAATACAAAATTAGCTGGGCGTGGTGAGACATGCTTGTAATCCCAGCTACTTGGGAGACTGAGGCAGGAGAATTGCTTGAATCCGAGAGGCAGAGGTTGCAGTGGGCCGAAATCACACCACTGCACTCCTGCCTAGGCAACAAGAGTGAAACTCCGTCTCAAAAAAAAAAAAAAAAATTGATGAATAAATGCTATTCTGTGTCTTAGGTGTTGATATTTACTGGCATGTGATTGTTATTTAAGACAAGACTAGGCTGGGCGCGGTGGCTCAAGCCTGTAATCCCAGCACTTTGGGAGGCCGAGACGGGCGGATCACGAGGTCAGGAGATCGAGACCATCCTGGCTAACACTGTGAAACCCCGTCTCTACTAAAAAATACAAAAAACTAGCCGGGCGAGGTGGCGGGCGCCTGTAGTCCTAGCTACTCGGGAGGCTGAGGCAGCCCCAGTGAAGAGGAGACCCTTCTAAAAAAAAAAAAAAAAAAAAAAGACAAGACTAATTATAATTTTTTGGATACATTCTCGTTTTTGAGAGAATAACTTAGATTGATTTTCACGATATTTATTTTAAGTCTAACGAGCTCTAAAGCAGAACTACTGATCTCTAAACTTTATTAATTGGTGATAAATAGTATGAAAACTTCATTTTTTTTATTCTTAATATTCTCGGCAATTTCTGGTGTAAAATTCATGACACTTATTTGGTCCTCTTTTATGATTAATTCACTTAGCTTTCGTTTCAGTTCCTGATAGTGTTGTCATTATAACAACTGGGTTTAGTAACCAACGAATAGCTGCCAAAAGCTTTCATTCCACTGAATTCCTGACTTTGGTGTAGTAGATTTTCTCAAGTAAGTTTCTGGACGGAATAGAATATCCTGTCTCATGATGCTTAGAAAGCATTTCCCTGTTTTGAGTCAAATTTGGTGGTAATAAGAATTCCAGCACTATATGCTTGTTTTATATTTTATAAGGCTCTCCTTTCCACCCTTACCCTAATCTCTTCCCCCCCCCAGTTCTACCCTCACCACCTCTAGCTCCCAGCTAGACAGTAGATTACTGGCTGTTTGAATCTAAAAAATTAAGTCTGGATTAAGTGAGACCATTCTACCTTATGTATATTTTTGAAACCTATTTTTTCTTACACGGATTGAAGACATTTTAGCAAAATTAACTTAGCTCTTTAATTGTCCATTTCTATTCCATCTTTTCCTTTAACTGATCTTTTGAGCTGTCAGTTTTCCTAGCAATCACAATCGCCAATATTTTGAAAATGAAAGCATTTTCCATTTTTATACCATATTGGATGTGAGCAGTTAATTTGAGTGCTAATAATTCAAGTTTTAATTGTCAGTACATATACTCTGACACATGTGAACTTGTGCTTCTTAATCATTTTTCTGAGTCATCTGTTTCTAAGTGAAACAATTACAGTAGCAAGCACTTGATTTTGATCTCAATACATTCTATATGTTTTAGAAGTTAATGCTATAGCCAAAATGATAGTGTTCTACTCCTTTTTAAATACTGAGGTTGGGTGTGGTTCCTTAAAATAGTTATGAATAATGCCTATGGAGGTATTTTGCCATAGTTCAGTAGATTTCTGTATAAAAAACTGTTGCAACCGGGTGCAGTGGCTCATGCCTGTAGTACTAGGAGGCCGAGGTGGGCAAATCACCTAAGGTCAGGAGTTCAAGACCAGCCTGGTCAACATGGTGAAACCCCGTCTCTAATAAAAATACAAAAATTAGCTGGGCGCGGTGGTAGGTGCCTGTAATCCCAGCTACTCGGGAGGCTGAGGCAGGAGAATCGCTTGAGCCTGGGAGGCAGAGGTTGCAGAAAGCCGAGATGGTGCCACTGCACTCCAGCCTGGGCAACAGAGCGAGACTCCGTATATTAAAAACAAACAAATAACAACAACACAAAACTGTTGCTTCTGCTTCAAGAAATGTTTAAATTTAAAATAGTTTATTAGTGGACTCATAGTGGTTAAACTACAGCATTTTACCTTAAATGTTAAAAGCATGAAATCACATGGATTTTATAGTAAAGGAAGGAAAAGAAAGTAATGCTTTAAAAGACTTAGTAATTGACATATCTCACTTAATACAGACAAAATTCTTTTTAAAAATCAGTTTTCAAAGAACATAAAAGTATAGCTAAATGGTATTGATACAGAAATATTGTTTTGTTGTATATATTGCTGTATTGCATAGAAGGCTTTGCTGGTCTGCCACCATACCACCCTGAATGTGCCCAATCTCATCTGATCTCGGAGGCTAAGCAGGGTTGGTCCTGATTAATACTTGTATGGGAGAAGGCATTGATGCCTAGGGCAAGTTACTTAACCTCCCTATGCTTCAGTTTTCACACTTTTAAAATGGTTGTATCTAACTCATAGAGTTATAGTGAGGATTAAATGAATTAATGTTTGTAAATCACTTAGGAGAGCCTGTCACTTACTAAGTGCTCAGTAGTTGTTAGCCATCAGTATTACTGTTATATTTATGTTTAGAATTATTTACTAGTTGTGTTAGAATTGAGTGGTGTGTTTGAATAACAATAATTTGAGGATGTTGGATTCTATGTAGAAAAGACTTGCTGGTTTCTATGCAACAGTTTGAGAGTGAATAAATCTATGAATATCATGAAATCTTTTGTAGTTGCCATATATAAATGTAATTTTCAGATGTAATCTTTAAGTTTTCAGAATAAAATTGGACATCTTCTAAACTCTTGTATTGGGATTAAAAATAATTTTTAGAGATTGTGGAGATGGTTCAGTATTGTCACTTGTTCTTCGGCATCGAGTGATATCTTGCTCAGTAGTGGTTTATTTTATGAGTTGTTCTATCAGCCGTTTATTGTACATGCGGTAGTTATGTAGTGCCCACTTGCATAAGTGCTGGGGCCAGGACAGCACTTGTTACTCATCTTTGCTCCTTATTCACCTTCCAAAGAAAATTGATAAAAGAGAAAACCACCAAGTCCAATTTACTAAACTTTTGCAAGTTATCAATACATTTAGAAAAACATGCTTTTTTCCTTCCCAGAATATTCATTGTGTAGGCATTGCAGACATTGTACATAAATACTTTTATGATCTGGATTTATTCCTAATAAAAACTTAAGAAGCATCTCTTTTGGAAGGACTTAAAAGCCTTAATGGACATAATTTAGCTGCCTGCCCTGATATATGTTTCTTGTATGAATCTCCCTTTAATTTCCACCCTAGTTATTCCTATTTTTGTTCTGATTACTATTAACCGGGACAATTGAAATAACCTGATTGATTTTGCCTTTAATCTTTGCCCTTTCCTACTTCAACCTATGTATACTTTTATTACAATTGTCTTCTTTTTTTTGAGATGGAGTCTCACTCTGTAACCCAGGCTGGAGTGCAGCGGCGTGATTTCAGCTCACTGCAACCTCCACCTCCCAAGTTCAAGTGATTCTCTTGCCTCAGCCTTCCCAGTAGCTGGGATTACAGGCATGTGCAACCACACCTGGCTAATTTTTTGTATTTTTAGTGGAGACAGTTTCACCATGTTGGCCAGGCTGGTCTTGAACCCCTGACCTCAAGTAATCTGCCTGCCTCGGAGCCCCAGAGTGCTGGGATTACAGGCGTGCGCCACCACACCTGGCCACAGTAGTCTTCTTAAAGGGCAGATCTGAAAGAGTTTTAAAAAAACAAAAAACAAAACAAAAAAACCCTTCTGTGTAATTACTGCTAAAGTAATCACAGATTCTTCAACTAGTTATTGGAGGTCCACCTCAGAATGACAGCCCCCTTCTCCTAACTTTACTTTCCTTCTGCTTTCAGTTTGAGACTTGAGACAATTGAACCATGACAATTTTCTAAACTCTTTAATTTTAGAAATCCTCCTGGTCATTGGGGCTTGATTCCTAATACAGATTTTGTTCTGTTTCTTTAGGTCATACAATGGCATATCTTGCTAAAGCTCATACAATCAAATGTCTGCTTTCTTTTATAATGATTCTGTATTTGTCTTATCTCTCCTAATACAACATGAGCTTATTAAAGGCAAACGCTATCTATGCCCTGTCATTAATACCCATTTTACAGCTCATGTTATATAAAACAGATCCAACTATAAAATTTATCACCGTTTATCACAATATCAGTTTTGCTTAGTGTTGCCTATGTATTTAATTAAACAAGTTGGTGTTGGACTTAAGTCAAAATTAAATTAGTTATACCATTGTGCTAACTTTCAGATATTTTTAAGCCTTTTAAAAGGTGAATTTTAGGCTTTATGGAGAAGAAAAGGTGAAGCTTGGAACAGAAGATACCAGGCAGCCCTTCAAATCATATCTACAGCTGTCATCAAAGCAAACTTGAGTTAGAATTAGTTGTGGCACATTAGGTCAGGGGAGAATATATACTCACCTTCTCTCCCTCATCCCAACCCTTTGCCTCTTATTTCTTTTCTCTAAAGTCTGAAAGATGCCAGAAAGAAATAAAGTTTAACTTATTTAAGAGAATTATAGATCTTTTGTTAATAAAAATTAACTTGATGATTTGAACTAACAGTTATGATAATTTTGGTATTTATAGCTTTTTCTATTCCTCTACAGAAAACCATAGGCAAAATTGCAACATGCTTGGAATTGCGAAGTGCAGCTTTACAGGTAAAGAGTTTTTCTCCTCTCTTATATAAGGAAAATAAATTATTCTGCATTATTCTCATAAAACATTAGACATTCATTTCAAAAGCAGTATTGTCTCAGAAGTGTTTTATAACAACGTATATTAAATTCATACTTTTTTAGTTCATGTTTTGTACATTGTAAAATAAAATATATGACTTCAGTTTTTTCTGTTATTTTGGCCTGAGTGTTCCAAAATAAACAAAACCAGTTTGGGACTTTTCATTTTCTACCTTGAAAGCAAGAAATAGATTCCTTTTGAATATTTGGTTCTTGCTGCTTAAAAGACAGGGTGCAGTGTAATCTTTGTAGTGAAAAGATGTAATATGCTTATTTTAAATTTAGTCCACACAGTCTCAAGAAGAATTTAAACTGGAGGACCTGAAGAAGCTAGAACCAAGTAAGTTTAAGTTTATATTTTTTTCAGATACTCCTTTGGAAAATTAATCTATTATAGATGTTAAGGCTATTTAACAAAGATTCTGATTTGATTTATTTCTGTTAATATCTAGTCCTATGTGATTTTTTTGGGTGCCATTGTTACTTCTGTAACATTTATAGTAATTATTTTTTGGATTTTATCTTCGCTATAGAATATATGAGGTTGTACCATCTAAGTGTGTATTAGCCTTTATTTTGTCTTGCTCACTTTAATAAAACCACAGTTACTTTGGTAAACATTTGCAGCAGCATCTAGTGGAGAAAGTAAAGCTTTAGTCATTGATGCCCATTTACACTACATGTCACTGAAAACTACAGTCCAGCTGTTGGAGCTGCTCTGCAAAATATTTTTTTGTTGTCTTCATTTTCCTTTCTCTTTAAAACTTTTTTGAAGTAAATAATTTCTTCAAATATTTTGGTGGTTAGTGTGTTGCCACGTAAAGCTTTTTTGCTAGTTCGGATGAATGTTCTTTGCAATATGGGCAAATGCACAAGAGTTGAATATAAAACTAAATGAATCTAAGTCAATATTCTCATTTTTCATTGAGACAAGATTGCACATCTTAACATTTTCATGTAAATAGAGTTTATTTATCCATCTAAGTCAAATTTCTAAGCAAGGAATCATAAAATCATAGCATTTTAGAACAGAAAGGAGTTTTAAGAGTCATATAGTTGAGTTCTCTCACTTTATAGTTGAACAAAGCTGAAATGATTTGCTGTTTTACTTCAACCCTTAGTAGCCTCTTCTAAGGAAAATTAATGACTGTAACTTGCATTATGTTGAACTAGGTTGGTTGGTTTTGCTAATGTATTCTTCAGAGTTTTAAAAAATCTCTTGAAAATCATGTCTGAAATTCATACTGATTGTGAAAATACATTTAATTTGCTTATAATAATCCTCAGTCACATACTACTTCTTACTCAAACATATCTCTTCATGACCCTGTAAAATTCCCTTCCATAAATTCGTCCTTCAAAGTCCCTCAGATGTCCCATCTTTCTCTGTTCCTCTAGCCATATTAAATGCGGCTTCCTATCTTTTATAGTAACACTTTTTATATCCATCTTCATTGTTTGTCCTGTATTTGTTTCACTCCTCAAAGAGATTGTGAATAGCCTTTGTATTTTTCCCACAGAGCCTAATTCAATGCTTTGTATGTAGTATGGGCATGGCAAATTTTGTTACATTGAATAGAATTGAATGTCTTCAGGGAAACTTCTCTCATATTAGAAAATAATCTTTCAGATGGGAACAGGTACCCATTTTGCCTATCACAAAAATGAAACAAGTCAGTGGCAAAGAGAACACATGTTGACATTTGTGTGTGTGTGCCATTTCTAGAGTGTAAGCTTCAGGAGGGTGGCAGGTCCATGTTCTGTGAGAGCAGGCTGGGAGTGCAGTTTTTACTAGTAGGGTACGTCCCCGCATCTGCCATTCAGAGGTCCTCAGTGTGTAGAGTCTACTGAATGAACCAGTGAGTCCCCAGCCCATAATGTACTTTGTGTTCATTTAATACCTTATATGAAATTATAAACTCACCTCTCCCCTTCTCTGCATCCTCCTAAAGTATAATTACTAGTACTAGTGGAAGGAAAACCCTATGTAAAGTTTAAGGTAAATCCTGTTTTTAAAGGACATTAGAATCCCTGTTATTCTATAATTGATGAAAATGGAAACCTATTCTACAGAAAATAAGAAAGGATCTGTTTTTGCTTCCAAAATTATCCACATAAATTAAATATTTGATACATTCTACACTTGCAAAAACAAAATAATAAAAGGTTATTATGCCAAAACAAACATTTCCTTTTCAAAGCATTGATACCTAAGAAAAGAAAATACTGTTCAATTCTTCTGTTACAATACAAATGGAAGATATTCCTAGTAACTGTTACAGTTTTCAACTTTTTTATTGGTGTTTTACACAAATTAAAGGATGATTTTTCCCCCATTTTATTATTAAAATATTACTGTACATTTTTGTTTCTGATATGAAGGACACATGGTCTTTTTTGTCACCTGTTCGCCTTTCCCATTCTTAGTATCTAATACAATATTATGTTAGTGATTAATTGATATTTATTGAGTTGAAGTTATCATTTACTCACAATGAGCTATCATGTACAAAGTTTAGAAAGGATGTTCTTATAATTTTTTTAAAAAAGTAGTGCTTTTTAGTGAGATCTGAAATGCAAGGATTCTAGTCAGCTGAATAGTGATAGAGAATGAGTTGTATAATAATGTAGGTTTATACTTGTACTTTAAATTTTTCTATGTAATTTCATGATTTTAATTCTCATAACAGACTCTGAGGAAATGTTCTCATTGTAGAATTGAGGAAACTGAGATTCAGAGTGGCTCTGTGAATGTCCAAGTCATTGGCATAATTCTTGGGCTAGGATTTGATTTCAAACCTTCCAACTTTCATCTTCTGACACTTCTGCCTTGCTTATCAAACTTCTGCTATACAGTTGATTCTATTCCTTGAACAAGCCTGACTAGTTTCTGCCTCAGAGTCTTTGTTGTTGCTCCAGGCTGATTCCTGGGAAGCCCTTTCCCTACAGCTGCCTGCAGATGGTGCCTCTCATCCTAGGTCACGGCTCAAATGTCTTCTAATAATTTAGTTTTGAAAGGCTTACCCTGACTACCTTAGCTAAAGTTTTCCTTCTCTACTTAATCCATTTGCACACTCATCCTGTCTGTGTCCTTTATAACACTAATCACAGTTACATTATCTTACTTGTTGGCTTATTGCTTTTTCTGATGAGCGTCTGAGATCCATATATGAGGGCAAAGACTCTCTGTCTTGATCACTGTTCTCTTTAGCACCTAAATCAGTGACTGGAACATTATAGGCACTCAATCCGTATTTGTTGAGAAGAAGAAAGAAAGAGAGTGAATGAGAATCTAGACACAAGCCTCAGAGTTCTTTCTCACTGGAGGGTTTGATATAGATTACATATATAAGAATGAATATACTATGGATTATGTATATAAGATTATATAAGGAGGTATAGATTATATGTATGAAGAGTATAGATTATATATGATTATATATATATATACAGGTATAGGTTATATATATAAAAGAAGAAGATGAAGGAATGTTGGAGGAAGTCATGGAATTGCAACGTGCAGTCTCTGGTTTTCCTCCTTTGGGATGCCAATGTGTCACAACCATTTTAGCTCTAAACTGCAGAACTCCAAAATTAAAGGTTGAATAAATTGAATACAAAGTCGTGGAAGCCTTTTAGGTCTTCCAGTTAATGCCGTGAATTCACTTTAATGTAAGCATGGGTAGTTACTGGGCACCCATAAGGCCAGAAATGAAGCTGAATTACATACTTATAGTACCCTTCAGAGGTAGCTAGAATTGTAAGATGCTTTTCTTTAAGTATACATGCCAGAATGTAATCATTGAAATACAGATTGATCACAGCCAGAACACAGGAGGTGGTCCCATATTGTTTGAAGACTTCTCTTCAGGATAAATCCCTCTTTGTGAATGTGTGTATATAAATATGGAAGTACATGTGTGTATATACATATGTAAGTACCTATGTGTATATATACAATCATTTGTCACTTAATGACAGGGATGCAGTCAAGGAAATACAGCCTTAGGTGATTTCGTTGTGTGAGCATCATAGAGTGCACTTACACAAACCTAGATGGTAGAGCCTGTTGCTCCTAGGCTACAAACCTCTACAGCCTGTTACTGTACTGAATACTGTAGGCAATTGTAACACAGTGGTAAGTTTTTATGTATGTAACATGGTAGAAAAAGGATAGTAAAAATACATATGGAAGATAATAAATGGTAACCTTTATAGGGTACTTACTGTGAATGGAGCTTGCAGGACTGAAAGTTGCTCTGGGTGAGCAGTGAGTGAGTGATAAGTGGATATGAAGGCCTAGGACATTATCGTACACTACTGTAGACTTCATAAACACTGTACAATTAGGCTAAACTAAATTTATTGTAAAAATTGTCCTGTCTTTAATAACAAATTAACTTTAGTTTACTATATATAAACTTTATTAACTTTAACTTTTAAAACTTTTGACTCTTTTGTAATACCATTTAGCTTAAATACAAACACTTTGTACAACTGTACAAATATATATATATATATAATATATATATATATTTGAGACAGTCTGGCTCTGTTGACCAGGCTGGAATACAGTGGCATGATCTCCGCTCACTGCCACCTGCATCTCCTGGGTTCAGGCAATTCTCATGCCTCAGCCTCTGGAGTAGCTGGGATTACAGGCGTGTGCCACTAGGCCTGGCTAATTTTTTTGTATTTTTAGTAGAGACAGGGTTTCGCTATGTTGACCAGGCTAGTCTCAAACTCCTGTCTGCAAGTGATCCATCTGCCTCAGCCTCCCAAAGTGCTGGAATTATAGGTGTGAACCAATGCGCTGGCCACAAAAATATTTTTTCTTTATGTCCTTATTTTATAAATGTTTTGTATTTTAAGTTTTGTTTGTTTTTACGTTTTAAACTTTTTTTTTTTTTTTTTTTTTTTTGACAACTAAGAAACACACACACATTAGCTTAGGCCTACACAGGGTCAGGATCATCAATATCACTGTCATCTACCTCCACATCTTGTCCCACTGGAAGGTCTTCCGGGGCAGTAATACACATGGAGCTGTCATCTCCTATGATAACAGTGTCTTCTTCTGGATACCTCCTGAAGGACCTGCCTGAGGCTGTTTTATAATTAACTTTTTTGGGGGGGAGGCTGAGGCAGGCGATCACCTGAGGTCAGGAGTTCAAGACTAGCCTGGCCAATGTGGCAAAACTCCGTCTCTATAAAAATACAAAAATTAGTCAGGTGTGGTGGCTCACGCCTGTAATTCTAGCTACTCGGGAAGCGGAGGCAGGAGAATCACTTGAACCTGGGAGGGAGAAGTTGCAGTGAGCCGAGATCATACCATTGCACTCTAGCTTGGGCGACGGAGCAAGACTGTCTCAAAAAAAAAAAGAAAATTCACTTTTTTTTTTTAATAAGTAGAAGAAGTACACTCTAAAATAATGATAAAAATATAGTAAGTACAGTAAGTTCTATGTAAACAATATAAAAAGTATAGTATATACTAGGCAGTTGGAATTTTTCAGCTCCATTATAATCTAATGGGACCACTGTCACATATGTGGTCTGTCGCTGACTGAAACATTATTATGTGGTACATGACTGATTATAATAATTTTTAAGACTCAGAATGCCAGGACTCAGTATAATAAATTTTATCATAAAAGAAATATGAGAATTATAACTTTGCTGCTACAAACTACCAGTTTGATGACATTGAGAGGAAATCTTCTCAGGACTGAAAATAAAATGTACTCCTGTATCTCTAACTGGGCATCTTCTATACAACTTTTTTTTTTTTTTTTTTTTTAAGCAGAGTATCATTCTTGCCCAGGCTGCAGTGCAATGGCATGATCATGGCTCGCTGCAGCCTTGACCCCCCAGGCTCAAGTGATCCTCCTACCTCAGCCTCCTGAGTAGCTGGGACCACAGGCCTGCACCCCCATGCCTGGCTAATTTTTATTTTCATTTTGTAGAGACAGGAGTCTCCCTGTGTTGCTCAGGCTCAAATATTTTAATTAAAGTACTATAAGGAGGAGGCCTTCTCTTTTTCTGGTACCCCATGTCTCACCTAAGACCTTGTAGATAGGATTCATTTTCCATGAGGGCTCTGAGACTCTGGAACTTACTCTTCTTGGAGATCTGACATTACTCTGAGGATACTGGTACCTAGAGTACACCATGGATATTTTAATTTTGCTAAGACCTTCAGTAGACAAATGTACTGTGTAGCTCTCAAATGGTGGTAAGGCTGGGAATTTAAAAATATATATTAATATGCATAATAAAATTGATTAAAAATTAGTCATTTAAGATACAATTTTTTATTTTGCTTCATGGAAGAATTCATGTTTCTTTATCTTTTTATTCTAGTCCTAAAGAATATTCTTACATATTATAAAGAATTCCCATTTGATGTTCAGCCTGTCCCATTAAGGTAAAAGAAACATTTATATTTGTTTTCTTATTTTATTTTATACCTCTTTTCAGATATTTCTGGGTTTTCTTAAATATCAACTTTGGTATTATTGATATCATTGACATCAACAGTGATAACAGTATATCAGCATTTTATTTTATTTTATTTTTTTATTTTAATTTTAATTTAATTTAATTTTATTTTATTTTTGAGATGGAGTCTTGCTTTGTCGGCCAGGCTGGCGTGCAGTGGCGCTATCTCGGCTTACTACAACCTCCGCCTCCGGGTTCAAGCAATTCTCCTGCCTCAGCCTCCCAAGTAACTGGGATTACAGGTGCACGGTGCCACGCCCAGCTAATGTTTTTGTATTTTAGTAGAGACGGGATTTCACCATGTTGCCCAGGCTGGTCTCGAACTCCTGAGCTCAGGCAATCCACCCACCTCGGCCTCCCAAAGTGCTAGGATTACAAGCATGAGCCACCGCCCCCAACCTATCAGCATTTTTTAATATCAGCATCTTGCCTGGGAAACGAGTATTTGTGAGGCTTCTCTAGTATATTTAGTTTTGCAGTTCGTTGTTTTTTCTGTCCTTTTTCATGTAGAAGAATTTTGGCACCTGGTGAAGAAGAGAATTTGGAATTTGAAGAAGATGAAGAAGAGGGTGGTGCTGGAGCAGGGTCTCCTGATTCTTTTCCTGCTAGAGTTCCCGGTAGGTATCACTTATTAAGAATAAACATTACTTAACTGCATCCAAAGTCAGGGTGTTTGAAACTTACTTTGGTGTTTGCTAGTGGGGCAATACAACCACTCTAAAGCTCATTCTAATCTTAGGCAAATTTTATTGGCAGTAGCTATTTCATAAGTATGGTGTGAAGTTATCTTATTCTCTGTGTCAGGGGTCCTCAGGACCATCCCCATGTTCAGTGATTCCCTAGGACGACTCACAAGGCTCGCTATAGAGTTGTATTCATAGCTAGGAATCATTACAAGAGAACGCAAGAACAAAATCAGCAAACAGAAAAGCCATACAGGCAAAGTCTGGAGGTAATCAGGTGCAGGCTTTCAAGAATCCCCTTCCTGTAGAGTCACGTAAGATGTGCTTAATTTCCCATGCAACAAGTTGCGACAACGTATGTGAAATGCACAATGTTGTCTACTAGAGAAGCTCTTTAGAGTCAGTGCCCAAAGCTTTTATTGGGGACCGGTTATGTGGGTACCTTCTGCCTGGCACAGACCGAAATTCCAGACTACAGAGGAAACAAGATGTTTAGCACAAACCATATTGTTTACACAGTTTGGCACAGTGACCATTCTTACCAGGGAATGTTGGGAACCCTCCCCAAATCCAAGATCCCAGATGCCAGCCATGGGCTGACCTTGCAAGGAGGTTTTCTAAGAATAACAGTCTTAGGCCTGCTATGTTAATTCTTTTCTGTATACTGTCTTAAGTACTTCTTTTGTTTTGTTTTCTTTTGAGACAGAGTCTCATTCTGTCACCTAAGCCCTGGAGTGCAGTGGCATGGTCTCGGCTCACTGCAAACTCTGCCTACCAGGTTTCAAGCAATTCTCGTATTTCACCTCTCGAGTAGTTGGGATTATAGGCACATGCCACCACGCCTGGCTAATTTTTGTATTTTTGGTAGAGACAGGGTTTTGCCATGTTGGCCAGGCTCGTCTTGAACTCCTGACCTCAGGTGATCCACCTGCCTCAGCCTCCCATAGTGCTGGGATTACAGGCATGAGCCATTGCATCCAGCCATAAGTACTTCTTTAATTTATCAATTTGTGGTGGTTAAAAGTGGACCCATGGGACTGGATACTGAACAGTTGCCCTTTCTTCCCCATCTTGTTTTAGGGAAGCAAAGAATATATGGCAAACTTTTTTATTTCTGGAAGGTCTCCATGAGTATCTTCCCTCCCTTTAAATAACCTTGGCAAGCACCCTGGGTAAATTTCTTGCCTCTCCCAATTACTGCTTTACTCTGTTCTGTTCTGTTCTGTTCTGTTCTTATAAAGTACAGTTTTTATTTCTGATAAACTAGTTTACTTTAGGAAGTATAGCAATCTGCTATAATATTGTGATGCATTTTAGAAGAGATTCTAGAAGCTTTCCATTATAGTTAAATACAATCTGTGTGCTGCTCAGATAGCTTTCTTCATAATTCATATTCCAGTAGTTTGAATACTTCTTGAGGAGGAGTCATTTGGAGTAGGAACAATATAGGCTTGGACCAACAGATAACTGGGCTTTTGAGTCTGGGCTCTGCTAATCACTAGTTGAGTGACTTTGCATCTGTGTCTTAAACCAATCTGAACTTCTGTTTCTTTATAAAATGGGATAATGATAGTGCCTAACTCATACATAAGGTTATTGTGAAGATTAACAAGATACTAAGTATAAACCATTTAGCATTGTATTGTTCATATGCTGAATATTAGTGGTGGCTGTTACTCTTATCATCATCTCTACATGGGAATAACAGTACCTATACTGCAGGGTTATTGGAAACATTGCAGGCACTATCAATCAATGGTAGCTCTTATTGTTAATAATGTTTCTTTGGTACAAGGGCATTATTTCCAATCTATTTTATGAAGAGAGAGCTATATTTTTCTTGCTTTTATAGGGTATTTCAGGATTGCCAAGATGGTGAGATATTTTGCTGTTTCACTGACTCGATAATTTTTTTTGCCTTTTCAAACTACATACTGTAATTGGTGTAGCTTCCAATTCTATAAATTTCTATCTGATTTGGTTGTTTTCCTGCTTACTGTACTTCTGTAGCAAACAAGAAGCAGATGATGTAAATCATGAAATGGGCAGATTAAGGTCTTTATGGGGTTCAGATTGCCCAGTTGAAAAGGAACTTCTATCATAAATCCATTTGCTATGTAAGATTAAGCCCAAACTGAATTTATATTCTGATATAGCATTGTGATATTTCGTTTCAGAGATACAAATGCATTACTGAACCCTTCTAGTCCCTGAGTTTTTTTCCCCCTAAAAGAAAGAGTATGTATAGTTTAATTAACTATATTTGGTTTGGGATCATATTGTTCAGGGCCTGTCTTATTGAAAAATAACTTGTAAAATTATATTCATTGAAATAGCAAGATGATACTTTTAATTATAGAGCAAGAAAGAGCTTCTTGTGACCCAAAGGGAACCCAAGATTTAAAATCAGTTTTACTGGGATATTTACATATATGAAATTCACTTGGCTGGGCGTGGTGGCTCACGCCTGTAATCCCAACACTTTGGGAGGCCGAGGCAGGTGAATCACCTGAGGTCAGGAGTTTGAGACCATCCTGGCCAACATGGTGAAACCCCATCTCTACTAAAAATACAAAAATTGGCCAGGCGTGGTGGTGGGCACCTGTAATCTCAGCTACTTGGGAAGCTGAGGCAGGAGAATTGCTGGAACCTGGGAGGCGGAGGTGCAGTCAGCCAAGGCTGTGCCATTGTACTCCAGCCCAGGCCAACAACAGTGAGACTGTGTCTCAAAAAAGAAAAAAGAAAAGAAAAAAGAAATTCACTCTTTTTAATATATACCTTTAATGAGTTTTGAACAACTCATATACTAACCATTACCACTGTTAAGCTAATGAGGTGTGAGGGTATGACGTATGGTTTGTAGATACGGTATGACCAAGAATAGTTTTTTTCTGATTTAAAATTTAAAATGACTTTCTAGGCAGTCTTTCATGAAAAGAAAAAAAAAAAGGTAGTTAAGCTTACTTACCTTTCTTGATATTAATCTCCTTCCTTCCTTTTCAAAATTTTTTAATTTCGTAAGGCAAACATATTTATGTTATATAATTGGCTTAGCCAAAATGGGAGTTAACTTTTCTAAAGATAGTCTTGGTAGATTTCATTTAAATAGAAAGTATAAGCTTATAGCCTATTATTTATAACCTAGAAATTTACTGATACTCTTGAATAGTAAAGCTATAAAATGATAAACCAAAGCAATATAACTTTAAAATAGCCAAGACACAACTTTTACAAGACTTTTAAAAGCATTTCTTACTATGTAACATGATCCAAGCTCAAATAGTCCTAGCAGTTTCAGAATTATTATGCATAGGTACTGGTTCTTCATCTCTTACATAGGCTTATGTATGCATAAAACATTTTTGAAACTCAAAATAAACAATGAAATTTACCTATTTAATGTCAAACCTGTATTTATTTTCTGCTGTATAACTACTCAATTCTGAGTTGAACTTGAAAGAAGAAAACATGGATTTTATTTTCAGCTGAAATGAAGCAGTTTCTTTTCTTGCTAACACACATGTAAGAAAGTCAAAAACTGCAGCAAATGTTCATTGCTTTCCTGTGACTATCAGGGCATTCCTTTTTTTATGGAAATCCAGAACATGTTTAGGGGCCAAGCAGTTAATATCACCTGAAGTGTATGGTTATGTTTACAAACAACTTTAATCAGGTATAGTTTTAATTCAGCAAACCTACATATAATATTATTTCAATGATAATGGCCCCTAAAATTTTTTCAAACTTTTAAAATAATTTCAAAATGAACTAACTTATAATTTCAAAGCCTTTCTCTTAAAAGCTTGAGGAACCCATGTTCTTCAACTGCTAATCAATTGCTAGCTAAAATAAATGGTATATGTATTTTAATATTTTACCACAAGTTCTACCTCTAAATGTAACTCAGCAATTCAAACAAATAAATGGTATCACCATAACCTGTTATCTATGTGCAATGCAAATTGCAAAGATTTTCTATTGCCAGATTTTCAAGACACATTTCATGTGTTATCTGCCATCTACCAAATATTGTAACCAGTTTGAGCAGTATCTTTATCTTAAATTGTGTTAAAAATTATCTCAAAATAATGCAAAGCATTATCAAGTATATCTTTTTTTATTATATTTTGGCAGCACAAAGAAATATATACTCAAAACAAATTTGGATGACAGAGAAAATCAGATGTGTACCAGATATGCAAATTTAATTACAAGTGTGATAAAAATAGTGAAAACTAGCAATGCATATATTATCAAAACGTATATATATTATCATATGTATGTATTATGATATGATAATGTTGAGTTTGCATTTTAGACACCTCAATGAACTCTGTCCTAAAAGTGTAGATAAAAAAATCATGTACTCCTTGTCCATGACATTTAATTTTCAAAGCACCAAGACAACATAAGGACTGACCTTTCATTGAAGTACCAGTGCCTGTGACAAGCATCTATAAAATATTATATAAAAATCAAACAAACTTAATAGCAAATTCAAATTACAATGTTTTCAGAAGATACAATCCTTAGTGATTTTCCGAGAAGGCTTTGCCTCTTTAACGTTCTGGTCTAGGTGATGATATACTACTATTTTAGAACAAAGACCATCATGCCATTTGCCCTTTTGGACCAAAAGAAAAATTTTCCTTTTGCTGTGGTATATGATGTAAACAATAGCAATTTTTTTTAAAAGGAGAAATAATGAGACAAAAAAGGAAATGGCAACCTTCCTCTTCTCTTTGTGAGGACATGGTCTTAAAGGATTTCCCTGACTTCAAGTTCCTTCCATGTAACCCCAGACTCCTCATCCATTCATAGTCTGGTTCTCCATAATCTCCATTGTCCAGAGTGCCTTTGGCCACACACAGAACTAGTAAATGTGAGAAGATCCTACTCCTTGCAGGAATCTCCATTTTTATCAGCTTCCTCTTGGAACAGAGAAGTTGTAAGTGAGGGGCCTCAAATGTTCCTCCACTTTTCTCTGTACCAGCTGTAGGAGGGAGAGTGGTACTGATTGCTGGACACCTTGGTGGTCGGGGATTCACATGGCCAGCCTGGACAGAGGACTTGCTTGCACAGTCCCCATCTCCTCCCCATGGTGGCAGTGGCTATAACACCCTCTTCTGAGAGCCTGCCGTACTGCTAAGTTAGGCACTTGTACAGTTTTCAAAACATTCTTTTTTTTTCTTTTTTTTGAGACAGATGCTTGCTCTGTCATCCAGGCTGGAGTGCAGTGGTACAATTTCAGCTCACTGCAACCTCTGCCTCCCGGGTTCAAGCAATTCTCCTGCCTCAACCTCCCAAGTAGCTTCAGTTACAGTCATGCACCACCACACTGGCTAATTTTTGTATTTTTAGTAGAGACAGAGTTTCACCATGTTGGCCAGGCTGATCTCAAGCTCCTCCACCCACCTTGGCCTCCCAAAGTGCTGGGATTACAGGTGTAAGCCACCATGCCCGACCAATTTTTAAAACATTCTTGAGTGAACTGGTCTTTGTTGAACAAATTTAGCCATTTCTGTGATACCTAGAGCCTCTTTTCATTTTATTTGTGAGAATTTTGACAGCAGCACCCCAGTGAAGAAAGCCATGAGTTGACAGTGTCAGGGTTTTCTGTTTGACACCACAGTGTACAGCCCAGGGCAGTTCCTCAGAGGTACACTTGAGGACAGGGCGTGAAATCCAGCTTGGCCTTTGCTTGTTTGGGGCCTTCATAGCAGAAAAAACTTTCTTGAGTTCACCATTGTTTATAGACCTTACAAATGCTATATAGCATGTCATTTATTGGTAAAATTTGTAGACTCAGTAGAGAAGCTGTTTTTTTATAGTTTATCACAAAACCTCTTCAGGATATGAAAAGTCATCTCTGTGTCCACTTATTGTGCAGTTTGGGAGTAGAGCCTTTTAAATTTCTTATACTATGTCTTGTCCTAAAAACATCTTGTAATTCTTGTAATTTCACATGCAGGCATTATGAGAATCCTTGCCATGTGTGACTTTTCTTTTCTCTGGGCCTTAAGTTTCTGCTACTAGTAATTTCTTTTGAGACTTTTTTAACTGAACATTACTTTAAAAAAAAAAAAAAAAAAAAAAAAAACTTTACTCTATTTTAAATGGCCCATTAGGATAGGTAAAATAATCAGTATCTTTACTTATTAATGGTTGTGACTTGTAGTTGCGATTTTTCAATTTTGTTGGATCCATCGCTGCATTGATAAAGTGTTTTTCACAGATGATGCAATTTGGAAATTATCCATCCAGGTACAACCTTATTAATAAGTAGGTCTCATCATTAAATGGACTTTTTTGTGTTCCCCAGTGTACTAGTGCAGTGAAAGGATTCAGAAGCTTGAAATTCATTGTTTTTACTTAGAGAATTGTCTCTATGCTTAGGCTTAGAACCTTCCTCTCCTAGCTCATACCTCTTCTTTAGAAGTCACATTGAATTGAAAAATTTCCTCCAGTTTTCTTTGCTACAAGTAGAGCATGTTTGCTCCAGCTGTTGGTGCATAAGGGAAGGTTGGGGCAGATAAAGCTGAAGAGGCTGACATCAGACTGCCGTATAGAGCTCATCATCTACCAGTGGCTTCCCCTGTCTCCTGAAAAAAAAAAAAAAATTAAATGGACCAAATCAAGTGAGCATAATCTTAACTGCTTACTGCCATATGAGGCTCTGAAAGACCTATAATAAAATTGCTATAGGGGCTGCATAGTCTCTTTCCATCACTGTGAACCTGCATTGCTCAGTACAAAGCCCATTGCAGGAGCTGCAGATGGTATAGTTTTATAAATGTAGTTACTTATTCTCATATTACTCTATACAGTTGAATGTATCCATTTTTGTTTTAGAAATCTGGCTTTTAATACATTGCCTTGATTTTTAATTATTGTATGTTTTTATCTTTGACACACAAATATGTTAACTTTAGCCCTGGAATGGTATGATATTACCCTAGTATTTTATCTTCTTTCATGCATATTATATAAGGCAGTACATTGATAACATGTTTTCAGGCCACGTGTTTACTAGAGCATAATAACCTCTAAAACTGTAAAATTCATTTATCATTCAACAAAATATTTCTAAAACAAAGATCTCTTTATTACTAGTGCAAACAATACAAACATGAACAGTTACTCATCCCTGTCTTTCAGGATGCTCACCATGTAAGACAGAGCCAAAAAAAGTACATCATCATGGTTAGAGGTGGACACAGTATATTATGAGTGAACAAAAAAAGGACGGAAGGAGTTTAGCAAAAGTAATCTAGCCAGAACTGAGACTCAAAGGGAGTGTAGGAGTTGACTAGGCAGGAAGAGAGCACGTTAGAAAGCACTGAGAAATACACCTTTCTATATTATCTGTTGTCTTAATTACATAGCTTCAGCTGTTCCTTAGTAAAGATAAAACTGAACCTTCATGATGGAGTGAAATGTTTTATGTTCTACCTTGAATTAGGGAAGAACTGAATAAAGTAGGTATCTTTCCGGCTTGGAATCACTGCCTCCATATTACATTGTTAGAAATATATTTAGTAGTTAGATTAAACCTTATTATATTCTCAGGCAGAAAAAAAAGTTTGTTGGTAAGGAAGAAAGAAATGTCAGCCTCGTTATTTCAACTAAAAGATCTAGACAATTACAGGTTATGAAAGTGATTCACCTAAAGGTAGAAGAATTTTTAATGTTTACTTGGGAGAAAATAGTCTATCATAAAAGGAACTTCTCTCTTTTGTCTGTCAGAAAACACCATAATCAAAGTCAAAATGACAAAGGACTAATATCCTTAATATATAAAGAAAATTTTAAGTTGTGACAACACCCCCAAAACTGTAGAAAATTGGTTAAAAGATATGAACAGATAGTACACACACACACACACCCCCCCCCAAGATATACAAATAGCTCTTAAACATATTAGAAGATACTCAACTTCACATATGATAAAAGACATGCAAATTAAAACTACTGTTGCTGAGGCAATAGGGAAATGGGCTCATTCATCACTGGTGGGAATAGAAAGTGGTAATAGTCCCTTTAAAGGAGAGTTCAGCAATAGCTCAATAATAACAAAAATATACAAGTTTTCTGAGTTTAGCAATCCTGTTCCTAGGAATTTTCTCTGAAGATACACTTCCAATAACGTGTAAAAAAAATTTTTTTAAATACTTGCATATACACCAGGTTCTCTATTGGGGTGTTTTTGGTAATAGTAATATATTAGAAACAACCTAACTGCCATACGAAGATTGGCTGAATGAACAGCCAATACATGGACTATTACAGACAATAATTAGGAAAATCTCCATGAACTATTGCATGATTTTTTTTTTCAGAATATATTGTTAAATCAGCAAGATGCATATATCAAGGGAATTCACATTAGCAGATTAAGGAAAAGAATCTCATGATCTCAAGAGATGCAGAAAAAGTTTTCAGTTACATTCTAATTTCTTTCATGATTTTAAAACTTTCTTAGCAGACCAAGAACAGAACATTTTAATCTGATAAAAGGTAGCTATAATGACATTTAGTGCCTTAGTCATATTTAGTGATAAAATAGAAAGCTTTCCTTTTCAGATTAGGAACAAAACAAGGGTGCCTACTATTAACTATTTTCCTCAACAGTGCTTTAGAAGTTCTAGTCAGTGTACTAGTATAAGAAAAGCAATAAAATATAAAATTGGAGGAAACTTGTCCCTTTATTTGCAGATGTTATGAATATGTATTTATAACATGAAAGAGAACCTATGGATAAGTCATTAGTATTAATAAGAGAGTAGGGTTCCTGAGTATAAAATCTGTACATAAAAATCAGTTCTTCCTACCAGCAGAGGTATTATTAAAAAATCGATCCTATCTCTTTAAATAAGCAATAAGTGCTCAGAAAATGAAATATTATAACGTCTATAATAGTATCAGAAAAATATCAAGTATCTTATAATAAACCCAACAAAAGAAGTATAAGACTTTCGTGAAGAAAAGAATAATATTCCATTGAGAAAATTAAAAGTCTTTAAAAAGCTGAGAGGTAACAGTTGATGGATTGGAAGAAGCAATTTCTAAAGAAGTGATTCTTTCTAAAATTGATCTAAACTTCACTGCAATTTCAACAGGTGGGGTTTTTGTTTTGTTTTGTTTTTTTGCCTTAATGTTCATAAGGAAAAGAATGGGAAATTAGACTGTAAGATTATTCCATTAAATACACAATTATTAAGTTGTAAATTATTTCCTCTATCAATAGTAACTAGTGGCAAATGCCTGTAGTCCCTGGTACTCGGGAGGCTGAGGTGGGAGGATCGCTTGAACCTAGAAGGTTGAGGCTGCAGTGGGCTGTGATTGTGCCACTGCACTCCAGCCTGGGTGAAAGAGTGAGACCCTGTGTCAAAAAAAAAGTAATTTAAAAGGATTTGTTGATCAACTCTGGTATTATATTTCTCAAACGTTAGGATAATATAAGAAATATTTTAAAAGTTTTTTCTTCTACCACTTCATACTGAGATGCGAAGTATATTATATAAATGAGCATATACAAAGTATATGAGTTTATTATTAATTATGTGGTAATTTATAATTGGGCTTCCTGGAGTGACTTGAATTTCTGACAAACTTGAATAATTTCTGCTTTAGTGGTGACTATGAGACATGGAAGTGCAGATTTCTCTTATGTATAATTAAACATTTGAAAAAAATAATGCCAAGTGTTTGGGAGTTTGGGGAACCAAAATAATGCCTGGCTGGTTATTAAGTCAGTTATGAGCAAGGCTGTATCTTCTCTGTGTTTGTTAAAATGCTTATTGTGAAATGATATGAAGCTTTTATTGCTTTTTCCCTGTTGCCAGGTACTTTATTACCAAGGTTGCCATCAGAACCAGGAATGACGTTACTCACTATCAGAATTGAGAAAATTGGTTTGAAAGATGCTGGGCAGTGCATTGATCCCTATATTACAGTTAGTGTAAAGGGTAAGTAACTCTGTTTACTTTTTTTCCCTCAGGTGAATTTTATAATGTTGCTTCTTATTTGGTACAGCTTTTTTTTGGTGGTGGGGCAAGGAGTCTTCTGTGACAACTCATTTTAGTTCATTCTATTATATAATGAGGCAAAGTCCGTGGAATAGATCATCACTTCTTCACTGAACACTTTTGAGAGATTTACTTATTTTCTTATTTATAACTTACATTGTTTTGCTTTTAAGTTTTTCTTTGTGTATATCTTTTTATTCTTAAAATCCCACCTGGGGTGCTGGCTACACATCTTTATTAGCAGATACATCATTTAGGATACAGGTTAACAGAATATCCCTCACCTTCCAAAGGTGTGGAGGTTTGTTTGCAAAGCCCAGTGTTCTGTTTCCCTCCTGCGTTAGGCCCTCTCCTTCCTGTCCGAGAGAGAGGTCTACATTGGAGAGTCCTCCAAAGGTGGATGAGAATCAGGCCTTAAGTGAATGATCAGTGAGGACAGGGAGGAGGACAGATCCATAGCATGCCTGCTCTGAATGTAATCCTGTGGAGCATTCAACAAGTGAAGTATTTCTTATCCTTAACTATGTTACTGTGGTTAGGAAGCATGATTATTCTTAGGATTTGGTTTTTTTCTCCTATCCAGTGTGGTAGTTAACCTTTTCAGTCTTTCAGAGGGAAACCACATTGGTTGAATTCTTTTGTTGTTGCCAAACATTGTATATAGTACTTTCTTTATAAAGTACTTAACAGTCTTTTAAAAATAATTTTTGGGCAATTGAGAATGAAGATGTCATACTCCTATCCAGAAACAACTGCACAGCTAATCCAAGTGGTTTACTTTAATCTGTAATTTGAGGCAAGTCAAAGAAACAGATAGGGACTGAAATCAAATGAAGAGAACTTTTGTCAGTCATAGAAATAAATTCAGATTCAAAAGTTCATTAGTACCAATTAAAATAAAAAGGAATTCGGCCACAGAGAGGGATTATTTGGAGACCACGATCCACAGCACTAATGCTGTGAAACTTTAACTTCTGATGTTATCAGTTATCAAATATGTGGCCTACTGGAAAGTATATATACTCGACATTATAGTTTGATTGGCCATTTACAGAACTGTGTAACTCATTCAGGAATGTACACTGTAAAACACAAAGATATTTAATGATATTGTAGTAGCTGTTAAGTTACCTTTGCATACATGTTGAACTAAAACATGTTTTTGTAAATATCTTTAAGAACTGAAACAATCAATGAACTATATTGTTTTAAGTTCTCTAAGACAAATGTGTTGCGTAATACGTAAACACTTGAGTAGTCATTAAATGAGTCCATGTTGAATTTGATTAAACTGGAAGATTCCTGGATCCAGGAAATTAAAACCATGCACAATAATTTAGTGTTCCGTCTAGTTGGTATAAAACAGGTTGTTATAACAAATGTAATGAGAATTTAGATAATATTTGTAAAAATTATTCATTGATGGAAGGGTTCCATTGGCAATTTTCATGTCCATTTTTGGTCCTTAGATTTGAATACAGCAGGGGGATTCTGATAATGTTAGATTTAAAGGCCTTTTCAAACCATACACTTGATCAAGTTTGGAAATTAGGGGTAAGGTCCCATTGAGGCATGTTATTTACATTCTGAGTTTTTATTGCCGACAAAAATATAGTGGCCTATTTCCTAAGGAAAACAAAAAGTTCTTTTCACTTCTTCGCTATAAAGATGAAATTTTGTGTTCTACAAGCTTTCTTTTGTACCTGATTGAGATAGGTTTCCTCCTTCCCACCGCGAAATCTCCCATCCCCTCACTCAGCCCCCTCCACATGCCTCTGTGATCACCTGCAACTCTTCAGATACCTGCTCACACCAAATGGGAATTTCTGTTAGCCCAAGAATTTCCTCTCACCTTTCTGCAAGCATCCTTACGAAATATGGATTTCCCCTGTAGTTGGCAGGGGTTTTTTTTGTTTATTTGTTTTTTTGTTTTTTTGACACGGAGTTTCACTCTTATTGCCCAGGCTGGAGTGCAGTGGCGCAATCTTGGCTCACTGCAACCTCTGCCTCCCGGATTCAAAAGATTCTCCTGTCTTAGCCTCCCAAGTAGCTGGGATTACAGGTGCACACCACCACGCCTGGCTAATTTTTTGTATTTTTAGTATAGACGGGGTTTCACCATGTTGGTCAGGCTAGTCTTGAACTCCTGACCTCAAGTGATCCACCCACCTCGGCCTCCCAAAGTTCTGGGATTACAGGCGTGAGCCACCACGCCCTACCTAGTTTGCAGTTTTTTGTTTTTAGCATTTGGTTTCGTTTTTGAGATGTCACCCAGGCTGGAGTGCAGTGGTGCGATCTTGGCTTACTGCAAGCTCCACCTCCTGGGTTCATGCCATTCTCTTGCCTCAGCCTCCCGAGTAGCTGGGACTACAGGCGCCTCCTATCATGCCCGACTAATTTTTTTGTATTTTTAGTAGAGACAGGGTTTCACCGTGTTAGCCAGGTGAAACTGTATTAGCCAGATCTCGATCTCCTGACCTCATGATCCGCCTGCCTTGACCTCCCAAAGTGCTAGGATTGCCACCGTGCCTGGCCTGCAGTTTTTAAGTCTGTATATTTGAATGTTCCTAAAGAGAAACTTCTTTTCTCTTTAGATCTGAATGGCATAGACTTAACTCCTGTGCAAGATACCCCTGTGGCTTCAAGAAAAGAAGATACATATGTTCATTTTAACGTGGACATTGAGCTCCAGAAGCATGTTGAAAAATTAACCAAAGGTTTGTAATCCTAAGTAATAATTGGCTTCTTATGGACAGAATTCTCATCTTATTTGTGTTTGTACATGTGAGGGACCTAGCATAGTTAGTATCTGGCAGAAGTAAATGTAACATAGTGTTTATTGATTTGAATAAATATACGTATTTTTAAAATTTAGAAATTAGGAATTTTGTTATCTACTTGTCTGATAACACTGTTATATAGTAAAACAATCTTTGATAATACAATTTTATTGTCTTTACCAACAAAACAAAGTTTTTCACACACTGAAGGGCTGGGAGAAGCAGGAGCACCCTAAGGATCCCTGATGATTTTTTAATCTTAAAATTAAGAACCAGGGTTTTCTTCCAGGATTTCTAGTTTGGTAGAACGACAACTTGCAGTTAATTGTTAGGAAATAGGAAAGGACAAAAGCAAATTTTTGAAACAGTGAGATTACATTTCCAAGTACAGTTCTTAGTATTAAATACTTACCCATGCTTTTTGCCCAGTGAAAATTTTGGTGTTCTCCAAAAAGGTGACTTCAGAATCCCTTTCTCACCTGAGGGTTCAATTGCAGTTTCTGAAATGTTCAAGCTCTATAGGATATTCAAGTGCCTTTTGAAGTGAGTGCCTCGGCATCTGAAATATTTGATATTTCACTTCTCAAGTCTGGTGCTGCTGCCTCCTCTGTTCCTCTACTAAAAGACCTTTCAGTGCCTCTGTTAGAACAGTGGTTCTCAGAGGATGATGCCTGGAACAGCAGCAGCACCTGGAACCTTGTTAGGTGGCAACCCCAGACATCCTGAATCTGAAACTATGGGGACGGGCCTAGCAGTCTGTTTTAGGAAGCCCTCTAGGTGATTCTGACATACACCAAAGCGCCAGAGTCGCTGTGTTAGAAGACTGTGTATGTAGGAGGTGCTTAATAAATAATGTTGAAGAAATTTCAGTTACAAAGTATGTCTTCTGAACAAAACTGTTGATTTGCTTCATTTCTTTAACTCCGCTGCCTTAAGAAATGTTTGTGATGTGGAGGGGAGAAGGTGGAGTGTTTCATGGGTTAACTTTTCTATTTTATTACACTGTGTTCTTTCTTAATGACTCGACTCACCACATAATAAAAGTAGCACTAGATTCAAAATTTGACTCTATTCGTTTTCGCAAGCTTCAAACTTACTGTTTACCGTTACTGTAGTTTTAACTGATATTAGTGTTAATGACCATACTTTCATGTTTACAAACATTTTAACTTAATCTTCCCAGGATATTCTTGTTTTATGTTTTGTTCTTTCTTATAAAAAGCATGATGAGGGATGCAGGAAATATATTATTTACAGGTGATGCAGATTAATAATTTAACTTCCTCAAAATGATGGTAACATATTTGAACTTTAGCATTGTTTTGAAACGTGACTTTATCATTCACATTTATTCAAACCTCAAGACACGATCATGAGGAGGAGATGGGTTTCCTAGCTGAAAAGACTCCGCTATCTTAAAAATCTTTGAGGTTTTTTAATGACAGAATGCCTCTGAGTGTTGTGGGAGGGAGAAGAGAAGCCACCGTTTGTGGAAATGGCAAGGTCACACACCTAGGGAAGAGATGTTACCAGTAACCTAACTATTGTAATCCTTTCGAGCGTGTTGGGAGTAGATGGCTGAATATGCCCATCTCTCTCTCAACCACATCCCGTTGTCTCCTGAGCAATTGGTTTTTCTTTCCTCCCTTGCCATGTGACGTGGTCCATTTGGACCCAAGTGCCAATGCTGTACACACATTTCTGAACACTGCTAAACTTCTAGTGACTTGTGGGTTTTGTCATCAGTGACAGTATAAAATGTATGTTGTCTTTGAAAGCCAAGCTCCTGGACTGCTCTGGTTAAGGCAGTATTTAGAAGTAGCCAGTGAAGAGTGAGACACTGACTTACTTCCTTCACTTTCCATGCCTTCTTTAGAAATTCATTTTTCTTGGCCACATTGATGAGGCAACTTATTTCTCCATTTTTAGCTTTTTTCTGCAGGATTGGGGGAAGAGTTTATCTGTTGGACTTTGGGGACATAGGACTGTCTAAATTGCTTATTTTTTTCTTTTTTTGAAACAGAGTCTTGCTTTGTCACACAGGCTGGGGCACAGTGGCATGATCATGGCTCACTGCAGCCTCAGTCTCCCTGGGCTCAGGCAGTCCTCCCTTCTCAGCCTCCCGAGTAGCTGGGACTACAGGCACCTGCCACCAAGCCCGGCTATTTTTAAAATTTTTTTGTAGAGGTGGGGTCTTACCATGTTGCCCAGGCTGGTCTCAAACTGCTGGGCTCAAGTGATCTGCCCACCTCTGCCTCCCAAAATGCTGGGATTACAGGCATGAGCCACCGCACCTGGCCAGAACTGTCTAAATTTCTCATTATCACTTGCTCATTGGAGGAGAGTGGCAGAATAAATAGATTTGCTCTTTGAACCTTTTGTCTTCTACAGCACTGCCTTGACACAAACATGCAGTTCCAGAAAAAACATCACAACAGTGCTTTGAATACTGCAAAAGGTATTAAGGAAAGAGATAACATTTTACAGCTCAGCCAGCATGTGATTTATGTTGTTTGAATTCCAAAATACCCCAAGATTGAATTTTGAGTTTTTGTTTCAGGGTAAGGGAAATAATTCAAGCTTAAATTTTTTTAGGAACTCTTTTAAATGCATTTTCTACCTAATGAGTTTCTATGTGTATTGAAGTATCTTCTTTGTTCTTCTGTGGCATTTCGTAGTTTATAGCAGCTTATGATTCTACCTGTGTACATAACTGTTATACGTTCTTGAAGCAGTCTAGCTCAAGAAGTTTTGCTATAGTTTGTAGAATTGGATGATAAGGAGAAATGTCACTCTCCTCAGATACAGACGAGTTTGGGGTGACAACCATAGTAAGTTACTGTCAAATCATTGAGACTGGCACAAGTTGTTTTGTCAAATTATGCCAGCTGTAGCTGTTCATATGCTTCTGGTGATCAAAGAAAATGAATTGACACACAAGAAATGTGCTATCTGTGGTTTATGTGGCTTGTTTTAATTCCTTAGGTGCAGCTATCTTCTTTGAATTCAAACACTACAAGCCTAAAAAAAGGTTTACCAGCACCAAGTGTTTTGCTTTCATGGAGATGGATGAAATTAAACCTGGGCCAATTGTAATAGAACTGTAAGTGGTGTGCATATAGAGTTAGTACTAATTTGATGGTGACTAGTATCTATTTCTTCTTAATCCCCCATATCCAGTATTTAACCTTGGAAGAGTTCAGTTATCAAAGTATTTTAAACAATCATCCTTCTGTTGTGATTACAGATACAAGAAACCCACTGACTTTAAAAGAAAGAAATTACAATTATTGACCAAGAAACCACTTTATCTTCATCTACATCAAACTTTGCACAAGGAATGATCCTCACATGATGAACCTGGAACTTCTGTGAATTTTACCACTCAGTAGAAACCATCATAGCTCTGTGTAGCGTATTCACCCTTCAACAGGCAGGAAGCAAGCCGTACCCAGACCAGTAGGCCAGAGGGAGTCCAATGCAAAGCTGTACCACAGAATTCAAAGTCCAGCACATCACTGACATATAGGACTCCTTTGGATACAGGTTTATTGTAGATTTTGAAACATGTTTTTACTTTTCTATTAATTGTGCAATTAATAGTCTATTTTCTAATTTACCACTACTCCTACCCTGCTTCCTGGAACAATACTGTTGTGGGTAGGATGTGCTCATCTTCAGACTTAATACAGCAATAAGAATGTGCTAGAGTTTACACATCTGTTCACTTTTGCTCCAGTATGCTCTTTTGACTTAACTTCAAGCTTTGGGTTGATGTGGGTAGGGTAGTGTCAAACTGCTTTAAGAGGAATTGGACCAGTTCTGTGGCCTAAGAAGGTCTGTCTGGATGTTTATAGGCAGCTCCTCTGAAGTGGCCTAAATTCACCCTGATCTGATAGTTTTCCTGCTTAGAAAGTGTGCCTTGGCCAGATCAGTATCCCATATGGGAGTGTTCCCTAGGTTGTAGCTGTGATTGTTTCCAGATGACCAGATTGTTTTTCTGAAAATGAGCATATTTTTAGTCATGTTGATTAGCTGTTCTTCTACATCACATTGTTACTCTTTCTGATGATGATTCTAGGGTTAACATTGGAACCATCTCAAAGTAATTACAAATTTTTAGATGGGTTTACAATGTCTTCTAAACATGCAATCTAAAAATAATTGAGTCAGATGCTAACGAGATACTGCAGGCATAACTGCTGTTTTTCTGACAACTGATTGTGAAACCTTAAAACCCGCATACCTCTTCTTATAGTGAGGAGTATGCAAAATCTGGAAAGATATTCTATTTTTTTTATATAGGTAGATAGGATCGCCATTTATTTCCTATTTAGATATACTGACATTCATCCATATGAAAATATGCAGGTCATTAGCTTACTAGAATTTGACTATTTACTTTTGACTTAATGGGGCATAAATAAAACTTTCATAGTACACATGAGGTGGATATTTGATACACAGAACATTTGTGGTGGGCTTTCTGTGGGTTAGATGTAAAGCCCACATATTTTAATATTCACTATTTTAAATGAGCAATGCATGAGGGGAATGCAATGTCAGTACCTGGCCTATTTTTAAACTAGTGTAATCACCCTAGTCATACCATTCAGTATGTTTGCTTTTTAAAATAAGTAACCACAATTAAGTTGTTTTAGCCCTTGCACTTCAAGAGATCTAGTCTTTACTTTCAGTTGTCTGTTAGGTCCATTCTGTTTACTAGACGGATGTTAATACAAACTATGTGAGCCTGAACGAATTCTCGGCCAAATTTAGTCTTGTCTCTCATCTTGATTGGATTAATTCCAAATTCTAAAATGAGTCAGTCCACAATAGCTCTAGGGGATGAAGAATTTGCCTTACTTTGTTGTTCACTCAGTTCCTAAGACTGTGAGTTGTCAAATCCCTAGACTGTAAGCTCTTCAAGGAGCAAGAAGCGCATTTTCTCCGTGTCATGTAATTTTTCTAAGGTGCTTGGCAGCACTCTGTACCCTGTGGAGTACTCAGTACCTTTTGTTTGATGTTGCTGACAAGACCTAAAAAACAATCCCTTAAAAAAAACCATTAAAATGTAGCAAAACCGATGTATTATTTTTTCTTTTCTCATAAACCATAAGATATGTATATCAAAGTGATAATTTATATGAAGCATCTGCTATCCTTCACATAAGTATGGTTTATATGAACTACAAATACCTTTCATCAACATTAAAGAAGCTTAAATTGAACACTGCGTGATTAGCTTAACTTTAATTCAGACCTGAATATAATGAGAAAATGAGTGATTGTCTTGCAGTTGACACAGAATATATTACATCCCACAAATTACTTACTTTCCAATGAAAAAAATCAGCCATTGACGATGTCACTACAACTACAGCAGAAATGCCTTCAGGCTGAATATTGCTGCTTCATAAATAAGACAATTTTAGCAACTAAATCCAGACACAATTAGTTGGAGATGACTTCCGAAATAGGTGAAACTTTAGAGATGGAGAAGTGATTTGACTGAGGGATGATACTCCCTATGCCATCTGCATTTTGGCGCCCTGCTTTGGGGTTTGCTGCAGAAATGGTGCAATCAGATGGATGTGAGAGGAAGCAGTTATGGACTGGCTCACAACTTCTCAGAGAAGCTACACTGGAATCTCCACAGCTTGCCAGTTTTTCAATTATATCAGATACAGAATAATCACCAAAAAAGGCTTTAGAGGTGAAAAATACTCTAATTTTGAATTTTAAAAATAGATTTAATTTACCTTTCCTACTTATCTTCCTAGATGGCA
This sequence comes from Rhinopithecus bieti, assembly GCF_001698545.2. Classification (NCBI taxonomy): domain Eukaryota; kingdom Metazoa; phylum Chordata; class Mammalia; order Primates; family Cercopithecidae; genus Rhinopithecus; species Rhinopithecus bieti. The sequence continues at coordinate 1,875,612 of NW_016804690.1, forward strand.
TAATCTACACGTAAATGACATTTAAAATTAGAAATCATATTAATTTCAGCATTGTTTTGTGTCCTAAAGAGACTGACAGGTAAATTCAAAAATTGTATTTGTGACTTAATCTTATTTTACATGGCTAAAAGTGGCCTATGCTCTTCTGTGGAGTTTTCCTCTTAATTTCTTCTATTCTTGATATTAAATGGGAGGACATAGAGATTGAATTCTTTTCCTGAAGAATTTATATATTCCTTATGAACTTTGACAGAGTTGCCTTCTTTCAAAGTCCTTATCTTTCTAAACTATCTATCTTCAGTTGTTCAGTATAAAGAGAAAATTGTTCCACACTGAAGCTTTTACTCCTTTTTACAAGATATTCTTAATCTTTTAAATATCACAACAGTGACAAGACATACACTAGGTTTCAAAAATATTACATCATAGGACTTCAAAGAATGGAAGAATATAACCTAGCAGCAAACAAAAGTATCAGCCTTTTATGATTTTAGTTTTAGTCTGGATCTTAAACTCCTTAAAAGGAGTGCTATTATTACTGTAATTAAAATGTCTGAAGTTAGTTAGTTCTTAGAAATGTTGTATTTAAAGAAACTTTGTTTTAAAGGCACAGTGTAGTAATGGATAAGACTTTAAGTATGCTGCAATTCCAGATGGTTAGTTATTGATTTTTAAATAAAAGCACCAATGTTTAAATATTAATTTTGGAATAATATCTGTCGCCCCCCCCTCCCCACCCTTCCTCCCTAAAAAAGAACTGATTTCAACCCTTGGTTGGTGACCTAGGGCATGTTGTAAGCCTCATAGTCCTAAATCATTCTTTCTCATGGCATTATACTCTTCCAATCTTTTATTATATTCCTCAAAATCAGTGGCAAGGAATGGGAAAACGAGACTGTACATTTTAAAATTTTAAAGATTTCTGTACTTTTATGGCCATGACACATCATTTTCATTTTTCTGTTGTGTACCCTTTTTCTACAGGAATGGTAAAAGCAATAGAACATCAGGTCAAACAACTCTTGCTACTAATGTAAACTCACTCTCAGAAAACCATTCTAAATAGACAATGAGGATCGTAAAGAAAGCATGTGAATGCTATACAAGTGGGAAATAAACTTCTTTGAAATAAAAAGACATCACTTGTAGAGTTCACAGGTGACGGGGTAGCAGCCAGAAGTGTGCCACCGGCCACCATCTTCAGTTCTGGGAGCCTGAGTGTACATGTTCCCCAAATCGCACAAGCCTCATAACAGTCCAATGAATCAACAGACACTTGGGAAATATTAATAACAAATTTTTATGAGCTGTTACTACAAAGAACTTCAGCAAGAGGGGAGATGAAGTTTAGTGATCTTTTAGTAAACATTTTTAGCGTAACAGTCTTTATGACCAGATAGTTTAAAAAAAAAAAAAACGCTTATAAACACCATTGCTCCGTATTCAGCTGGTGTACACTAAAAACAGGATAATGGAAATACATGTTCTTAAAGCATTTCCACAGGAAATGTTCATATTTTTCATGACATTCTAAATCATTTAGCAATTACATATGCTACATTAGCTAAAACACAGGTATTCTTTATTGCACATTTCAAAGTTGTAAGGACGCTCTAGCTTAAAAGGTGTCTTATTTAGGGAAGAAATGACATTTCTGAATTGTTTGGCTCAAAAATGCACACTGCCAAGGCAGCGTAGTTCTAACAACAAACCTTTTAAAATAAACTTTTGGATTTTGAAGCCAATGAAATCTTTTACTGTAATGAATAATGCACAGTACACTTTCTCTCCAACAAAATGTCAGAGGTCATAGTTATGGGCTCTGTTTTAAAGCCTGTGAACAGTCCTGGCTAGTGCTCTGAGAGGCAGGAGGAGGATCATCTCTAGAGCCTGATGGCGGTAAGTCTCTTGCAGCAGGTGGTGGTGGGTAATCCTGGGGACCATGGGTTGGGGGTGGTAATCGGGCACCAGGAATAAAGTACTCTCTTGGGCCAAGTGGACCTAAAGGTCTAAATGGTGTGTGTCCAGGTAAAAATTCCCGAGGGTGGAGAGGCAGGTCCCGTTTTCCTGGTGGAACGCCTGGTGCAAATTCTCTTAAGCCTAGTGGTGGACGCATACCAGGGCCTGGAAAACAAAAATTATTTCTAGTAAATTCCTAGGAACATATCTATATTAAGATAATGCCAGGTATGTTAATACGGTCTGTCATCCTTTCTTGTTTTTTTGGAGGCAGAGTCTTGCCTGTCACCCAGACTGGAGCGTAGTGGAGTGATCATGGCTCACTGCAGCCTCAATCTCCTGGACTCAATCGATCCTCCCACTTCAGACTCCCGAGTAGCTGGGACTACAGATGGATGCCACCATTCCCAGCTAATTTTTGTATTTTTTGTAGAGATGGCGGTTTCACCATGTTGCCCACGCTGGTCTCAAACTCCTAGACTCAAGGGATCCACTTGCCTCAGCCTCATCTAATGAATGGTGGGATTCATAAAGTGCTGGGATTACAAGCATGAGCCACTGTGCCTGACCTATCATCTTTATCTTAAAAAAAGATAGATTTGCACTCCACCATACCAAGACAGACTAAATATGGCTTCATTGCAATAAAAATTTTGATAAATTCCATTAACTACTGTGTATCAGTTACAAATTTATGCAGTACACTTTGGGAGGCCGAGGCGGGCATATCACGAGGTCAGGAGATCGAGACAATCCTGGCTAACACGGTGAAACCCCGTCTCTACTAAAAATACAAAAAATTAGCTGGGCGTGGTGGCGGGTGCCTATAGTCGCAACTACTCAGGAGGCTGAGGCAGGAGAATGGCGTGAACCCGGGAGCTTGCAGTGAGCCGAGATCGTGCCACTGCACTCTAGCCCGGGCAACAAGCGAGACTCCATCTCAAAAAAAAAAAAAAAAAAAAAAAATTATGCAGTAGCTCAAGATGGAGCTAAAAATGCCATAGAAATTAAGGTGCTTGCCCTGCTGGAAAAGGCCTTCCAGCTGCATCTAATTAAATTCAGCAGCATTCATTAGATAGCTGTTAAATTCTACCTTCTCTTTCGTATCTCCTTCCTTTGTATTCCCAAGGTGAGGATTGAAGGTTTGTATCTTTCCCTAATATCCTGTGACCTACTGCTTATGCTTCCATTATGGGTGATTAGAAGCTTTATGTTGTAGACTGTGTATATTTGTGACCTACAGGACATCTTAATTAGGGGATATATTTTATCTACCTTGCTATCCATTGCAGAGCCTAGTACACAGCCACAGATGTTCAATAAACATGTGCTTAGTATTTCTGGCTTTTTATGAATAGCCCCTTTCCTTGTTCTATTAGAGACAATTATTGCCCATCTAATCACAGGAGATTATGAATACCCTTTGTGTCCTAAGAAACTTGGGGAAAAGTTAACAATGTACTCAATCAGCTTCATCACTGCATTGCAAAGCCCTGCAATTGCAGTTGTATTAGCAAGGGATAGAGGAAGATGAATGTGCTTTACAAGTCAATCACTACTGTTCAGATCATCTTACCAAAGGGTGGAGGAAGTGGCCGAGGCCCGAAAGGTCCGCAGAGCTGAGGTGGTGGTCCATATCGAATGGGTGGTGGTATAGGGCCTCCCATAGGGGTGCTCATGAGAGGGACTCCTGAGAAAGGAGGGGGCCCTTTTGGAGCCATATTAACCTGCAGAGTAGAAGCAACTGAAGTTTTGAAATACTCTGGTATGACAGACAAAAGCACCAACACCAGTAAAAACTAAAACCCAATGAAGCAGATACCAGGCATTTGTCCGAAGAGCAGAATTAGTGCAAAAAACTCTACCCCTCTCATTTGTTACCACTGATAGCTTAGAAAGGTTAAAAGTAGACCACAGGAGTGAACACTTGCTGTAATCGGATTATTGCTTACATCTGCAAATGGAAGGGACCGCACAGGTTATAAATGGAGGTCATTCCTGACTAATATAGAAGTTATGCCATTCATACGTCTATTTCTAAGGCAGTCACTCCCTCTGCACATCCCTCCCATCAGAGTAATTTCCATATTAAGGATGCAGAGAATGAATGGGAATGAAAAAATCCATTCTCTACTATGTAATAGTGATTATCCAGAGTACCTTCCGTAGGCCTTACATATATTAACTCGAATTATCACATCTCTAAATCTCTAATAGGACCATCTTGTTCTAAATATGCAGGAACACAGGCACAGAGAGTATTAGATTTGCTGACAGTCACACAGCATGTAAGAGGCTGGCTGGAATTCAATGCCAGGTTTGACTCCAAGGCCACGTTCTTTCCACCTCTGCTTCTCCTGTCTCACAAAGCAGCCTCTACACTCTTTGAAGTCTCCTACTTCAAAGGGGTCTTGGGTCTTATCCAAGCTGCCCTTGGATAAAAACATTTCTCAAGAGATGTGTATTCCTGGAGTCCTCTGCTGGAACTTGGAAGTATTTTCCAAGAGAAACAATGTTATGTACACAAATTATACAGGCACAGCTCTATTTACCTTCATTCACTAGTAATACTGTCTACTATGAGATACTGATAAATCATTTCCTATGGGAAAGTGGGTTGGAAACTCTCAATCATTAAACTTATTTTAATTTCAATGTAGAGAATCACGGTGAGGTATGATCAGAGGACTTACCAGCCATAACAGCTACACAAGTTACAAGAGAATACACTTATGTGAACACTGTTTAAGGACACTGCTGGGAACTGGCTCAATGGGTAATTATAGACTTCCACTATTCAGTATTTCACTTCCAGCAAACATTCTTCTGTTATCAATCTGTAATTTCAGACCATTCAAAATAGGGTTTGCCTAGTATACAATTGGAGGTATTCTTAAATAGCACACTTCCAAATGAAGACATAGTAATGAATTACACAATTTACAATGAATTTACTTTGCCTAACAGCATTAAACACTGAAACACACACGAGTGGGGACTTTTCACTTTTGTTTAAGTTAATTTCAGTTACAGCAGATGCTCTACACAGGTTAAATGTCTAACCAAACAGGAGAGAGGAGAAAAGGCCAATGAATCCATCAGATTTCAGCAACACTCCCAACTCAAGGATAAAAGTAAGATCAATATTGCCATGCAACTTATAGCCCAGTTCAGTCCATACTTCTAAGTACTTACTGCTACTGGACGCTCAGCCAAAGATGTAATGCTGGGAACTGAGGGGACTTCAGGCTCTTGCAGAACAGTTTGCTTTTTTAAAAAATAAATGAGATAGTACAGGTAGAACACACAAATAGGAGATGAGGCAAAGACAGAGTTGTAGGAAAAGCTAAATGTCCTGAAATAACTAATTATTCAAAATGGGTGCATTTACCTTGCCTTCATCGATTACCCTGTTAGGGGAAGAACCTCTTGAGCTGCTGTTCATCATGGCAGCTGTACCAGATCCTGGATCTGTTAAAGACCAGAGAACTGATTTAGATTTATTCTGACTTGTGTACTCTGTGAGGAGGATTAAAAAAAAAAAAAAAAAAAAATTCCTCTCACCACTTCCTGCATGGTTTTAGACTCTTTGAACACTCTCTTGCTCCCTTACCAGAAGGACAGGGTTTCCCAGATGCCTCAGCTGACCATCGAGGATGAGGTAGAGGCCCGTCCACTGATCCTTGAGAAAGAAATAACAGAGCCCTTATATGTATTTTTTGGAAGAAATAATCAATTGTGGACAGGTCAGGGTTCAAGTCTATCTGGAAAACAACATTAAAAATGGGTCTCCCAATCCTTATGAAGGGAAATCACTTACAATTTATGCACGGTCTTAAAGAATTAAAATAAAAACTGCCTTGCACTGAAAGAACAATAAATCCTGCATATTAATGGCTCTGGTTCTACACTTCAAGCTACCGACTTCCATGTATTGTATTCTACATGGTGATTTTTGTTCAGTGTATATGTAATCTGACTTCTGTATCTTACCGAGTATTATAGACATATTTAGGATTCAAAATAGACTCAACAGCGTTTCATACTATAGTAATGAGAAGTGCAAACATGTATGCCGCATAAACTATAAAGTTATTAAGGCTACTTTATAATACAGTTGACTCTTGAACAATGCAGGGGTAAGTGTGCTGATCCCCTGCACAGTCAAAAATCCACATGTAACTTTTGACTCCCCAAAACCTACCTACTAATAAATAGCCTATTATTGACCAGAAGCCTTACCAATAACAAACAGTTAACACATATTCTGTATATATATTGTATACTGTATTCTTACTTTAATAAAGCAAGCTAAAGAAAATGTTATTGGTATCATAAGAGGACATGTATTTATAGCACTGTATTGTATTTGTACTGTACATGTACATGGTCTGTTTACAAGATGAATCGTCTGACTGAAATGACTGATAACTGCTACTGCACATTCCAATCTATGGTATATATCAAAGCAATTCAACTTTCTCTAGTAGTGTCATGACTCTGCTTCTGGAGAATACTTCCACCATCACTAGTGGCATTTTATATGGGTCCCATGGTGTTATTCAAGGTTTATGGTATTGCACTAAACGTGAAAAATACACAAGAACCATGAGAGATTATGTTTACTGTGATACTCAATTAACTGGAAAGATGAACTGCCCACATGGAGATTAACATCACATGGTGTTTTAAGCGGATACTCACAACACTTGAGCTCACTGTAGTAGCAACAGGAGGTGGTTATGAAATTATTACAGTAGTACAGTATGTACTACAGCTAATCTTACGCATTTATGATTTAAAACTGCATCTTTACATGTGTTTATTTTTTCCCAATTGTGAACGGTATCAGGTACATCTGTGCTTGTGCAAGTTTTGATAAATTTTAACTTTTAAAAATAGATCTTTGTATATTTTACAATAGTATACAATAGACTAGTATTTACATATATTTTATGCATTCACGACATACATAAATTTTTCTTACTTTTTTTATATTTCTAGGCTATGTGGTTCATCTGCAAGTTCTTTCAAATTATTGCAAAGCTCCAAAAAATTTCCCAAGATATTTTTTGAAAAAAACCTGCATAGAAGTGGACCTGCACAGATCAAACTTGTGTTGTTCAAGTGTCAGCTGTATTTGGTAGAGGAATCCCACAGAACTTTAATTGAAAGATAAAAGCTTATACTTCAGAGTAAAAAACTAAGAAACAAAACAATAAAGGAAAGTAATAAATGCCTTCTGTTCTAAAGCAAAATCTTTCAGTTGAATACCTGCAGTTGAATCCACCAAGACAAATTAAGAAATTTTCTTTTCTATACTGGAAAGACCTGAATTCTAAAATGTTTGCATTAGAATTCTCAAATAAAAGGGAAAAAACCACCCAAAAGAGTATTGCAAGGAAACACGTGAATGCTCACCAAATTCACTTCTAGGCATATCTCTTCGACTGAGAGTAGCAGAGAGAGGTCTCACGGGTGGCTCCACTGTCAATGGAGGGGAGCATTCACCACCACTCACAGGGGATGGGCCAAAAGAGCCATTCTGGCTCAGAGGACCTAAAGATGACAGTGTCTTGTTAACATTTTAAGACAGACTTTTTTTCTTTACTCAGTTCTTGGGATTATTCCTAGGGTACCATGCCATTACACACAGAAACAAAAAGTCACGTATATACATTTTACATCAGAAAACAGATTGCTGCCCTTTACAAGGTGCTCCCTTACCTCTCCGTGGAGGGTTTTGTGTATTTGGTCTTCCTGGCATTGGTTTTACAATCACAGGTTCTTCTTGCAGCATTGCCATCTTTTGTGTTAATTCTAATAATCTTGAATATAGAGAAAGAATATTTAAGAAAGACTTAAATATGAAACAGAAACCAATTCCTTAAGACATCACACACTGAAATACAGGCATCAAAATCACATACTTGTGTCTCAAGTTGGCAGCTTCCCTTTTCTCTTCAGCTATAGCTCTTTCTGCAGCACGAGCTTTGAGCTATTGCAGAAAAATATCCAAATTCAGCTGTGGGAGACTATGCACAAAATAAGGTAAAGAAAAAACAAATCTTACCCAGTTTTCATGAGCTTTCTTCTCATGGGTAGCGATCTGAAAAAGATAATACATCACAAAATATGCTTACAGATTCATTATAATAGCCTGTAGTAGTTATCAAAGAATTCCGGGCACTATATAGTAGGGCACTAGAATTATTACCTGGTTTTTAAATGACCGCTCTGTCTTCTGTAATTCATCCTCCATTTCTTCAATTCTCCGCCTAAGAATTACACTTGGTTTTATCATTTAAAGCACAACCAAATAAAAACCCAAACCATCTGACTATGTTAACCTTTACCCTAACAACTGTACCCTAATACAGCTTATCCAGAAATATAAAGCATATTTTACATGGTTGGTTATAACAAAAGTACAATACGATGAAAACTAATGATACACAATTTCCTTTAACAGCTGGAGATTCTGAGTTGATAAATTAAAATTTCTTTAACTGTTCCTAAATATGTTCTCAAATAATCCTATTATTAATATCTTCCACTATAAACCTTTTTTCATCCTTTAATTATATTATAAAAAAATTTCCCAAAGTTAGGACTGCTGGGTCTATCATATGGCAAAATCACTTTAATGGCTTTTGACACATGTAACAAACTGCCCCACCTTCCCCAACCCCAGAACTGTTTGCACGAATCAAGTTCCCTTACAGTTTTGCCAACACTGGCAAAAATATTTGTTAATATTTTTCCATTTGTTAACTTAAAATATAGTTCTTCTTTTTTGTGAATTGATGTATTCCTGTCCTCTAACCATTTATTTATGCTTTTGTGCTAATAAAAAAAGCCAACACTAGTTTCATTAGCCACTGATACCCTCTTTAGAAGGTGAACTTACTTGTAAGTTTTTACTTCCTCTGCAGCCGAAACTGCCTTTTCATCTGCAGCTGACAGCCTGTGCTCTCTTTCTTGTCGTTCATACTCTTCTTGACTCAGTTTCCTAAGATAAAACTGGTTGTCAGTGGAAGTGTTTCTCTTTTCCTCCTGGCATTCTGTCTGAATACTCTAATAAATCTCATTTCCTATCCTATTCTTAAAAATGCATAGATTATACAAAGTCATAGGAAGGAACTCAAACTGTTCGTCAGGATAAAAATCCAACTATGGCCTGTTGATACATCACCTGCATTTTCTAATGTCTCGTAATTCTCTCTTCATTAGTAAATAATACAAATGTAAAAAAGCACTATGTGTCCCATGGGAAAGACTGTTGTGTTGAAATGATGAATGCGCAGTTTTCTTCAATGTAGAAAGCCAGCACTGATCAACCTAACACAGTTAAGCTTATTAGGATAATGCAGGAGACAATTACTTCTCTTATTTCTAGCCATGGAAAGACCACTAATTACTTTTCTTATGGGCTGTTTCTCAATCCAAGACTGGTACCATGATAAAGACAGCCAATGAAAGAGCTTTTTAGAACATGTCCTTAACTGTACAATTAACCCCAGAACATTTTCACACTACAGACATGGAACTCTCCTACCTATTTCAATGGAATCATGATTAAGCAGAGAGACAGATTTGAGTATTGGCAATGCCTGTTGAACAGAAAAAGAATACAAACTGTCCCGTAATCAGGGTGCTATGTACTGGAAATTGGTTTTAACCTGATAACCTTCAAGCTCAAGAGGCCAGCCAACTAGAACACAGATTGCAAAGGCAGCAACATTTAATGGTTTAAAAGTGCTACCTGTAGTTACCCTTGTAACTTCTTTACTTCTAGTTCTGATGCAAAAGGTACTTGAACATTTTCTACAATTTGGAAACAAAAATAGAGGAGCTATAGTAAAATAGTAAAAAGGGTTATTAACACTAAAGAGAAAGAAGTTTATGTACTCTTTTACAACTGCTCATTCAATACTTCAGCCAATATTTTATGAGTGGCTATAATATACTACTTACCTTGTAAGAGGCTAAGATAAAGGCATGGGTATGGTAAGCACCACCTCTGCACTAAAGGGGCTCACAGTTGAATGTGTAAAAGGTGCATATAAGAACAGAACAATCCCTCTCTGACTCTGGCTTAGGAAGGGATGTGGAAAAAACAAGTCTTGAAGAAAGATTCAAGAGAATTTTGTTTCCAATAATGGATGAGTTAGTCTGCAAATGCTGAAAATAAGAACATATGGACAAAAATATAAAGAATGTGCTCGAAGGCATCAGAAAGCTAATAAGGCAGTGAACAAAATCCAGTAGGAAAAAACACAGAATTATAAGTAAGCCTGGCTTGGCATCTTAAGCCATTTTCCCCCAGGTTCATCCCCAGACATATAAGAAGGTTGAAAAGAACTTTCAACAGATCCCTGGGTTCAGAGAAACAAGAAGTGGAGTTCAGGACTGCCAATGAGAAGGACCCCTAGTAAAAGCCCTAGGCTTTGGGTTGAGACCAGAAAAGAGCTGCACACTTGGAGTACTGAACAGGCAATAAATACAATGTCCTTTAAAGGGACTAAGCCGTTTTTGAATGATTTTAATTGCTAACTGGAATAAAGTAAAGACCACCCACTAGAGGTAATCTCATATATTCTCTGTAGGACGATAACATCATCTTAGACCTCAAATTTCCCGACAGTTCACCACTCCATCAAAACCAACTAGGCATTCCACAAGACAATGTGATCACAATCTAAAAGACCAGAGAAACACACTCATAAGGGATGCACATAATAGGATTACCACATAGACTTTAAAACAATTGTGCCTTACATATTGAAGGAAGTACAAGTCAAGATTACACATTTCAGCAGAGGATTAGAAGCTATAAAAGTGAAAAATAGTGAAACCAAAAAGAACTCAATGATTTTAGCAGATTAGACAACTGAGGTGAGATTTTAGCACATTGGAAGATAGGTCAGAAGAAAACAACCAGAATGAAGCAAATTCAGAATGCAGGAGGCACTGGGTGAGGGGTAGGAGTGGGAGATCCTAGTATGTGTAACTGGATTCTCAGGACAAGTGAGAATGAGATAGAATTAATATGTGAAAAAAAGAGTCTCCAAATTCAAGAGATGTTTATAACCTCAAGCAGTATAAATGCAAAAGAAAAAGCAGGGGGGTAGCGGTGGAGGGGTGATGACAAAACCCTACATGTAGGCACCTCCCAAGAAAACTGCTGAAAACCAAAAGAAAATGACTAAAGGCAGCTAGGGCAGGCATAATACATTTGAAAAAAGAGAAAAGAGAAAATAAGAATGATAATAGATTCCTCAAAGAAATTTTAAAACCAGAAGATAATTGGTTATCTTTAAAGCGCTAAAATTAAACAACTATCAAAATTCCATAACCAGCAGAAAGATCCTTTTAAAACGGAGTCAAGGGGCTGGGCGCGGTGGCTCAAGCCTGTAATCCCAGCACTTTGGGAGGCTGAGACGGGCGGATCACGAGGTCAGGAGATCGAGACCATCCTGGCTAATACGGTGAAACCCTGTCTCTACTTAAAAATACAAAAAACTAGCCGGGCGACGAGGCGGGCGCCTGTAGTCCCAGCTACTCGGGAGGCTGAGGCAGGAGAATGGTGTAAACCCAGGAGGCGGAGCTTGCAGTGAGCTGAGATCCGGCCACTGCACTCCAGCCTGGGTGGCAGAGCAAGACTCCGTCTCAAACAAAAAAAAAAAAAGGAGTCAAAATAAAGACATTTCCATACAAAAGTAAACTCACTGAACCTGCATGAAAGTATATTCTTCAAGTAGAATGAACGTGATCCCAAATGGAAGACTGAAGATGTAGGAAAATGAAGGATGACAGGAACTATAAATAGGTGTGTAAATTGAGTATCAGCAGGTTAGCACTGTAAAAGACAAAACATTTTGTGGAGTTTGAGCTACACAGACCATTAAAATACATGACCACAATAACATCTAAGTCAGGAGGAAGTTAAAGCCCAGAAAGACGTAACTCCTCTATTAAGAAAGAGGTAACTATATTATGTCAGACTTTTTAATAAGTCCAGGATACATGCTGTGGCCTTTAACAAGAGGACAAGTAGAACAACTTGTAACCACCAAGCTTAAATAGAGAAGAGCAGAATCATTTAAAATACTCTAACAATTCAAAAAAATGAAAAAAGGAACACAGAACAGGCCATCAAATAGAGAGCAGATACCAATATGTAGATTTCAACTCAAACATATATTTAGGAATTACATTTAAGAAGCAAATGAGTACCCAGTCTCTATGGCTACCTATTTATTTATGCTACAACTCACTCCAAAAAAGACTTTTAGGAGCATAAACATTTGAGTAGGTAGGAGACTGCCAGGCAGAAACAATAAAGGACATTTTTACTACAGAGAAAACAACATACATAAAGACAAAGAGGTTTAGAGTGGCATGGAGGAACGGTTCAGAGTCTGCAGTTCAAGAAGCATCAGAAGAAACCTGCCTCTCCAGCTCAGGACTAGCTGAGGGGAAGTGGCCTCTACCTGTTAAGGAGTCTGGAATTCACCCTGAAGGAAATGGAGCATCCTTGATAGATTTTAAGCACATAATGACATGGACAAACTTGTATTTTAAAAAGTTCACTCTAGCAACTATATAGACAATCGGAACTGGGAAGAAGCTGTATAAGAAAGACTGGAGATGGGGGGCCGGGCGCGGTGGCTCACGTCTGTAATCCTAGCACTTTGGGAGGCTGAAGCGGACGGATCACGAGGTCAGGAGATCGAGACCATCCTGGCTAACACGGTGAAACCCCGTCTCTACTAAAAAATACAAAAAACTAGCCAGGCGACGTGGCGGGCACCTGTAGTCCCAGCTACTCACCCCAGCTGACTCAGCGGAGGCTGAGGCTAGGAGGGAATGGCCTGGCAACCCGGACGGCGGAGCTTGCAGTGAGCTGAGATCCGGCCCACAGTCCTCCAGCCCGGCGCGACAGAGCGAGACTCCGCCTCAAAAAAAAAAAAAAATTAGCCGGGCGTGGTAACGGGCGCCTGTAGTCCCAGCTACTCAGAAGGCTGAGGCAGGAGAATGGCACGAATCTGGGAGACGGAGCTTGCAGTGAGCCGAGACTGTGCCACCGCACTCCAGCCTGGGTGACAGAGTGAGACTCCGTCAGAAAGAAAACAAGGACAGGACAGGACAGGACAGGACAGGACAGGACAGGACAGGAAAGGAAAGGAAAGGAAAGGAAAGGAAAGACAAGACTGGAGATACGTGATTAGCTAGGGACGGGCATAAAAGATGACAAGGGCTTGAACTAACACAGTGACTTTAGGGGTAGACAGTAGAGTACAAACCAGACAAGGAGTCTGAATGAATGTTGGGGAAGTTGAATAAAATACTGCCACATCAATGGGTTAACTGTATAATGAAGAAAAACAGTTGCCATTTAAGTAATTCACATTACTATTGGAGGCAGAGAAGTGTTTTTTTTAAAAAAGTAATGAAATGGGGAATGTCTCTCTGAAGCAGAACAGGCATTTAGAACTGGCCTGAACAAAACCTGGAAAATCTAAACTGGCTGCTTGGTGAGCAAAGAATTAGAGAAAACATTAATGGCATAGTTTCAATATTTAATGGCATACAGCAGTAGCGGTCTAAGCATTTCAAAGAGTTAAGTTTGCTTAGCAAGAGAGGCCTTCTCACACACTGCCATATACACCAAAGATTAAAATATAAGAGCAAACACAAATATCAAGTGCCACAGATAACCTATTTTAGAGAATTCAGATGTTTTGTGGAGAAAAAACTAGAACTATAAAAATACAGCTTTCAAAAGGTGCCTGGCTCGAAATTTGAGACATGTATTTCAGAGGATTAATATCTAAATATACATGCCAAATAGTTTTATATTCAAAACTCCTAATATCTTTGCCACAATTATATTTAGTTTGAATATCTGACTCTGTGAAGTCCAAAACTAAATGCACCTGCAATAAGTAAATTTTCCTTTTTTGAAGTTTTTATTCTACTAAAACACATGTCATACAAAATCACTCAGACTTTTTCAAGGAAATTACATAATTGACCACAAAGAAAGGAAAGTGAAACAAGTGGTGGAGCCACAGACAAGGCATGGCTAGATCTTCCAAAGAGAAGCACTCCACGGCAGCACCTGTCGGCACCAGCACACTGCTCCCTCTTCAGGGAGCTACAGGCAACAGTTTGAAAGGGAAGAAAAATGCAGCTTATGAGAAACAAAGCAGAAAGAAAGAAGGACAAATTTATACTAATTACAGATGTAAAAAAGTATAAATAATCCTAAAAAATGATAACAGTATCTATATTAGTACACATTTATTTAGTCACATGACAATACAGTTCACAGGAAATGATGACAGTCTTACTTTTGCAAAGCCATCTCCTTCTGCTGATAGAGTTCATTCAGAATCTCCACTTTCTGCCTCAGGGTTTTGCATTCATCTTCCAGTCCAGCTTTGGCAGCTTGTAGTGAGTTGCGGTCATCTTTCAATTTCTTTATCTGGTCTGTAAAGGATAAAACATGGGAGTTTTATGTGTGTGCACAAGAACGTGAGAACTTGGTTGGGGGCTGGTGCTGAGAGAAATGAGACGAATGAAAGCAGGAAGCCGCTCTTTATCTTTCTAATGCAATTTTGTATCTTTCCAAGATATAGCAATTTCTTCTAAAGAAGCAACCTACCTTCCAGGTTACATTGAGTGGACACGGAAGCTCTTAGCTTAAGTTGTAAAAGTTTTAGATCCTCTTCAACTACCGATATTGCAGTCTGTGTCTAAAAATTGCAGAAGAGAGAAGTATTCACAAAAGTGAGGCATAGTAAAAGCATTCACAGGTAATTATGGGACTCTAAAAAGGATTATACCCGAGAGACATCCATCATCTGCTTAATCTGATTTTTCATCTTCTCATTCTGGTCACCTAAAAAAACAAAAGGATTTCTTTCATTGCTTTTCTTCCCTTGCTTTTAAATTCGTATTTTCTTGATTTACCCAAAACCAAACAATTGTCATGTTCAAACATTTAAAGAACAAACAAAAACAGAACAGGGTTAGACTGACTTTTAAGAGAACTGCAAACTTAAGACTGAAAAACTGAATTCCCATTTGTACATAAACATGTTATACATGCCATTCTTGAGCAAGAAGAAACATGTGAGATAAAGCTCTTTCTTCTCTCTCATATCTACCTCCATCTGGGCTTAGCATCTTATTCAGAAAGATTCCCTCCTATTCTCCTCCAGAATCTGCTACCAGGTGTGGTTTAAACACCCACTACACAAGCAATATCCAACTTGAGAGAGGGCATCTAGAAACATTGTCCTCATCAGTAAACACTGCTAACCTATAGCCTCCACTCTCATGGCCTTAGTTTATGGATCCAACCACTTCAGCACTCTCAAAACCAGTTGTGGTTTCTTTCATGGCCTTAGTCAGTTTATGCCTCCAACCACCTCAGTACTCTTAAAAAAACAGTTGTGGGCCTTAAAACCACACAGCTACTGAGATGACAAGTTTTAACAAGTCATCTTCATGAAACTGAGAAACAAGTTTCTACTACTGTATGTGTTCAATACTTAGAGGTGTAAGACATGACCAGTGCAGCTCCCATGCATCCTCCTAATCTCAATGTAAAAACAAAGTCAGTGTTCACTGCATGCTTATTGCTACACCACACCCTAGCAATCCACCTCTGCCCAGTGCAAGCAGACATACATTCAAATCCAATGATACGTGTTTACAACTAGAAAGCTTAAGAGGAAATTCAGCCAGGTGAAAAGTAGCACTGGTGCACTTAAAGACAGGAAGGCAAAATGGGTCCATCCTCCTTGGGACTGATCTTACCTCCCACTTCTCCATTTGCTAATTCATCTGAATCATTTCTACCTTTATTTTGACCCTCAGATTCAGATTCACACTCTAACCGATTCAACTGTGTAATGCAATTAGTCAAAGCCTAGAAAAGAAGTAAAAGGGCATTAAGAGTCTTTCCATTTAATTCTCCAGATTTCATGATAATTCACAAGAATTAAGCTTGTATTCATGAGAATGTACTTACATTAATATTATCATCCTTGTGAGTAAGAGCTACTTCCAAATCTTTCTGAGACTTCTCAAATGATTTGATTTGCTCACTGAGCTCAGCATGTAATTTACTCCAGTCTTCGATTTCCTGCTGCAACTGAAAAGTTAAAACACAAGATTCCCACAGGTTAGGGCTTTTGTACTGGAGACATTAGGACTAAGTGAATGAGACAGGGAAATAAGGAGGCATGCCTCTCCTTGGCCTATCCCTATGGGCCAAGACCTTAGTTAAGCGGGAGGAGAGAGTGGTCCCAACCCTCAGAGCTACAGTGAGAACATCAGAGCTGTCAAGGAAATTGGATCTTCTTTATTGCATCCTTCAGAAAATGGTAGCCAAGTCAAATAATTCACTTCCAGAAGGAACAGAAGGGCTCATCCTACTATCTCCCAAGTCCAGACTCCTGCTCATGTAACCTTCCCTTGGCTAGTGAAGCAGTAACTACTCAAAGGAGGGTTATAAAATATCTAACGCTTCGGTCTAAAAAGCCAGTCTATTAACCACTGGAGGCTACTCAAGTTAACAGCAATTGGTGTTTGACAAAACAAGACTACACACTCTGATAGCCAAAATAAATTGTACAGAACAGAAAATCGAGAACAGATAGAGAATGTATACCTACGCTCAATTTTGGAAGCATAGTTTAAACTTTGCATATCTAAGAACAGAATCCTGCACATATATTACCTTAAAAATAGATCTGAGAAAAGGCATTCATGAGGTATGATACCGGGTTCTCTATTTTACATGACCTACGACACGCACTTTCCTTTACCTGCTCTTTTTTCTTCTTAAGCCTAGCATTTTCTTCTTGAACCCGATGGCATTCAGACTTCACCTTCTCTTCACTAAGCTTAGCTTCATTAAGTGCAATCTGAACCTAATGCAAAACACTCCTATTAGTGAATTAATTCCAAAGAAAATCAAAAAAAGTTACTTTCCCTGCCCAACATTATGTAGTTCTCATTTTTTGCACATTTTAGCACACATCAAACTTTTGCTCTGCAATCAAACTATAATATAGTATTAACATCCTTCAGGAATTATAGTCAGCCTTACCTCTGAAAATTCTGAGGCATTCATTGAAATAGCATCCTTTAACTTCTCTATAGATTTCTTGTTTTCTGTTATCTGCCATGTAAAAACAGAACACAAAATGTGTATTAGGATTTCAGTAGAAACACTGGGATATGTACTGAAAAGAAGAAACATCAACAAAGTGTGTCCCAGAGCCATCCGCTATGTTTCAGGTAAAAGCAGGCGTTTCAGTTTTGCCCTAGGGAAAAATCAAGAACCTAAAGAGGTAAGGGAAAATAATCGAAGGCATAAATATTTCATGGCACACACAACCTTCCTGGTTAGAATAAAATGTGGTAGATGACCACACTAAAAGGTGAAAGAAGAGAAACTGAAAAAACTTTTAAGTAAACAGTTCAAATCAATGTGACTTTTTTTTTCTTGTAGCAAGAGAAAAAAAATCCCCAAGGTACTTTAAAAATGCTCTTGCCTTGGGAGGCCGAGACGGGAGGATCACGAGGTCAGGAGATCGAGACCATCCTGGCTAATAACACGGTGAAACCCCGTCTCTACTAAAAAAATACAAAAAACTAGCCGGGCGAGGTGGTGGGCGCCTGTAGTCCCAGCTACTCGGGAGGCTGAGGCAGGAGAATGGTGGGAACCCGGGAGGCGGAGGTTGCAGTGAGCTGAGATCCGGCCACTGCACTCCAGCCTGGGCGGCAGAGAGAGACTCCGTCTCAAAAAAAAATAAAAATAAATAAATAAATAAAAATAAAATAAAATGCTCTTGCCTAAATTAAAATGGTAGGACTGGAGTGAGAATAGACAGATCACCCATATAGAAGAATTCTAGATAATTTATGAAGATTCTGGCTCCTCAACGGGACGGAGCATAACCCTTTTTCACTGTGGGCTGTGTTAGCAACTTCCTTCCAAAGGGTACAATAATGCAAAAAGTTAAAAAAAAAAAAAAAAGTAATTTTACAGTGAAGAAATGTGGCAATACTACCTCAGTGAGGTCATCTAGATTAATAGGGTGTGGGATTTATGGGAACGTTCTCTACTATCTTTGCAACTTTTAGGTCATTCTAAAACTATTCTATTTGTAAAATGTTTATAGCAAAAAAAAAAGAAAAAACTTTTCAAAACAAAACAAAACAAAACACAAGGACTGTTCAACTGGGTTGTGGTTTCCTAGTTGTTCCACATGTTTCAGAGGGCAGAGCCAAGCAATATGACAATTACCGAGGGTTGAGAACCAAAATACTTCCTAGGCCCATAAGAATAACTTCTTGTGTAAGTACTTAAAATTCCACAAAAATGGACAGAAGTAGGTGCAACTTCCCTGACTCGTACTCTTACTTCACATAACAGCAAGGAAAATAAAGAGTTCAACTCAATCTACAAAAGAGTTCAAAACCCAAATTGTTAGTAACACTTAGAAGCAAAACTCTTACCAAGTCTTGATTCTTGACATTCTGTTCTCTCTCTGACTCTAACATAACACGAAGATTTTTAGCTGCATCACCCAGAATTTCATTGTTTTTTTCAAGTGTCTTAATTTTATCCTACAAAAAAGATATTAAGGTTAGTTATACCCATTACTTATACTTTCGTTTTAAAATGTAATCCCCAAAATAAGTTTTTACCTTAAATTTAATTGCTTCATCAGAGAGAATCATATTTTGTTTCCTGGTTTCCTGAACATGTTTCTTTGATTCCTTGATCTACATAAAATAAAGCATTCAGAATCCAGAAATATAAAGTATAGTGCTACCAGAACTCAATTTCAAGTGACTGACCTCTTACAGAGGAAAACAGTACTTTACACATATGACTGCTTAAGATCTGGATGGTTTATAGGAATTAATGAAATAATAAATATTATTTAAAAATACCATAGTAACTGAACTATAAGATAGGTGAAAATAATTCAAGCTGGGACCACGGGAAAAAAAAAAAAAAAAAAAAGAATAACTATACCTTCTGTTCATAATTTGACAATTTTTGTACAAGTTCTGTATTTTCTTTCATGATAATCTTCAACTTCTCAGAAATTTGCTGTTCCGTGACTGAAAAAAGAAAAAAATAATGAGGTTATTATGATCACTAAATGGAACTGAATTACCCAATGGATCAGCAGCAAAGACATGTTATCTGGCACTATCAGGAAAAAGAACTTCTTAGCATAACTATTATGGTTTTAAAAAGTGATATGGTTTGGGTCTGTGTCTCCACCAAATCTCATGTCAAATTCTAGCCCCCAGTGTACCCAGTGTTCAGGTGGGGCCTGGTGGAAGGTGACTGGATCACAGGGGTAGATTTCTCACAAGTGGTTTATCACCATCCCTGTGGTGCTGTTCTATGATGGTGACTGAGTTCTTGTGGAATCTGGTTGTTTAAAAGTATGTAGCAACTCCCCGCTAACTCTCGCTCCTGCTCCCACCATGTAAGAAGGCCTGCTCTCACTTTGCCTTCTGCTATGAGTAAAAGCTCCCTGAGGCCTCCTCAGAAGCATATGCCGCTATACTTCCTATAGCCTGCAGAAACATGAGCTAATTAAACTTCTTATAAATTACCCAGTTTCAGGTGTTTCTTTTTTTGAGACAGGGTCTTGCTCTGTTGCCCAGGCTGGAGTTCAGTGGTACAATCTCAGCTCACTGCAAACTCCACCTCCCAAGCTCAAGCAATCCTCCTGCCTCAGCCTCCTGAGTAGCTGGGACTACAGATGTGTGTCACCACACCCAGCTAACTTTTGTATTTTTTTTAAATAGAGACGGGGTTTCTCCATGTTGCCCAGGCTGGTCTCGAACTCCTGAGCTCAAGCAATCCTCCTGCTTTGGCCTCCCAAAGTGTTGAGATTACAGGCGTGAACCACCACACCTGGCCTTGGGTATTTCTTTACAGCAGTGAGAAAACAGATTAATACAAAAAGCAATCTGCTAACAAGAATAAGGACGTAAAAATACTGTTACAATTTAAGAAAAATATAATAAGAACCTTTATTTCAATGAGAGTCTAATTTATTTCCAAGATGGGAAATACAGTAAAATGTTATAGCTCAGTATTCCTCCCTGCATGAAGCATCTTTCTTCTCAGAAAATGGCATCACTTCAAATATGTCATTTGCAAAGAGAAACAGAAAATGCAGTCATGCTGATTGACATTTCTAGTCCTCAAATTATCTACTTAAATAAATATTTAATGTACTGACTAAATCATTAGCACAGAAACACTGGTCACATGGAATAAATTGGTACTACATCAACATTTAAGGTCAATCTGCCTCAAATTAATTATCTTCTCCCTACTCCTGCAATTTGTTCCTCTTCATCTCCTATCTCAGTTGGTAGCATCACCATTTCCTCTATCATCCAACCTGGCAACCTAGGAATAGTCAAGTTTTCAGAAGCTATAAGTCAGTCAGATATCAGAAGTCACTAAAACTACTTATATAAAACCAATATCAAACACCAATACAGAGGGAATAGTACAAAATAAGCCAAAAGATTTACCTTGATATACTCTACTCTTCACCTAGAAAAGAAAAATAAAATTAAATTTGATGTCAAACATTTTATTAACAGATGTACATAGTTTCTAATACAACTGTCAGAATTGTAACCAAATGAGTTTAATAATAGTTTGGTTTAGCATGAATCCACAAGATGAAAACAATTTAAAAGGTTAAAAAGCATTCCAAATGTAACCAGTAGTGATATGTTGTAGTCTGACAGATAAAGCACTAAGGTAAATATCTTACTCTGCAGCTTAAAGAGATGTTTATACATCTAAATGCGTGCCAGTTTTATGAAATGAGCACTTAATTTGAATAACAGAAATGGCTAATATTTTTGTAATAAATATTTTAACATTTTATTTATTCATTTTATTTATTTGACAGCTCCAAATAGCCAGAATGAAATCTAAAAACAATGACTACTCAAAAAGACTCTGAGGAAACAAAATTAAAGGTATGATCTTTGTACTAAGACACACACCTCTTTTGCTCACCAGAAAACATCTCAGAAATCCTATTCAAAATTGACTACTGGCTGAATTTTAAAATAATTCTATTAATACTTAGCTAGATCATTTGATTTTCTTAGACCACTAAAAACAGTGCTCATAAACCTGACAGGGAAGGGAAGACTGCTAGAGGAAAATGCATAAGCAACAAGAGAAATGACAACTATCATCTTCCTGAAAGGGCAAAACCCAAATCATCCCCTAAAGACAGTACTAAATTATAGGACAAGAAAATCTAAGCAGTAACTAATTTCTTAAAAAGAGTATTACTAAATTTCTTTGCAACCCAGAACATATTTTCCCTTTCAAATATTATGTTGATGAGATGCTAACACCAGTCCACAAATCATCCATAATCTCAGCAAATATAGTGTTTACATAATATATTGTATTACTGTATTTAGTAATTAATATACTGCATACATAATAATTACAGTATTTAAATCTCACTTATAATACCATTGTTATAGGAATATGCATTCAGAAAATTCCAACATGGAAAGAAATTACTCTCTCTCTAATGTCACGGCCTTGCTAATGAGAGTAAACTTCCTCTGCTCCATTTTACCCAAACTAACAGGCAAGTAGAGACCAAGGTTCCAAAAGTCAAGTGTTGAGGAACGGCAGTTAGGACACAGAGCCTATACAACTTTCTAAAAAATGAAAATGGCGTCAGAATTTTTTTTATTAACAAATAGGAGAAACAAGAGGGAAATGTAAAATGTTTTCACCTTTTCCCCTTCCATTTACCCTTTGATTCTCCTTTTTTATCTGAGGAAAAGCACCACGAGGTTAGAGAAGGCCTCATAGGAGAAAAGACCCTTCTTTTTAAGTAATTTTACAATCAATTGTGAAAGCAGAGAAAATTTATTAATGAGGATATATGTGATATAATTATGAAATCATAAAAAGAGTACTCAGTTTTAGAAAGATTGGCACACAATAATTTTGGCCATTTTAACTGTGAAGTTTCAATAGAAAGCTTTTCATCTGCAAAGTTCATTTACACAAAATAATCTTCTCCCAATTATGTTAAATAACTATGAAGCTGAATGCTACATAGTATAATCATAAATATGTACAAGTATGAGTATACATACTTACACATACATATGTTTAAGTCTGAAAGACAAATTCTGCACAGAAGATAAAAAAATTAATGGTGTGTCTTTACACAGGATATAATTTGTATTTCCAAATAAAATATATTTTCTGAGTAAAACAGTACATGATCAAATCAGAAAATCTGGGAAATACACATTTTTTAAAAACTGAAAACTCACCTCATCTCCTAGATATAAGAATTTTTATCATTTTGTTGTATTTCCTTGCAGCATTTATTTTCTGTGTGTATGTTGATGTAATATACAGTTTATCTATACCTTAAAGTCTTGGTTTCTACTTTTCTTCTACTTCATGTTAAATTGTATTTGTTGTGCCCCTATGTCTTTGAATTATATCAAGCAGCCTAATATCCCATTATATGAACATACAATAATTTAACAACTTTCCCACTGTGAATCACAGTAGGTTGTGTCAAAGTTTTCACTCTAATAAATACTGTTCTACTGAATGCTCTTATGTAAGATAATTAAAACTTTTTTTTTGAGACAGAGTCTCATTTTGCTGCCTAGGCTAGACTGTAGTGGCATGATCTGCCTCCCCGTTTCAAGCGATTCTCCTGCCTCAGCCTCCTGAGTAGCTGGGATTACAGGCTCTTGCCATCACCCCCGGCTAATTTTTGTATTTTTAGTAGAGACGGGGTTTTGTCTTGTGGGCCAGGCTGGTCTCGAACTCCTAGCCTTATGTGATCCACCCGCCTCTGCCTCCCAAAGTGCTAGTATTACAGGTGTGAGCCACCACACCTGGCCATGTAAGATATTTAACACATGATCGGTTATTTCTTTCTTTGTTTTTTGTTTTTTTTTTTTTGAGATGGAGGAGTCTCACTCTGTCACTCAGGCTGGAGTGCAGTGGCGCATCTCGGCTCACTGCAGCCTCCGCCTCCCAGGTTCAAGCGATTCTCTGCCTCAGCATCCCGAGTAGCTGGGATTACAGGCATGTGCCACCACACCCCGCTAATTTTTGTATTTTTAGTAGAGATGGGGTTTCGTTATGTTGGCTTGGCTAGTCTCAAACTCCTGGCCTCAAGTGATCTGCCTGCCTCGGACTCCCAAAGTGCTGAGATTACAGGCGTTGAGCCACTGTGCCTGGCTGACTGGTTATTTCTTTAGGATTGATTACTAGACATGATATTAATACAATATAAAAGGCTATAACCATTTTTAAAGCTTATGATACACATCATGAAACTATTTTTCAGGATGGCTCTAAGAATTCCTAGTTCTACTAACAGTGTACATATGACCTACCTAATTCTTTCTTTTTTTCCTTTGTGATTTGAAATAAAGACCCACCTAATTCTTAATATTTAGATTTTGATATAAGGGACATATAAACTGAAGTTTTCCCATTGAGATTATACGTGTTGTCTTACCCACTTAAGAATTTACCAACACAAAAATTATACTAAATTATTGTACAAGGTTAGCTTGAATTAAAAGCATTAATATATGTTCACATTAGAAACTGAAAAAGAAACAAAAGGGCCGTGATTATAAAACCACACTTGAATTTATGAGTTAAAGTATGCATTAATTTACTCACAACAAGGACAGTTCTCCAGAAGAAAACGGCAAACGAAACAATTCCCAAGAAGGCAGTGATAAGTACAGGTTTCCATGGCAATCCATAAAAATCAGGCCCAGGCTGAACATCATCAGGCAATGTAGCAACTAGCTGAAATGGGCATGTTAGAAATAATGAGAAACCTTAAAGAAGCTTACCATAAAGCAGTCACAAAGACTCATTCATAAAAATTCTAAACCAACTCTATCAGATACCTATCCCCTCAAAAATCTTCAGTAGCTCTCACTGTTTCAAGAAAAATAGGATACCGGGAGTCTCACACTTATTGTCTGGCTTGTTGTGTTCTGAAGTACTATGAGTCTGAATGTCTTTAGGTTGGGCATATATTTCTAGTTTACAATAGACCCTGATACAATATGTTATCTAAAACATGGCTGGAATCTCTCTGCATCACACTTTTCTCTTGAATAGGTTGTTTTTTATTGCTGAAAAACCACATAAGATATAAAACCTTATATATATAAGTAACCAACTTTTTATGGTTGCAAATCAAACCAATATGATGATAATGAATACCACAAATACTGTGTTATTCCTCTAAGATTTAAAATCTTAAATCGACTCTTACAAAGAACAAATGCTAAGTTTGGATAGCTCCTGATAACCGATCTAGATAAACCGCTTTGAATTTAGTGCCTTAATTCTAAACGTTTCCTTGAAAACGGTGCATTAAACACCTGTCTGATCTATGCTGTTTCCATAGCCCTCTACAAGTACACTGCCATACTGGCCCCATCCCCCAACAGAGCCGGGGTTATGCGGAAAAGACCTGTAAGCCCTCTGTGTTTTGATCGTGACTTCACACCAGAACATAAAGTGCTGTAACTTCGTAAGTACTAAAAAAAAAAAAAAAAAAAAAAAGGACGAAACCGTCTCAAATACACTTCCACCTGCCTCCCTAAACAGCACAGAAACGTCTTGCTTTCCTCGGATCTGACACACTCCATTTCTCCTTTGCACAATCAATGCACCCACTCTGCTCAGCACTCATCCACCCGCCTGTGACAGCTTGAGTCCCTCCCTGGGAATGGGGACTGTCACCTCCAGCAGCTTGGCTATGAAGGCTGCGTAGAGCACCGACAGGGGTCCCAGAAGTTCCGGGTCCCCCGGGGTAGCGGTGATAGAAGGCACAGTGGCAGGTACTGAGTCCATTGTGTAGAACAGCTGAATGCAAGCGACAATTCCCAGGGGGAATGGCACTGGGTCCCCTGTCTTTCAGAGCGTCCTCCTCCGGAAAGGCCCCAGTTCAGGGGGCGGACTCTCGGATTGAACTTCGCCTTCCACCGCTGCCGGCACTATCGCTTTATGCCGCCTACAAAGCACGTCATCAGCCACTGCCCCTGGCGCATATCAAGGCACCAAAAGAGTTGGCCCGCGAGGGCGGGGCCAGAGCGGACGGAACCAACTCTCGAGGGGGCGGGGGAGAAGAGCGAATGGGGAGCGGAAGACTCCAAGTAAGGGAGGCGGAAGTGACTGACGCTTCCGCCAGGAGCCTGCGACTTACAGAGCCCCGGAGTAAGGAGGCAGGGATTTACGTAGAGGAGGATTGTGGGCGGCAGCTGGGGAAAAGGAGAAAGGCAGGCCTCTCGTGCTGGCCCGGAGCTGACCCTTCCGGTCACAGCGTGGAAGGACCACCGCTCAGATGGGGCGCCGCTGCCGTGCGCGGCCTTTCTTCCTTGCCCATTCAGTCCTCTGCTTAGCGTTCCGCCTCCCGACCTCCATTGCACTGGCTGTCTCACATTCTTGCCGACACTCTTATTAAAAAGCCTTACCCAGGAGTCATCTCATCGTGTCACCCCCATGCACCTGGGTTCAGTTATGGGTCCCACTTTTTTTTTTTAGATGGTGGCTACGGGAAAGGGGAGGGAGTCTCCCTATGTTGCCCAAGCTGGACTCAAACTCCGGGGCTCAAGCCATCTGAGAAGCTGGGACTACAAGTGGCCGGCCACATCTTAAGGTTACATGACTTGTGGAAAAGGACAAGGATAATGAATAGTATGGAAATCACGTTCCAAAAGTTGAAGAAACCGGGGACATTTAATCTGTGGGGGAAAAAATGGTATCTGTAGATAAAAATACCATTTTAGACCTTTAAAGGTTTATCTTCGAGTTGAATATAAAGTCAACTCAGAAGAACAATCAAGCAAGAACACGCAGGAAAACCCTAAGAAAGAAGATAGATGAAGGGTGTGGTACAAGAGGAGGGCAGGATCTCTAATAACAGTATGGTACTGGCCCAAGAATGCAGACCCACCATGGGGCAGAATAAAAAATCCAGAAATAGACCCCACTGCACTGGAAATTTGGGA
Source organism: Rhinopithecus bieti (assembly GCF_001698545.2). Lineage (NCBI taxonomy): Eukaryota > Metazoa > Chordata > Mammalia > Primates > Cercopithecidae > Rhinopithecus > Rhinopithecus bieti. The sequence goes on from NW_016804690.1 coordinate 1,901,706, forward strand.
TACAGCAAGTCAGCTGGTTAACAGACTTTTTAATAAGTGGTATTACATATCTAGATAACAATATGGAAAATAAAACGATCTTTTTCTCATTGTTCATAAATTCCAAGTTAATCAGAAACCGGAATGTAAAAAATGAAAACAAGTAGTTAAAATTGAGTGACTGTCTCTGTGTATTATGTGAGTGGGCAAGACCTTCCTAATTATGTATCAAAATCCGAAAGCAACAAAGAAAATGATTTGTAAATTTGATTACTGAAAAACAAAACGCCCAACCCCATCCACAAAAATTGCAAAATAATCCAAGTTTGGCAATGGTAACCTAAGAAAAAATATTTGTAACATATTATGAAGGATTAATATTCCTAAAATATAAAGTGCTTTACAAATAAGAAGATAGCCACCAGCAAACCTATAGAAAAATGGGCTGAAGTAATGAAGAGATCCCAGGAAAAGAAATGCAAATAATTTAAAAACATATGGAAACATGCTCTGCCTCACTCATAATACAAGAAATACAAATTGACCCTACAATGAAATATGATTTCTCACTTATCTTGGCAAGATCCAAACATTTGACAACACACTCTATAGGTGAGAGAATGTGGAGGAAGCAGGCACTCTCATTCTATGCTGATCTCTATATAAAATCATACAACCCCTATGATTTGGCAACGTTTCCAAAAATAACTTGTATATTTATCTACTGACTCAACAATCCCACTTCTAAAGATCTATCTCAAAGATACTGGGGATATAACAACAAATGCTGAAAAAATATATGCACAAAACTATATTATTCCAGCATTACTTATAACAAAAGACTAGAAACAACCAAAATGGCCATGAATGAAAGACATATTGAACACAACAAAGTATACTGTGAAGCTATAAAAGAAAGTAATTTTATATACTGCTAGGGCATGCTGTCAGAATACATTTTTTTAAAGGTAGAGAAAAGTAGAGGCTACTACTTTTATCTAAGAAAGTCTGGATTTTTTTCTTTATAGCTTTGAGGGAAATATGACATTCAATACATTATATGTTTTTAAAGTACACAGTTTGATCAGTTTTGCATATGAATATGCCTGTGAAACCATCATCACAACCAACATAGTGAACCTCCCAAAGTCTCCTTATTCCCTTGGTAATCTCCTGCTCCTTTTCACCCCTTCCTGCCCCGAAACAGAATTTCTGTCATAATAGATTAGTTTGCATTTCCTAAAGTTTTATATGTATATAATAATGCACCGTTATATTTTCTCTGGCTTCTCTCAGCATAATATGAAATTCACCCACATTGCTGCACATATCTATAATGGTTCATTTGTTTTTATTGCTGAGTAGCATTTCATTGTATGGGTGTGCCATAACCTGTTTATCTGTCATCTATGGATGGATATTTGATTTTTTCCAGTTTTAGGCTTTTATAAATAAAACTTCCAAGACTATCATGGAGATGAATCTGCCACAGCTAGAAATGCTCGAGAACCAGCTGGACCAGGAAGTGGAGTTCTTGTCCACGTCCTTTGCCCAGCTCGAAGTGGCACAGACCAAGTATGCAGAAGCCAAGGACTGTCTAAACATGCTGAGTAAGAGCAACAAAGGAACAGAATTACTCGTCCCACTGACGAGTTCGATGTATGTCCCTGAGTAGCTGCATGATGTGGAACATGTGCTCATCGATGTACGAACTGGGTACTATGTAGAAAAGATATCTGAGGATGCCAAGGACTTCTTCAAGAGGAAGACAGACTTCCTAACCAAGCAGATGGAGAAAATCCACCAGCTCTCCAGGAGCACGCCATGAAACTGGCTGTCATGGAAATGATGAGTCAGACGATTCAGCAGCGCAGAGCCCTGGGGGGAGCTCAGGCTACTGCTAAGACCTGAGAGTTTGGTGCAGAAATGGGGCAGAGGGATACCCCTTGGGCGTGGCTTCCTGGTGCCAGGGAAGGGAAAGGTCTTATGTTTAATGCCAATAAATGTGCCAGCTGGGCAGAAAAAATAAACTGTCAAAAACATTGATCTACAAGTCTTTCTATGCATGTATAATTAATTTTCACTTGGGTAAATGTGTCTCGGGTAAATGTGTCTCAGGTAAATGTTTAGGAGAAGAATGGCTGGATCGTATGCCCAGTGTAGGTATACCTTCTTAAGAAACTGACAAGCTGTTTTCCAAGATAGCTGTACCACTTCACATCCCCACCAGCAGTGTATGATACTTCCATTTCCTCCACATCTTCTCCAACACATGGTATAATCATTTTTTTAAATTTTAGCCATTATAATAAGTGTGTAGTGGTAACTCATTCTGCTTTAAATTGGCATTTCCCTGATAATTATGCTGAATATTTTTTAATGTGCTTACTTGCAATTGGTATATCTTCCTTGGTAAAGTGTAATTTTACTGTATTACATTTCTTTAGATGAATGTTGAAGTCAAATATTTTATCAGATAGATGCTTTGCAGTGACTTTTTCCCAGTCTGTAGTTTGTATAACAGTGTTTTTTAAAGAGATGTTTTTATTTTGATTAAATCCAAATTATCAAATTTCTCCTTTATGAATCATACTTTTGATGTCAACTGTAAGAAATCTTTGCCTAATCCAAGTTCAAGAAAATTTTCTCTTAATTTTCCTAGAAGTTTTATAGTTTTAGGGTTTACATTTAAGTCTATGATCCGCTTTGAGTTAATTTATGTACATGATGTGAGGTATGGATCAATTTTTTGCATATAAATATCTAATAGTTTGGGTACCATTTGTTGAAAAGACTTTCCTTTTTCCATTTAATTGTCTTTCCACCTTTGTCAGAAGTCCATTGTCATACATGTATAAATCTATTTCTGGATTTTCTATTTTGTTCCAATGGTCTATTCATCTGCTGTCTTAATTACTAGAGCTTTATAATAAGTCTTGAAATTACATGATGCTTGGGCTATTCGAGGTCCTCTGCATTTTCCATATGAATTGTAGAATCAGCTTGTCATTTAAAAAACATCCTTCTGAGATTTTAATTGGGGTTATGTTAATGCAAGTGATCAAATTGGGGAGCTTAACAATATAGTCTTCTGACTCATAAACAAGGTCTATCTCTCCATGTATTTAGGTCTTCTTTAATTTCTATCAGCAATATTTTATAGTTTTCAATGCATATGTCTTACACGCTTTTTGCCACATTTATCCGTAAGTACTCCATATTTTTGATACTATTGTACATGGAATTTAACTTCAATTTCCAATTGTTCATTGCTAGTACATATAAATACAATTGCTTTTAGATGTAAATCTTTATCTAGCAACCTTACTAAACTTAGTACTTATCTAGCAGATTTTTTCTACATCCCACCAGATTTTATGCATGTTGTCTGCAAAAAAAGACAATTTTACTTCTTTCCCAATCTGGACACATTTTATTTCTTTTTCTTGCCTTAGTGCACTGGCTATTGCCTTACAACACTGAACAGATGTAATGAGAGTAGACATTCTTGTTTCACTTCTGGATCTTGGGGGGAAGACATTCCATCATTCACTATTAAGTATGATGTTCATTTTAAATCTTTCATAAAAGCGATTTAAGTTCCCTTCCATTCTTAGTTTGTTGATAAATTTATTGTTTTTTAAATTACACAGTAATCAATTTTAGATTTTTTTCGAAGTGGTTTTCGGTGTTTACTGAACTGAAGATATGGATTGTCTTTTTAAAGTTTGTCATTATGGTTAATTACACTGATTTTCAAATGTTAAGGAAACTTCGTATTCTCGGTATAAATTCTATTTGGTCATAGAGTATTTTCCTTTTATCTATTGTTGGATTTGATTTGCTAAAATTTTTGTTTAGAGTTTTTATACCAATGTTGATGAGAGATACTGGTCTGTGGTTTTCTTTCTTACTTGTCTTTGTCTTTGCCTTGTTTTGATATCCTGGTAACATTAGCTTCATACAATGAGCTGGGAAGTATTTTCTGCTCTTCAGTTTAATAGATGAGTTTGTGTAGAACTTGTATTATTTCTTCCTCGTAAGTTTAATAGAATTTAGCAGTGAAGCCATCGGGGCGTGGGGTTTTCTTTCTGGAAAGGTTTTTAGCTGTAAATCCAATTTATTTAATAGTCATAAGGTTATCTGTTTCTTCCCGAATGAGCTTTTGCAGTGTGTGTCTTAGACAGAATTTCTTCATCTAAATTGTCAAATTAGTTGACGTTAAGTTGCTCATAATATTCCATTATAATTCTAACATTTGAAGAATCTGTGGTGATGTCTTTCTGATTGCTGCTATTGGTAATCTGTATTCCCTACGTTCTTTCCCTGTTCACTTTGGCTATGGTTAATCAATTTTATTAATCTCAAAGAACCAGGTTTTGGTTACATTGATTTACTCTCTTTTCCTTTTGTTTTCTATTTCATTAAATTATGCTCTTATCTTCATTATTTCTTTTCTTCTGCTTACTTGAGGATTAGTTTGCTCTTCTTTCTCTAGTCTCTTACAGTGGAAAATGAAGTCACTTATTTGAGACCTTTTTTTTTTCTAATATAGGTAGTGCTATACATTTCCCACTAGTGCTTTGGCGACATTGTACACACTTGATATATTTGTTTTCATTTTATTGTGTTTATTCTTTTTTCTTTTCTTGAGACAAGGTCTCATTCTGTCACTTAGGCTGGAGTGCAGTGGTGCAATTCCTGCTCACTGCAGCCTTGATCTCCTGGGCTCAAGCAACCCTCCCACTTCAGCCTCCTGAGTAGCTGGGACTACAGACACGTGCCACCATGCCCAGCTTTTGTGTGTGTGTGTGTGTGTGTGTTTTGTAGAAACAGTATTTCACCATGTTGTTCAGGCTGGTCTCAAAGTTCTGGGCACAAGTGATCCTCCTGCCTCAGCCTTTCAAAGTGCTAGGATGCCACTGCGCCTGGCCTGTTTTCATTTTCACTCATCTCAAAATAATTTCTCCTTTTCCTTTTAAACTCATAAGATGATAAGAAAAAAGTGTGTCACCTAGTTTCCAAATATTTGGGGATTTTCCAGATATTTCCATTATTGATTTCTAACTTAATTATATTGTGAAGAGAACACACTTTGTACTACTTGAAACATTTTATATATTCATTAGACTTGTTTTATGGCTGATAATATAGTTCATTTTGGTAAATGCTTCATGTGCACTAAAAAGTATATGTATGATGCTCTTCTTGGGTGGAATGTTCTATAAACATCAATAAGGTCAAATTGGTTAATGATGATGTTCATAACTTCTAGATCCTTATTGACTTCTTATTCTATCAGTTATTGAGAAGGGGTGCTGAAATCTCCAATTATAATTGCAAATTTATTTTTTTCGTTGTCGTTCTATCCATTTTTGCTTCATGTGTTTTGAAGATACATTATTGGGAGCACATTCATTTAGGATTTTTATATCCTCTTAATTAATGGACCATTGTATCATAAGAAATGGGCTTTCTTTATCCCTAGTCATGTACTTTGCTCTGGAATCTTCTTTGCTTTAATATAGCCACTCCAGCTTCCATTTGACTAGTGTTAGCATGGGATATCTCTTCTCAATCTTTTTAGTTTTAACTTTTTTTCTATCTTTTTATATAAAGTTTATAGACATCTAGTTGGGTCTTGCTTCTTTACCCAATCTGACAAACTTTTCCTTTTAATTGGGGTATTTAGGCAAGTTCCACCTACTGTGATTACTGATATAGTTAAAAGTTTAGCATCCTTTTTTTCAATTTGTCCCACCTGTTCTTTGTTCCCATCTTCTTTCTCTTATTCTGCCTCCTTATCAGTCTTTTTAATTATTCCGATTTATCTCATTTATTGGCCTATTAGCTATAACTCTGTTATATTAGTGGTTGCTTTATAGGGTTTATAGTATACATTCTCAACTTATCACAGTCTATCTTCAAATGACACTACACTATTTCATTTATATAATAATAACTTTATGATAGTTACTACCATTTCTCCCTCTTCTGACCTTTACACTATTATCACACATTTAACTTTTACATATTTTCTAAACCCCATATTATACTGTTATTTGTCTTTAAAGTCAATTAACTTTTAAAGATATTTAAATAATAAGAAAATAGTTTTATATATTTATCCACAAGGTTATCATCTGGCATTCTTCACTCCTTTGTGTAGTGCCATATTGTCATTTTCCATCAGCCTAAAGGACTTCCTTTAACCTTTCTTATGGTGCAAGTGTGTTGGTGAATTCTTTCAGCTCTTGTATGTTGTTGTCAGAAAAGGTCTTTATTTCATCACCTTTGGTTTTGAAAGATATTTTGCCGGGTTTGATGTTGCAGGTCAACAGTATTGCTCTTTTAAAGCTATTACTCCACTGTATGCTTTCATGCCTTATTAATGACAAGAAGTCTGATGTCATCCGTGACATAGTTCCTCTCTCTCTGTGTAAAATGTCTTTCTGCTCTGTTTTGAGCAATCTGATTATGACAGACCTTGGAGCAGTTTTCTTCATGCTTCTTGTGCTATGGGTTTCACTTAGCTTCTTGGGTCTGTGGCTTTACAGTTTTCATAAATTTTGGAAAAATTTCAGTCGTTATTTCTTCAAATATTTTTCCAAATGCCTTTTCTCCCCTCTTCTATAGAAATTCCAGTTATACATCTATTAGGCTGCTTGACAGTGTCCCACAGGTCACTGATGCTATGTTCACATTTCTCAGGGTCTTTTTCCCCCTTTGTGTTTCATCGAGAATAGCTTCTATTGCTGTATCTTCGAGTTCACTAATCTTTTCATCTACAGCGGCTACTCTGGCACGAATCCCTTCTGGTGCATTTATCGTCTCAGGCACTGTGTAGTTTTTCATCTCCAGAAATTTGATTTGGGTCTTTTTAAAAAACAACTCTTTCATGTCTCTCCTTACTTTTTTAACACCCAAAATACAGGAATAGTCACTGTTTTAATACCCTTGCCTAAATCTAACATCTCTGGCAGTTCTTAGTTGGCTTTGATGGTTTGATTTTTCTCCTCATCCTGGGTCATATTTTCTTGCTTCTTCGCATGCCTGATAATCTTTGATTGTATGTCATGCTTACGAACACATATCCTTGAGCTTTGCTCTAGGATGCAATTCAATTACTTGGAAACAGTTTGGTTTTGAGTCTTAAAATTTGTCAGGCAAGACATTAGTAGCATTTAGTCAGAGGCAAGACCCTTCTAAGAACCCTGGATCTCCCTACTATTATTAGGTTTTCCAGGCACTATTTCTAGCCCTATGTCAAAAACCATTCCTTCTGATCACTTAGATGATTTCTGTGACTTTGAGTAGTTCTGTTACACACGTGCTTACGAACTCCTAACCTCCCAAAGTGCTGGGATTACAGGCATGAGCCACCACGCCCAGCCCATAGCATCCACCTTTCTGGTACCTTTTCCTGCATATTTCAGATGTCTCAGTCTCCCTGAACTTTGATCTCTGCCTCCTCTGCAAGATTGGTGTACTCTGCTTGTGTTCCCCATCCCTGCACTGAGGTCAAGAAAGTACCGCCAGGTAGAAAGCTGGGAGGTTGTAGAGCTCACCTATTTGTTTCCTTTCTCTCAGGGATCACAATTTTGTGCTGCCTGTTGTTCTCTATATGAAAAAGTTTTTAAAATATATTTTGTCTAGTTTGTTTATTGCTTTCAGTGGGAGGGTGAGTCTCATACCAGTTACGCTGTCTATGGAGTTCTTTCTGTTGTTGTTGTTACTGCAGTGCATTCACTGAAGAAACGGTTTTGTTTGGCTCCTAAGGTGTATGATGGTCTATATTTTACTGACTACATCCCCCTGGTATATTTTAACATGTTTCTCTGGTTCTTTATATTTCCTGGGAATTGGTAGTTGGATCAGTAGTCAAATTCAAATTCAATTTTGTTTGTCAAGAATACCTAATAGGAGATGTTGTATACTTCCATCGGGAGGCATTTAACATCTGAGTGTCCCTCTTTTTTTTAAATTATCTTATATTGTTCCTTCATTTAAAGGCTGGGATATTTCTACAAAGAGAAAATTATGATCAAGTATTCTTTACACTGAGATTTGGCTTGTATAGTTAAGGCAGGGTAAATATTTGATTCTTTTTCTTTAAACAATTTTCAAAATAATGAGTTAGACAACTCATTATTCTTGGCATTATCAAGTGATGTCCAAAGGGTTCGAGACCAGCCTGGCCAACATGGTGAAACCCCGTCTCTACTAAAAAATACAAAAATTAGCCAGGCGCAGTGACGGGCACCTGTAATCCCAACTACTCAGGAGGCTGAGGCAGGAGAATCACTTGAACCCGGGAGGTGGAGGATGCAATGAACCGAGAAGACACCACTGCACTCTAGCCTGGGCAACAGAGCAAGACTCTGTCTCAAAAAAAAAAAAAAAAAAGATGGACACTATGAACAAAAAGAGTTCCAGAAATATGCAAGGAGATCTCCCCTTCAGCCTCAGCCTGAATTCTAAACAGTACCTGTGTAGGGTAAGACTCCTTGAGGATGGGCAAAGAATAACTAAAGGAAAAAAGAACAACTGTAAGCTAAACAATTCCCAGAGTTGTCACAGGGCTGCGAGACATTTGAATTCCAGCTAGTCAGAGTGAACTGACACACAAAAAGTATGGCCAATAAGCAGTGAAAAAGTGCTCAGTATCGTTAATCATCAGGAATTACAATTAAAACTGCAAAGACATACCCACTAAAATAGCTAAAATTTAAGACTGATGATACCAAGTGTTAGGGGAGATGTGGTCAAATGGAAGTTTCATTAATTGCTGATGGAAGTATAAAATGGTACAGTCACTTTTGGGAATTATTGGGCGATGGTCCCATGGATTCTCTGCTTTTGTATATTTTAAATTTTCCAGGATAAAATGCTAAAATAAATTAAAATATAACTTCAAATATTTAAAGGATTACTATGTAAAAAGAGAATTAGATTCTATAGAGGAAATCATGGAGGAAAATTTGGAGTCAGTATAAGAATGAACTAGGCAACAAAGGAATGTATAGCCTTGCAAGGTAGGTGGCTCACACTAGGAACTGGTGATGCACAGGTCCTAAAAATGGCAGGATTAGAGTACAGGGAATTGCTATGACTACTGAGAAGTTTTTTTAAGCCTTTCAAAAGTCAGAATTACACTTTATACCTCTTGGAATCTTTTATTCCTAGCACAATTTCTGGTACATATTTAGCCATCGAAATGCTCTTTTGACAATCCCTCTCAAGTCGGCATCTTATAACACTGTGCCTTTGTATTTTGCCATTCATGTCTGTCATTCCCTGTTATCCCCTAATCACAGATTGTATCCTACACCACTCCTATATGTCCCAACCCAGGCCTAGAAGAGGGCTCTGTGTGTATCTAGAAATATGATTAATAAAGAATTCCTGCTACAACTGGGGCTGTTAAATTTTTCAAGTGATAATTTCATTCTGAAAACAAAATTCTGAATTCTGAGACTGTCTTAATCCCTGAAAATTTCATTATTCCAACAGATTAAAATACACACCTTTACCCAGGTGACAATCACCAGCAAAACCATGACTAATACTGAAAAATGGTTTGGATTTCCTACTTGTTTTCCATCCTGGTGGTCTTTCCCCTGAAACCCCCAGGTATTCAATGTCTTTCTATGCCCTCTGATCATCCAAATGAGAATTAGGTGAGGGATGAGATCTTACACAATGCCAGATGCTACACCAGACATTTTACATTACCATATCATTTAATTCTTACCAACAATTGGAGTAGGTATTATCTAAATTTTTCAGATGAGAAAGTTGAGGTTCAAAGTTTAGTAATTTTCCCTAAACTTCTAATCAATAGCTTTGGGATTTGAAATAAAATCATCTTGGCTTGAAACCCATAGATTTTAACAGAAAACAACAAAATGCTCTTTCCTATTCGAGTGTTGAAATAACAGGACCTAAAGGAAATGGCTTTGGTGAGGAGCATACTTTCTCTGTAGCCCTAAGGGCAACCTGAGCTCCAACTTCGAGAGCTTGCTTATTCCTCTAATTTACCAAGAAAAAAAAAAAGTCAAATTCTACCAAGTACCACAAGGGGGAGCTAAGTCCTAAAAAGCCTAGATAAGCTTCTGGACATTAAATGTCTCATTTGGAGCATGGCTTCCTTTAGAAAGATCTGAATAAATATTCTGCCGTAAGTGACTCTTGCTAAGAAACAGAGCTGACAATCTCTTTCCTGCTTAAAATCTTCCAAGGATCTCTGCCAACAATGGTCTGACCACTCACTATGGCACACAATTTCCTTATTTCCTTTCTGACTTTCCCTGCGTCCCTCCAACAGATTTTCCCCCTCTTAACTCCATACTTTTTTATTTTTATTTTTTCTGAGACAGGGTCTTGCTCTGTCGCCCAGGCTGGAGGGCAGTGGCACGATCTCAGCTAACTGCAACCTCTGCCTCCAGGGCTCAAGTGATTCTCCTGCCTCAGCCTCCCAAGTGGATGGGATCACAGGTGTGCACCACCCTGCCCAGGTAATCTTAACTCCATGCTTTAACACCACCAACTGGTGGGGAATAGTGGCTCATGCCTGTAATCCCAGCACTTTGGGAGGCCAAGGTGGGCTCCCATGGGCTCAGGAGTTCAAGACCAGCCTGGGCAACATGGCAAAACCCCACCTCTACAAAAAATAGCCAGGCATGGTTGCATGCACTTGTGATCCCAGCTACTCAGGGGGCTGAGGCAGGAGGATCACTGAGCCCAGGAGGCAGAGGTTGCAGTGAACTGAGATCGCGCCAATGCACTCCTGCCTGGGCTACAGAGCAAGACCCTGTCTCAATTAAAAACAACAACAACAACAAAAGAAAACACTAACTACCAATGCTTCCCTGACTTCCCCAAATAACCTTTTCTTCATGCCTCCATTTCTCTGAATATGTTTTCTGTCTGACTGCATGCTGCCCGCCCCACCCTTGCCCGTCTCCCTCCCCTAGCCCTTCTATTTGACGACTCCAAGTCAAGCTCCCACCTATCTTTCAACTCTGCTTAAAGCATGTCTCAGCAAACTTCTGGCCTTTCCTACCACTCTCCCTCCACAATGAACCAATTTATGCCATCGATTGTTCTACCATCAGGTAAATACTTCTCTTCCTGCCCATTATCATATTACATTTCAAGTGAATGTCTTTCTCTCCTGGCTAAATTGAAAGGTTCCTGAAAAGAAGAACCATGTTTGACAGGTGTGCCTGTGCCCAGCTCCAGCATACAGCAAAGCCTCCTCATGTGCTGAACTAAGAGCGCATTAAAGCCACACACTTGTGGCTCATTTCAGGATCTCTCCTCAAAGGATCAGGAGTCATGTTCATAAAGACAATTTAAGTTCTTCACCTCATGCTCAAAATCAACTTAAAAACTGTAATAATCAACATTTTAGTTAAAAAATAAAAAAAACTATGTGTCAAACTTACCAACTTAGTTAAATAAAATATGAATGAATATATTAGAAGGACTGCGTTTTCCAAAGCTGTGACACTTGCTGGCTCTTCGGCAGCTGTCTCTAGTTGCTTGTTTGCATCAATAGCATCCATAGGAGTGTCTTCTCTTGTAATTGGCCCTGAAATTGTGAGGAAAACAGATATTTTGTGCTTTAGAATAAGAATGGTTTCTCTTTTAAAAAAAATACTGATTGAGTATCCACTAAATATTAGGTACTGTGCCTGGAAAGTAAACATTCTCATCTCTCACTGGATGTTTACTGTGCACTGTGGTGAAATACTCTTCGTGTCAGTCTATCCTGGACTATTACACACTACAGTGTTCTGTACTGTCTCCTATGAGCTTATGCTATAAACATACTTGGACCCCTTCACTGTATTTTAAGAAGTTTTATTTACCATGTCCAGATAGCAAATCAAAAAAAGAACTGCATTGCACTGTATTTTATTTGGAAAGAGAGGGGTAAAGCAGAGGAAAAACTGAATTTATGAGTTTTAGAGCAGTGGTTCTCCAACCGTAATGTGTATCAGGTCAGTCTTTCCTGGAAGGCTTGTTAAACACAGACTGCTGGTTCCACCCCCAGAGTTTCTGATGCTGCTGGTCTGGTTGAAAACTACTGTTTTAGAGCATAAGGCCTTTTAAGAATAATATTTTAGATTGAAATAATTTACACAAGATAGTGACAGCCAAACATTGGTTTGTAGGTTAGTTACAGTCTCTGGTGTCTTTCCTATTTTTGATCTCCATCTGTCTTGACGCCTGCTTTTCTCTCAATTAGCTCTGGGATACTTTTTTCATTTAACAAGTCTCTAGCTCCTACCTTTGACAATGAATCTCCTAGAAGGCCTTCTTTATGATGTCTCCACTTTGTAAAAAAAAATTAGCAAGCTTTACCTGGGTCCAAGTCTTTCTCAGTATTTGGCTTTGGTGACACTTCCGAGGCATAAGTGTCCCCGATCACACGCCAGTCCAAGTCTTTCTCAGCATTTGGCTTCGGTGACACTTCCAAGGCATGAGTGTCCCGGATCACATGCTGGTCCAAGTCCTTCTCAGCATTTGGCTTCGTTGAAACTTCCGAGGCATGAGTGTCCCCAATCACATGCTGGCCCAAATGGGTGGGCTCTTCAGAAACCTGCACGTTAAGTTCTGCTGTGTTCTCTTGTGAGAAATTATCTTCATGCAGTGGTTGCATCTCTACAGGTGAGAAGAACAAACTGGGTTAGCACAACTTGATGACATTACCTGTTAGGCTTATCCCACTGACCACACCAGCTCCAGGGCACCTCAACATTGCCCTCCATGCATGGGCATCCCATGGAGCATAACTGGGCAGGGAAATAAGAGTTTCACTTTCTTTTATTTCATTTAAAGGATGACTAATCTACATAATAAAATCTACAGAGGAGTATTTCATAAATATATTTATGGTAGGGACTTAAGTAACATCTTTCCTTGGCAAATCAACCTATGCCCACACAAATAAATTTGCAAAAGAGAATTCCACTCAAGAGCAGAAATGTGAAACATCTATTCTGCAGAGAAGTAACATAAACTCTTGCATACACAAGCATGCCTTTCTCACAGAACTAGTACAGACAGGGACATTCCACGCCAGGGCAGCTTGCTGAAATGTCCTTCGAATACTTTCAAAGTACCTCTAAGAGTCAAAGAAAGTGAAGCCATCTCCTTTCCTAAGAGGCTCAGGGGACAGTCCAATGTGATCCACAGCAAAGGTGAATTTCCTTGTAGCCTGATATTTTACCCTGAAAATTCATCTAAATATTGCCTTCTTATCCAAAATACATGTTTTAATTAAATGCAAAAAAGTTCTCCTCCCCCAACTCTCAGGAAAAATTAGCACTCTGGAGTAACATATTTTCCTGTGGCTTCCCGTCCCCTTGATACTCTCAATTCAGATACATCTGTCTGAAAAGCCGGGATACACCAGGTGCGGTAGCTCACACCTGTAATCCCAGTACTTTGGGAGGCCAAAGTAGGACGGTCACTCGAGGCCAAGAGTTCAAGATCGGCCTGGGTAATATATCAAGACCCTGTCTCTACAATAAATAAAAAATTAGTTGAGCACAGTGATGCATGCCTACTACAGGCTGAAATGAGAGGTTTGCTTGGGCCTAGGAGTTGGAGGCTGCAATGAGCTATGATCATACTATTGCACTCCAGCCTGGGTGACAGGGTGAGATCCTGTCTTTACAAAAAGAGAAAAAAAAAAGAAAGAGGAAGGAAGGAAAGAAGGAAGGAAGGAAGGAAGGAAGGAAGGAAGGAAGGAAGGAAGGAAGGAAGGAAGGGTAAAGGGAAAGAAAAGAAAAGAAAGAGAAAAGCCCAGATGCAGAGAACAGAACAAGGAACTAGGAATCAGAATGCTTATGTCAGGATATTGGCTCAGGGTTAATTCAACTGAATGGCTTCCACGCATCAAGCACTGCATTAGAAGGCATCCCTGTCCCAACCTTGATTAATCTGAATGTAAGAACCTTATGGCCCAGGAAGGTTTAACTGGAGTAAGCGCTCCCAAGAAACAGGAAGAACAAGCCATCCACAAAAGACAAAATTGGGGAGAACATAGGAATTTAGCCAAAGCATTGATCTAAAAGTTATACCAGTCAATCCATGGTTAGAGAGCAGTTATCTCACGATTGAAAAATCGCATTCAATAAAACCCTTTCATAATTTTACATGACATTTGTATTTTGTACATTACTTTCTGGTTTATATCTTTCTCTTTAGGTTTTTACAAAGTTTCCTTTTGAAAATGCTAACCAGTCTCAACTATTCTAAGGGAAACAGCAAGAAATCCTTCTTCATGCTCCAGCCTAAAAGAAAGAAGGCAGGAAGGAACATGTGGACCTCCCTGTGTTGTCCCTCTCCTTTAGGCACACTGGAAACTGAACAGAGCTTCACAAGATAGGAGGCACCTCAGCGACCCACCCGCCTGCTTCTCCAGCCCAATTCTGCAAGGCCATAGGCACCTCACCTTCCACTGCTCCACCTAAGCCTTCCTCTAGCGGTGGTGCCATCACCAGTGTGGCTGTCTCCTCTGCTGTGGAGTGCTTGTACCTGACAAAATAGATGAGGTCTTGAATGTCATCAAGCACTGCAGCCTCTTCAAATATGTTATTGTCCTTCATTCCCAGATCTCTATTTTCGGTCACACGAGCATCAAGCATTTTTTCTGCTATGCTCAGAATTTGTGACTCAGAAGCACGGAAGACCTTATCTAGGACTTTTTCCATATTATAGGGCAGGGTCTCCTGCTGTGCTGACTTCAGTTTTGATGACATTTCTTGTAGCAAGGCTTCCAGCTCATGGACATTAAAGTACTTCTGGAACCGCTGCAAAGACCGTTGCTCTTTAAAGAAGCTGCTTATGATAAGCAAGTCCTCCCTCTTGTCACTATACTCTGGCTCTACACTTGCATGTGGAGTCCAGAGGAACGAGTCATCTTCAGGGTCTGCAGCAGCAGAACCCGGGCTTTTTGTGCCCACGTATTTCTCTGTGTTCTCATGGTCCTCTTTTGAGAGTTCTCCCTCAAGCTTCCCCGCAAGCCCTGAGGTCTTCAGATGTTCCTCAGGGTTGTCGTTCTTCAGATAATCAGAATCTTTATTCTGAAACACTTCACCTAATTCTGGAGTCTGAGTTTTTATGCTGTCAGAAAAGTCACTTCCTTCAGATTGCCTCTGTGCTTTCTCATCTGCCAGAGGGTGTTCTTTTTCCACCATTGTATTTGGTTCCCTGCCTCCTGTGTTGACCCCTTTGGCAGCAGTCTCACTTTTTTTGTCACTATCTAAAATCATGCTAGTTTCTTGCTTGCTTTCTTCAATTTCTGGATCTGGATGAATGGTCCTTAAAACCGCTCTGTCAGGGACTTGCAGATTAACATCAAACTGCCTGCCCTGATTCCCAGGGTTTTCTTCTTTAGACCGTTTTGCACTTATAGCGTTTTCATCCTCTAGTAGTTCTTCAGAGGGATAATCGTTCTCTTCTGCTTCAGAAAGGAAAGCTGGTCTTCCTGTGCTGTCCGTTTGGTCTGTCTGTCCTATCCCCTGTGTGCCCTGCATTGCCTTGTGATGAAAAAACTCTTCATCCAAGGAGTCCTCTTCGGCTTCTCCCTCAGACAGCCTTATCTTCTCACTCATTTGCTTATTGACTGTGGCAGCCACATCTCTTTCTTGTTGCCAGGAAAGATTTCCTCCCAGAATGGGAACCTCATCTTCCAGTTCTCTGGGCAAATCAATCTCATCTGGAGAGGAGAATCTAGGTTGATTTTGAGTTTTAAGAACTAATTCCTCTTTCAATTCCTCACGTTGATGCTCCAGTGAAAGAGTGTGTGGTTTGGCCCCATTTAGCAAAGCGTCTCCCTCCACACTGTCTCTGGATGCGTTAGGGTGGTTATCTCCCATGAGTGGTGCATTACTCAAGGATTCCTGTTGAATCTTTTTGTCATTCATTTGATTCCCTGCAGCTTTCTGTGCAGATTCACTCTCTGAGCCACCTTCCAAAATCTGCTCTCCAGGCTTTTCTTCACGGAGCATTCCTTTTGAGACATGAATAGCTGCTCCTTTTAGGTCATTTTCTTTATCATCATAAGCTGATTTTAATGTGTCTTTACCCTTTTCAGCAGCTGGCATAGAGTTGAGGTTATTGCTGTGAGCAGAACTGTGCACAGTCGTGCCTTCTTGCTTTTCATCCTCTAATTCTGTCTCATCTTGTATCAGGCCCCTCTTGGATTCCTGAACTCCCCTCCCTTTTCCTTTAATGTGATGTTCTGTGTTTACTTCTGGGTCTTTGTCACTATTTGTTTTAGGAACATCTACAATCAAAAGACCATCACCTACACTGTCAGGGTCACTATAATCTGTTGCTGACTGTGGTTTCCCCAGTTTGCTCTCTGGGACTAATGCATCATCATCATCTTCTTTTTCTTCCTCTGAACTAGAGCTCTCTAAATCCATTGTACCTCTATTTTCTTCAACTCCTGTGACAATAGAGAAGATAGTGTCCCCCCAGGTTGTTAGTATATTTTTATCATCATTTTTGATGCCAGGGGGCGCAGTTAGCTCAATCTTATCCTCTTCATTTGAATTCTGCTCTTTAGGTGTTGGATATTTCTCAACTCCAGACTTCGCTGGAGTTTTCATATCTTCCCCATCTGTAAAGGTAAGTAATGGCAACTCATCAAAGTCTTCTTGGTTCTCCTCATCTTCCTTTCCAACTGCATAATACTCAGCATCCAATTCCTCATCAAAATCATCTTCTAATGAAGTAACGAGTCTGGTTGTCTCATCATCAGATACAAGTGCATCAGCTGTTGAGCCAAATTTGGTTTTCAAGTCTAGAGTCATTTCTTTTTTCAAAAGTTTATAGGCATCAATCTTATCCTGTTCATTTGAGACCTGAGAACCATTGCTGGTTTTGTTGTTTTCACTTTCTGGCACTTTTAGTTTATCTTGCAGCATTTCTTCAAAAGATTCAAATGAAGGCTGCTCTCCCTGAGCATGATCTGCTTGGCTGTTTGTGTGGGAGTGGTGCTTCTGAGTTGTAAACTGTTCCTGAAGATCCTCAGTGTTTTCTGAGAATACACTATCACTTTCCTCTGAGTTGGCTTCTACTGGTTCAGGTTCAGGTTCCCTTTCCGTAGATAACTCAGAGTTTTTTTCCATATCCTGTGAAGTTTTTTCTACAGCTTTCTCGGAATCTCCAGCTGCAGAATTGTACAGTTCCAAAAACCCTAAAAGTTCTTCTACATTATAATTATCAAAATCATCTCTTCCTCCATCAAAACAAACAAAATCCGTCTCCTGCAAGAAAAAGAAAAACATTAGTGTGTCAACAGCCAAGTGTCACCAGAGCAAACTCTTATCCATGTTAATGATTGAGAAAATCTCAAATTCACGTTTGGCTCTAGAGGAGCTTTTGCATCAACACTGGGCACTGACTGTTCTTGGGCAGCGGGTGGATAGGACGCTGGAACCCACTTTCCCATCTGAGTAATACTCCTGGCTTCCCTTCATTCTCTCTTCCCCAGGGGAAGAATGATTCATGTGGCTGGTGAGTTTGCTCAGTCCCATTCCTGTTTTCTGTTTGGGACCTGCTAGAGAGAAAACACATATTCTGTTCCTCCATGCTGTCCATTTTACAGAGACAGTCCCGCCTGGGGAGACCCCTAGTTGGGTAGCTCTGTCTGTGACTGGATAAGTCCATCTTAGTTTAGACTGCAATGTTAGAAAGCCCATTAGTTCTGCATACTCCAAACAGCTTTATCAGTAAATAACGGGGTCATTTTGATCTCCTATTTCCCCAATTTCTGGGTCTCTCAATTTGTTTTGAGCACAGGTGGGGAAAAGTGATGTGTCATTTATTGGGTTCCCCAACTCCCAACATCTATGCCTGGTGTTCTGGGAATTCACCTCATAATAACACATCCAGGAGGAGCTGAAAGACCCTCAGCTTCTCTACATTGTGCCCTCTGTGTCATACTTCTGCTCAACCAGTCAGAAACAGGCAGAATCACCTGGCTGTCAGGTTCTCAGTCTACATGGATTTGGGACTCATATTTTCCTTGGACTGGGAAAGATAAATCAGCTTCAGAAGGAACTTACTGAGATACAGACGCATGAGATATAAAAATGTAAGAGAACAAAGAATGATGTAAAGGAGGCTTCCCATTTTACTACTGCCACAAGAACAACTTGAAAACAAGGTTCACTAAGGTGGGTACCTGACTCCAAATAAGCATTCTAGGCAGTCACTAAGATCTGCTTTCAGGACTATTGAGTAAATCTGTATTTTTCCTTTCCTCTACCAGTAAGCAAATTGATATACAAGGAGCCATAAAATGATGGAAAAGTTAAAAAAAACAACAAAGATACTTTTCTTCCCCTAACTAAACATTCACCATCTTCTGGGGAGACCTGTCCAGTATACCAGAGATGAATGATTTCCCTCTTTCCATCATGCACACTTCTGAGCCAATTTTTTAAATATTTAAATATTAAATATATTTAAATCCTTTAGTCACAAAGCCATTGTGTGCTATAGATAAATGCTCTATAGAATGTGCAGTTAGCGTCTTACAGATATGAGACTGGACCTTACCTGAAACTTCTGGTTCCCTTTTCCAAATCTATAACTATAATCCCTTAAATCACTAAGGAGTCAATAATAAGAAAACCTTTGTAAGTTTGCATTTCTGGCTCAGTATAAAATTAGAGCTTAATTAATTTAACCTGATTTATGTATCCTTAAAATGTCTAACAGCTATCCAATAAGTAGTTTTCAAATTTCTCCTTTTGCTTGTGAAATGTAATTATTTGCCTTCTAACATTAATAAGTAAATATAAAACTACAGAACTCTTAATTTTCATATATAAAGCAGCAAAGAAAAGCCTTGTATAAGAGTACACGGCCTTGGCCAGGAGTGGTTGCTCATGCCTGGGAAAGCATAATCCCAGCACTTTGGGAGGCTGAGGCGGACGGATCATGAGGTCAGGAGATCAAGACCATCCTGGCTAACAATAAAACCCCGTCTCTACTAAAAATACAAAAAATTAGCCGGGCGTGGTGGCAGGCGCTTGCAGTCCCAGCTAGATGGGAGGCAGAGGCAGGAGAATGGCGTGAACCCAGGACGCGGAGCCTGCAGTGAGCCGAGATCGCACCACTGCATTCCAGCCTGGGCCACAGAGCGAGACTCCGACTCAAAAAAAAAAAAAAAGAGTACATAGCTTTATATAAGAATATCTCATTGAAATTATTTTGAAATTTTTCTTTTTGTCTAGGTAGTCACTTATAAGCCAACTTACAACTGAGGACAAGACAAAAATCCACAACTTACATCTGCTGGAACTCGTAGCTCTTCTTTGGTATATTCATGGACTACCTGGATTAAATCTTTTGGAAAATATCCAAAAATACGCCCAACCTATACAAAAGAATGGGCAAAAGGGACAAATATCAATCAAATTCTGTGTGAGAAATATAAATGAGAGACTTCTTAGTAGTGTAGAAAATATACAAATATATAGGTAAGTAGATATAACTAAGAGAGGTAGGTAGTTGCTGTTATAATTACACTGAGATTATTACTACTCTGATAATTTAAGTACAGAAAACTGTTAAGCGAACATTTCTAAAACTCTGGAAGTTTTCTTATATTCGGCTTAATTCTAAACACAGTACATGTAAAGTTAGTGTTTAGAAGTAGATAAAAGAGCTGTGTAAGGGAATATTATTGTACATTTTTATATTATTAAAACTATGCATAGCAAAGCTGGTTATAAACACAATTCCAATAATCTCTAGCAAAAATGTACCTACCCATTTCATAGTATTGCTCACAACCCACGACTTATAAGTCTTTCTTAAACAATAAACAACAGCCATGGAATAAGTAAAAAGAACGCAAAGTTTCTGAAATATATGACCACTACAACAAAAGCAAATACAGCTGACCTTAAACAACACAGGTGTTAGGGGCACAGTCAAAAATCTGCATAGAACTTTTTTTGACTCCACAAAAACTGAACTACTAATAGCCTACTATTGACCAGAAGCCTTACCAATAACATAAACAGTCAATTAACACATATTTTATATGTTATATGTATATGCTCTCTTCTTACAATAGAGTAAGCTAGAGAAAAGAAAATGTTATTAAGACGAGGCATGGTGGATCATGCCTGTAATCACATTGGGCAGAGGCAGGTGGATTGCTTGAGTTCAGGAGTTGGAGACCAGCTTGGTGACATAGTGAGACCTCGTCTCTGCAAAAATTTCTTTTAAAAAATTAGCAGAGCACGGTGGCATGCACCTGTAATCCCAGCTACTGGGGAGGCTGAGGTGGGAGGATGACTTGAGCCCAGGAGGTTGAGGCTACAGTGACCCATGATGGTGCCACTGCACTCGAGCCTGGGTGATAAAGTGAGACCTTGTCTCAAAAAAAGAAAGTAAAAAGAAAAGAAAATAAATGTTATTAAGAAAATCAAAAGGAAGAGAAAATATATTTACTATTCATCATTAAGTAGAAGTGGATAATCATAAAGGTCTTCATCCTCATCATCTTCATATTGGGTAGGCTGAGGCAGAGGAAGAAGGGGAGGGGTCGGTCTTGCTGTCTCAGCAGTGGTAGAGGCAGAGGAGGTAGAAGAGGAGGCAGGAGACGCAGGCACACTTGATGTACCTTTGTGGAAACACAATGTAATTTCTGTCTGGATTCTTTTGCTTCTTCATTTCTCTAAAAATGTTTCTATATGGTACCAATCCTTCTTCTACTGTTTGCTTTATTTTCAGTGCCCCTATCAGAGAATGGTCCACGTTATAAAAGAAGTTAACAGCTGTCTTCAACAACTAAAACCCTTCTATCAGATTGTCTGGTGTTGACTTGTTTTGTGGCCTTTATGTCTTCTTCCTCATTGTCTGGCACTGGTTTGGAAGCACCTATTTCCATCAAGTTGTCTCCTGTTAATTCCTCTGGTGTGGTGTCTATTAGCTCTTGAATTTCCTCAAGATCCATATCTTGAAACCCTTCACCCTCACCTTTTTAGCCATATCTACAATCTGTTTCATATTTCCTTGACTGGCTCTATCATAATCCTGTGAAATTAAGCACAACGTCTGGATACAGTTTTAGGGCTTGACAGCTTTCATGGCCTTTTCTATAACGATGATGGTATCTTCAATGATATAATTCTACCAGAATTTCATGATGTCCTCTCTATCGGCATTCTCTTCCAAGTCATTGGCGATCCTTTCCATAAAGTATGGTGTGTAATGAGACTTAAAGTTCCTCATGACCCCCTAATCTACAGGCTGAACTAGAGATGTTGTGTTTAGGGCAAGTAGACTATTTCAGCTCCTTTGGTGTTGAACTCACAAGGTTGTGGGTGGCCAGGGGCATTTGTCCAATATCAAAAGAACTTTAAAAAGCAGTTCCTTATTGGCAAGGTACTTCCTAACTTCAGGGACAAAGCATTGATGGAACCAATCCAGAAAAAGGGTTCTCATTATCCAGACCTTCTTATTGTACATCCAAAAGACTAGCAGCTGGTATTCAACTTTCCCTTCAAGATAGATAAAGGCAGAAGGCAGTCCTCATCATAAACCCAACTGCATTTGCACAAAGCAATGGAGTTGGCTTATCCTTTCTTGTCTTAAATCCTGGTGCACATTTGTTTTTCTTATTTACAAATGTCCTTCGTGGCACTTTTCCCCCCAGAATAGGGCACTTCTGTCAACATTAAAAACCTGTTGAGGCAGATAGCCTCTCTCCTAAATGATTTTCTTAATGGCACCTAGGAACTCTTCTGCTGCCTCCTGGTTGGCAGAAACTGCCTCTGCTGTTGTCTTGACTTTCTTTAAGCCAAACCTCTTTCTCAAATTATCAAACTATCCTTTGCTGGCATTAAATTCTCCAGTGTTAGACCCTTTACTTTCCTTTTACTTTGAGTTGTTATATAATGATTTTGCTTTGTCTTGAATCACATTAGAGGCTATAGGAATGCCTAACAGCAAGCCTGTACCCACATAAAAGCTGTATTTTTAACAGTACATAAAATGGTATTTTGCAAAAAGTGTAAGATTTTCATAACTGCTGGCATAGCTGCAACAACAGCTTCATGGATTTCCTTTTCTTTTTTTAAAATGGTCCTTAAGCTAGATTCGTTAATCTTGCAACCACAGCTGCAAACCTCAA
Source organism: Rhinopithecus bieti (assembly GCF_001698545.2). Taxonomy (NCBI): domain Eukaryota; kingdom Metazoa; phylum Chordata; class Mammalia; order Primates; family Cercopithecidae; genus Rhinopithecus; species Rhinopithecus bieti. The sequence goes on from NW_016804690.1 coordinate 1,923,868, forward strand.
TCTACAGCACATATCAAGCAATCAACTTTTTCTTGTAATGTCATTACTCTTCTCTGCTACTTGACAGCACTTCCAACATCACTAGTGACACCTTGTATGGGTCCCAGAGTGTTATTCAAAGTTTATAGTATTGCACTAAACACAAATACATGAAAACCACAAGAGATCACTTTTTACCACTATACAATTGACTGGAGAGGTGAACTGCTCACGTGGAAATGACATGGAAATGATGCAGAAATGACAGTGTTACATGGCATTTTAAGTGGATACTCACAATACTTGAGCTCACTAGAACAGCAAAAGGAGGTGGCTATGAAATATATAGTACAGTATGTAGTACAATTAATTTATGCAATTGTGATTTAATATTTTATCTTTACATGTTTACATTTCTCTCGACTGAAAGGTGCCATTAAGATCTGCGTTTGTGTGTATGTTTTGATAAATTGTAACTTTTTATACAGATTTGTGTATGTCTTACGGTAGTAAAGAATAAAATACACTACGATCTACATGTAGCTTACATACTAATATCTAACTTTTTCTTAATTTTTTTAGTAATTTCTACGCTATGCAGTCTGAGAGTTTTTAACAAATTATTGCAAATCTCCACAAAATTTTACAGTTTATTTATTGAAAGAAATCTGCATTATAACTGGACCCACAGAGTTGAAACCTGTGTTGCCCAAGGATCAACTGTATTTGCGGATATGATGTGCTATACTGCCATTTTCCAAAAGGATATTACAGGTAACTGGAGACAAAACAAAATTACAATGTAATACACACTAATCTGCACACCAAGCTTTTGTTTCATGCAAACCAGAATCTCTATAGAAAATAATTCCATTCATTTTCAGCACTAGTAAAATGTGCCCTCTTGAGAAACACACAGTCTTTTACTAGCTACTGTCTGAAAGGAAGAGGTATGCCTTCCAATCATTAAAGGAGGAGGTGGCATGTAAAACAAATGCACGAAAAGAAAAAAAGACCGTTATATCACCAATTCACAAAACACCTCCATTCATGAGCGCTCTCGTTCTATCTGAAAACTATCTGAAAGCCAGTAGTACTAGTAAAATACTGCCGTGGAGATTCGATAAGGGCAATTAAACTCTGTGTTATTGGCAGATCAAGTCTAAAATGCTAAGAAACCAAAAAAGACTGCAGAATGAAAACTAAGAAACAGAAACGAGAATCATTTTGAAAGCTGAAGACAGAGTTTTAAAATTCCTAAGAATAATGTTCATCAAATTAGAGGGGAGACTATTTTATTAAGGGAGAACCTGGAAAAAGGAAACAAATCAGAGGTAGAGGTATATAGAGAAAGGGAAATACTATACATTTATCTTCCTCAATCTTTGTCAATTGGGACCACAGGTGGCATCTCATTTCTTATGATTTGACAAAAAAAAAAAAACATAGGTCCACATGACAAGAAGCAATCTTTATGTCTAATTTTGCTTTCATACATCATTTCTGCCAAGGTACTATTGATTTCTTTTGGGCAGGGGGTGGTGAGGAAAGTAGAGTATTACCTTAAGAGAACAAATTCTGCATAAGATAATATCAGGACAAATACAAATAAATGCCAATGCCCTGTAAGGAAATACTGAAAAGGAAGACAGATAAGGCATGAGCCTTTCCATTAAAGAGTCTTCGACTTTATGTGAGCTAAGACAGTATACAAATTGACTGCCACACAAAGCAGTAAAGCAAATGCCACATGAACAGTGCAAACAAAGTGCCACCTAAACAATCACCAGGCAGCAAAGATCCCTTCTGGCTGGGTGCCGAAGGCAGCGTTCCTTAAGAAGGCAGGATGAGAGGTGCGACCCAGAAAGACTGACAGGACATCCAGAGGTGAATATGTGAATGAGCAAAACTGCAGTGGGAAGAAAATGTTAAATCAAGTTCATTCATCCAAATGCTCAAAGATGAGGAGTGAAAAAAAAAAAACTTAACTGTTCTATGAAAACCACAGCCTAGGTACATGGAAAAACACTTCCAAGAGTAAAGAATAGCAACAAATCTCATTAGGCAGACTTGAAAGAAACAGAATAGATTTGTCTTGGTATGGAGTGAGCCACTTGGGATGCTCTCTAAATAGGAGAGCTGAACCTGACCAGCGGTTGTTTCCCAAGATTACTCCTGAGGAACCTGGAATGCCAAAAAAAATCAGTCTATTTTTCCCAAGGGGATTTCTTATTTTCTCTTTGTTTGTTTGTTGTTTTATTGAGAGTGAAAACTTTCATAGTTGGGATGAGTATTTCTCTAAGTGGGGACAATCCTAAAGATATCGAGGACGCTTACTACTTAAAGTAAAAACACAGTCCACACATCACGTTTTCTAAAAAGGAAAAGACAATAACTCATAAGACAGGCCTCTCAATTAGGTCACTCCCAGTGAATATCCTCGTTAAAAACACTAAAGCATTGATTGCCATGTCTGGTATCAGGGCACCCATAAAATCAGCTGGGAACAGAGCCCCTTGGGTAACCTCCAGACACAAGTGTCTGAAAAGCAGGACAAGGATGACCCCAAAGCTGCAAACAAAAATACAAACAAGAAAGCACATGGGAAACACAACATTTTGCTTTTTTACAGACTTATAATAGCATAGATGATTAGGGAACTGTTCCCAAGACTGCCACTTTTTCATAAATAAAAATATAAACAAAGAAATACACATAAAATCAACTTTAAACTTACGTGTCTGAAACACTCTCTCAAACATAGTTTACATAGTAAGTCTAATTCCTAATTCCTATGAATCCTTCCTTTTTGAAGCAATGAAGTAAAGAATTTTTCAGCTCTTACCATTTCAACCCCTAATATGTATGGAGCATCCTAGAGGTTGACGCTGAGGGGAACTTGCCAGAATCAGTTCTATTTCAGAAGGCTCTGCTGAACCCCTACTCTGTGCGGACCCAAGGTCTGCTGGGTACACAGGGCCATCTTTTTTCACAGTCAGGCAGAGAGGACAGGTTAACTCCATCAAGCGTCCCAAGAAAATGCAGTCATTTAAATCTACAGTGCTAGAGAAGCCAGTAAAAATTAAGCAAATAAAGTATGTCAAAATTTTACTTACACTTCCAGCCCAAACTTCAGGCCATGCCCTTGCCAGTTTATAGTAAACATATACAGGATCACCTTTTTTAAAATTCACAAAACGACAATCTGGGCCTGTGAAATCTTCTAGAGCCTCACCGCGGTACATTAACACTGTATATAAAGACAGAGAGAGAAAAAAAATAGCCAGATATCAGGATTCAGTGTTCACAGTGCATATTGATTTATCAGGAAATATAACAATCCCACTATAAACAACAATCAAGTTTTTCCAGTACTCTCTGGAATTTCTTTCATATGCTCAAAGAAAGTATCTCAAATCCTTAGAGCTTTACTGCTATATATCATATCTTCTGCAAGCAGACAGGGGAAAGGAAAACCTTCTCTATTTTCTCTATGGATAATATTGAGAAACAAAAGCAACGTGTCAACTGCCACACATGGCTTTTCTCACCCAAGTGAAACTCTCGATTCCCTCTCTAACCTTCTAGTCCTCAATCTTTTCTGTTTCATATTCATAAAAAGCTTCCTTTTGCAAATGGGTAAATTCAAGCCCAGATGATGACTAGCTTAAGCATGACTACATGAAGGGTAATAGGGAGCTAGAGTACCCAGGAACTCCCAAGAGGTCAATTAACTTGAACTAACCACTAAAAGTCTCTATCTTCAAGTGGCTGTAACCGCTACTATGTAGCAGTAAACACTGTCAATTTCATTGGCAGCCAAGTTGTTCCCTCAGTACAGTGTCTGGATAAATTAATGGGGAAGGATATCTATCACACCCTACTGTAGATTCAATTACATCACAAGGGAATCTTTTCTGAAAGTAAATAATGTTGACTGTATCCAACATTAAGTTTCAAAACAAAGGAAAAAATACCCTTATGTATATTTTTCTATAAACAAAATCAAAAGTCGATATCCCATTTGGCTGGGACTAAGCAAAACTATGAGAATACGTCAGTAATTCAATCACGCTTGATCTAGAAACTGGTAGAAGCAGTACTTTATTTTTGTTGACCACATACACAGCTTCCCATGTAAGATGAAATGGACAATAAATAGGCTGAAATAGCAGAGACAAAGAAGGATGAATGGAAATAAGATTTTTTCCAAAAGCCAATTTGCTATAAAATACATTAAAAACGTGCCTTTAAATGGCTGTACATGCATATAGATTTGGAAGGGGTTACTTGTTTTTTGAAGCTAAACTCTGATTATTTTCCAATATGTCGGCTTTGTAGCTCAGATATAATTGAGTGTGAGGCCAGGTTTAAGGTGATGGACAATTTAAGGTTGGGAATAAGATCAGAATTGAAAATGGCAATGTTTTTCTTGCTCCCCCTTATAATAGATCATAGAGGATTTATAATATCAGAGGCCAAAAAACTGTGCCCTGTGGAACAGCTATTTGAAAAGCACACAAGGGCACCATACACACTCACATTACTAAACACTTTATACAACACAACACACACGCATCTAGATCTTGCTCCTGTTGATGCCTATTGTATTTGGTTTACTCTGAACACATACCATTTCTCAAGTTATGTTACAACCGTGAGCTCTTCTAACATCACGCCTTAGTACTGAAGAAGCATCAGTGATGTGATGATTCTCCAGGTACCTGTTTTGAGGAACCCAGGCAGGGCAACGCTTGCAAGCAAAGAATACCAACTATCTTGCCATTGCCAACGGCAAATGGGTAACAGTGTGGTTTTGACCCAAGAAAACTAAAGGGAAAAATCATGGCAGTTGTACCGCTTTTGTAGTGTTTATTTACATCAACCATAGGATTATCTCTGGGAATGGCTTCACACTCATTAGAGATCACTTTTCTTAATTAGTGTTGTAGAGCTACAAACAGTTCCTATTATGAAATGTGGTTTTCATAACATCAGTTTGAATATAAATAGCTAAACCGTAGGGTTCTTGCCCTTCTTAAAATGAATACTTTTCTATAGGTATTGCTTAACAATGTATGAAAAATCGTTTCTGCAGCGGCTATCGGTAAGTTACAAGGTTGGGCCTGCCTGGGAGGCCCTAAAATGATCCTGGTCCAGCGAACACAGAGGGAAGAGGTTTCAACACACAAGTGGCTAAGGCTAAACCAAGCTTGGCTTATGAGACCCTTGGAGTATTTACTGTCATTCCTGTAATAACCCTCTTCATCTGAGCCTGAAGATCTGTGCCCTCTCCACCGCCCACCTCCAATCCCAGACTGGAGAGCAATTCCGCTTCCTGCGCACGGAAGAGGAGGCTGCCGGTCCCAGGTGGCCGGTGCAGATCCTCGGTCTCTTCGCAGAGCGAAAGATTTTGGTCTTCCTGCAGCCCTGCCTGGCAGTCTGCAAGGAGGAATCCAAGCACAGAAACGACAGGACTGATCAAAGTCGGGGCAGAGACCTCGGAATACAATGTGTGCTTGGACTCCGGACTCGTCCCAAACCTAAACTCCCAATTTCTGTTCAAAAGGCGGTACAAGCCCAAATCCCAATAAAGCAGAAGGGCAAAGGAGCAGCGCCAGAGAGCCTTTCCTGAGAAACCCCACCATCAACCTGCCACTGGGAAAACGCCCACCGGCATCTGAGCCCTTAGCGCATCTGCCGGGGTATTGCACCCACCGAGGTCCCCGCAGCGCGGGCAGGAAAGCTTTGGCTGCGGCGTGGGGAGCCCAGACGCGCGGCGCGCAACCACATCTACCCTCCCAGCCCGGGCGGATGGCGGGGGGTGGGAAGGGGACGCTGTGAGCCACTCCTGGGGAAGCCGGGGACCACCGCAAGCAACCCCCAGCCCCAGCAGAGGAAAATAAAACGCTGGCAACAAGTGGGAGGTGCAGCCCCCCATGGTCAGACCCGCGGGGCTGGGCGCTAACAGAGCGGGAGAAGGCAGGCATAGGGACCCGGAGCGCGCCCATTCCCGCGTTCCGCCCGTCCCGCCCGCGACCCCCGGGACTGCCCGCTGGGCTGCGGAACTCCGGCCCCCGCACAGCCGAGGCGGCGCCGCCGCGGAGACCCCGGGGCCAGCCGCCCACCGGCTCACTCACTGCTGCATTCGTCGTCCGCGCAGAGTTTGTGCTCCGCGAAGCGCCGGCCAGTGCTGGGGTCCAGCTGGCCCGGTACCCGCCAGGGCAGCCCGAGCACGAGCAGCCAGACGAGCAGCCCAGGCGCCGCAGCCATGTTGTGGTCACCTCGGGGAGCCGGTGACGCGGAGGAGGAGGCCGGGAGACCGCGGCGGATGGGCGGGGAGGCGGGATGGGACGGGGACGGCGGCGGACGGCGGGACGGGCGGGACCGGGACAGGACGGGCAGACGGGGCAGCGCCGGGGGCGAGTGGGAAGCACGGAGGGGCGGTGCCCGGGAAGGTCTGAGCAGTTTTCGACTGACACGTCAGCAGAGGCTCTAGGAGGGATGCGGGAGACCTCCAGGAGGAGGACTGGCAGCCGCCTCGTCCTCTCCGCGAAGCTTTCTCCTCTGGTCGCTGCCTTGGCAACCAGGACTCTAAGTGTTCTCCCTCGTCCAATCACCTGCCTTTGCCCCAGTCCCTCGCAGAACCCCCGCGTGACTCCCTTCGTTGTTCACCCCTCCCTGCGCGCTAGGGTCCCTCAACCCTGCGCCATCTCAACAGGTCCCTTCTGGCCCTTTCTTGCAGCTTCTGGTTTGTGGCCTGTCCCGAACCAGCGCCCCTCCACTTCACCCCGCTACCCCCACTCTTGGTATGGTACCTCCTTTTCTGAACTACCAAATCCCACCCGCGATTTGCCACTGTTAGTCTCTGGTTTCAGGCTCCCTCCCCTTCAGCCTCCCAGGGCTTCCTTGGGGGCACCATCCCGTGATGCTCTTTACGAAAGGGAGAGGTGAATGGAATAGGGGGCTGAGGATGTAAATCAGAGCCTGTGGCCTGCTTGGTCTTTAATAGAAATGGGTAATGTTCCTTGGGCTGAGATCTTGAGATTCCTAGATCTATATCCATAGGGAAAAAGTAAACTAATTCAATAACAGTGTGATGAGCTTCCATTTTGTACTTATTTCATACCTGACATTGTATAAAGCACCCAGGGTGGTGTGAGAAAGAACCTTGTCTAAACAAGTCCACGACTTAGTGAAAACCAACTGACATGAAAATAACTAAACAATAAATGTCAGAGTAGGGAAAACTAGTTAATAGCAGCTAACATTTATTGAGTACTTTATGCCCAGTTGTTATTCTAGGGTCTTTCTACATATGAATTAAGATTAATTTAATCTTCACAACAATATCACCTTAGAGTAGTAGGTCCTATTATGATCCCCACTTCAGAGATGACTACCATAAGGCATTCAAACACCTAGTGAGTGATGGAGCTAAGATTCAAACCCAGGTGGTATGCTCCTTTTTAATCACAACTCTGTAAAGCCTCCATCAAGCAACAAGCAATTTTTGTACTTTTTTTTCTGAGTAGGAAAACAAAATCTTATTTAAATCATATTATAACTGGATTATTTATATGTGCAATTAAAAAAGCGGGGGATGGCATGAGCAGGTCAGCCCAGAGAAGAGTGGCTACAATGCTCTCCAGCCCTGGTTGAAGAACTTGGCATTTTTCTGTGACCAGGAGCTTCTCATTGCAGTCTCTAAGGTTATTCATCAACCTTGAACAACAAACCCAGCAGCTGGTTTCCCAAACAAATCGTATTATTTAAAAGCAAGAAGAAAGAATGTGGCTTGTCTGTGCAATCCATTATACTGAATAAGGAAAAAACAGTAAACAGATGCTCACTAATTTTTGTCTGTAGGAGCCGTGAGAGATCCTATTGGGCCAATGTAACTCCAATGCTGTCCTGAGAAAATACACATTTGGTAAGGTCATGGACAAGCACTCTCTATCCAAGTAGTAGTTCTGTTCATTCTTCATTTCTTTTCTACTGTGTATTTATTGGTTTTAATATCTTAGATGTGTCTAATAGGCATCTCTAACAATATGTTGAAAACCAAACTCTATTTTTTTCTCTCAAACTCTGCTCCTTTCAGTCTTCCCTATTTGAGACAGGAATAGGAATGACAATTTAATTCCTATCTTTCAGGTGCTTAAGCCAAAAACATACAAACCATCCTTGACCTCTTTTCTCTCACACCCGAGTCCAATCCATCAGACAATCCCATGTCTTTTTTAATAGCTTCATTGAAGTGTAATTAACCTACAATAAATTGCACATGTTTAAAGGGTACAATTTGATAATTTTTGACATATGTCTACACCCATGAGACCATTACCACAATGAAGTTAATTAACATATTCATCACCTCTGAAAGAGTTCTTATGATCCTTTATAATCAATCCCTCCCTCCCTTCTTCCAACTGTCTTCAGACAACCTTCTGTCACTGCAGATTGGTTTGCATTTTCTAGAATTTGATATAAATGGAATAATACAGTATACATTCTTTGTCTGATTCTTTCACTCAGCATAAATATTTGAAATATTAAGAATCTGACCACTTCTCCCCATCTCCAGTGCCAGCAGTGCAGGCCAGGCCACCCATCTCTCACCCGAATAACTGCAATAGCCTTGTCATTTTCTTGCTTCTGCTCTTACCCTTCCAAAGTCAGTCTCAATCGTAGCTAAAGCAATAGTTTTATGATAAATGTGGTAATGTCTCTCCCCTGCTCATAACCTTCCTGTGGCTTTCCATTTCCAAGTAAAATGCAATTACTTTTTTATGGAGTATACTGTCTTATTTAATTTTACTCCTCTCTCCTTTTTCCCTCATTTCCTGACACTCCTCCCTTGCTCTGTTGGTTCCACCCAAATACACCAAGCCTAATCCTGCATTCATGTATCTGCACTTGCAATGTTCCTTCAGTCTGGAATAATTCCCCAAATAATCTGCCTGGCTAACTAGTTTCCTCACTTCATCGTGTCTTTGTAACAGTGCCATATCTTACAAGTGAGGCCTTCCCTGATACCCCTACATAAAACAGAACTCCTTCTCATGACTAGGTGGCTCATCACCCTGCTTTATTTTTCTTTAGAGCGTTTACCACCTGCCTTATATTTATCTACTTTACTGCCACCCAACCTCCAATATAAGCTCCATGAAAGCAGGGGATTTGTCTGTTTTGTTCACTGCTGTAATGTCAGTGCCTAGAATAATGTCTGGAATATATAAGGTACTCAACAAATGGTTTGTTGAATAAACCCATGGATCTTCACATATTATAAATATATTATGCTATTAATCTAAATAAAGCATCCATAAAATGAATAGTACCAAGAGGGAATATACCATGAAAACAAAGGCATTTGGTGTCTTCCCCTCAGCGGCATCCTTAACACCAAAGACAGAACCTGAAAAGTATTTACTGTTGAATGAGGGTGTATTTGTTGCAGAGGGAGTGGATGAAATAGCACGTATTTTTTCCCTATATACTACCAGAATATTAAAGCAGATTTAAAACATGATTTTATCTTATTTCTCCTTAGATTAGAATTAATAACAATTCGTTGATGAAAAAAACAAAATTCCAAAATGATCTAATTGAATATTATTACTTTACAAAGTGAATAATATTTAATTTGACTAATATTTACTGTGCTTTTACATGAAAGGTCAGAGCTCTCTGTTACTGAAGAACTAGCTACTTAAGTGTGTAGATTTTATAGGGTTTTGATTTATCTACATTTTTGAAAAAATTACTTTCTTAAAAAGATATTGACAAGCCGGTGGATAATTAGAAGACAGTTCTCAACTGACCACAATGAAGGTAGGGGTGGTGGTTCTTCCTCCTAGAGTTTATAAAATTAGGGGATGAATCAGCATTCATTTTCACTCATAGCATTTGAATACATGGTATTGATGTTTAACATAAACTCTAATCTTACGTGTATTATTTGGTAACACTTCAAATGGAATTTTCAAATGGGTAAAGATTGAGTAAGAGTTAAAAATAAATTTGTCTAGTTTTGGGTGGAAGATACATAGAAATATAAGATTGGAGGGTTTCTGACCTCAGGGAATTTGCAGTCTAAATGAGAAAACAAGAGATATCTGAAACAAATAGGAGACATCACAATAACATATATCATTGTAAACTTGCCATGGTGCCTAGCCATGAACATCCAGAAGGTCTAACACTGAAGTTACCAGTAAGAACCTAGTCTATGACCAATGATGAAATCACTCAGTGTTTAGAGAATGGAGTAAAACATTTATTGAGGACTATAGCTTCCATCCAAGATGGAGTAACAGGGACAGGATTTACCCTTTCACATTAAACATCTAAAAGCCTGGACAAAATGTATGAAATATTTTCAGACATTGGACAATAAGCAATATAGAACAGTAATCCCTAAGATAAACTTGAAAGATGAGATGAGTACTATGATTGTCCTTGCTTACTGCCTGCAGAATTTCCAGGACACAGCCAGGGAAGGGAAACTTAAATAGGAAATCTTCTTGAGTTAAAGAGACAGATTTGAGAGTCTGAGGAAGCCAATGTAGCTAGAGTTCACAGGGCAGAGTCCAAGAGAGGAAAAAAAAAAAAAGCTGCACGAAGAAGAGAGAATCGTACAGAGAGAGCTCCAGAGATCTACAGAGGATTTCCTTCAAGTCTTCAGCTGAGTAACAATAAGCATATATGTGTGAGGAACTAGCTGATGCCAGGGAAAGAACGCCAGGGAGGAATGGAAGAGACAATTGTTAGAGTGCAGAACAGTTTGTATTATCACCAGCCAGAGTAGAAAAATCTGTAATAAACAGGGCATCAAGTAAAGTATTCAGTAAAAGGGAAAAATTAGCCCAAGATTAGAGGCTACTCTGGTCCTGCCTAGCAAAACTTAAAAGCAAGCCTTGAAAAGATCAAAATGCTTCCAAGTAAATTAACTGCATTCCAGAATAAAGCTCTAGCGTATTTAAAAGAATACAAAAATATCTAACATTCAACAAGGTAAATTCATGATGTCTGGAATGCAGTGAAAAATTACAAGGTATGCAAAGAAGTAAGAAAATGCAACCCATAATGAAGAGAAATCGATCAATAGAAATTATAAAAAAAAGACACTAATGATAGAATTATTACACAAGTATTTAAACACAGTTATAGTCCATATGTTCAAAATGCTATAGGAAAACATACGTATGTAAAAGAGAAGCAAGATATAAAAACAATTGAATTCAAACTTAGGTGAAAAAAACCAATGCCTGAGATAAAAAATACACTGGATAGGATTAACAGAAGATTGTATACTACAGAAGACAATATTAGTGAGCTTGAAGATGTAGCAATATAAACTCCTCACAATGAAACCCATAGGTATGAGCTGATAGATGTACAAAGCAAAAAAAGAAAAACAAAAACTTTTAAAAAGAAAAAAAATAAAACAATGAAACATGAAGAATAAAGAGACGGAAAGAAATGAATAGACCGTCAGTGTGCACAACTTCAACCAGTCCAATATATGTGTAATTGGGGTCTCTGAAGGAGATGAAGAGACAGAAAACATTTTTGAATAAATAATGAGTGAAGGTATTCCAAATTTAATGAAAACTCACAGATTCAAGAAGCCCAACAAACCCCAAGCACAGGAAACATAAAAAAAAAAAAAAACACACACACACACAAAACAAAAAAAATCCACCAATGCCCATCAAATTGGCTAAAACCAGTGGTAAGGAAAAAAACCTGAAAAGGATCTACAGAAAATATACATAATATATAGAAAGGAGCAAAGATAAAAATGACAGTATACTTCTTTTCAGAACCATGTCAGCTAGAACGCAGTAGATCAACATTTTTAAGTTCAGAAAGAAAATAAAGTTGACATTCTGGAATTATATACCAAAGATGAGGTAAAGTCTTTCAAAGATGAGGTAAAGTCTTTTCAATGAATGATGCTAAGACAACTGAATATCCATGTGCAAAAGAATTAAGTTGAAACCTACCTCATTACCACATATAAAAATTAACTCAAAATGGATCACAGACCTAAATGTAATAGCTAAAACCATAAGACTCTTAGAAGAAAACCTAGGGGTAAATCCTGGAATAGGCAATGGTTTCTCATCTATGACACCAAAAGCACAAGGAACAAAAGAAAAGAACAGATAAATTAGACTTGATCAAATATAAAACTTCTACGCTTCAAAGGCTACCATCAAGAGAATGAAAAGACATTATATCAAAACAAAATTTAAAAAAAGAAAAATGAATAGACAGTCACAAAGAACAGAAGAAAATATTTCAAAGTAATATATCTGATAAAGGACTTGTACCTAGAATACACAAGCAACTCTTACAACTTAGTAACAAAAAGATAAATAAATAGCCCAATTTGAAAATGGGCAAAGGGGCCAGGTGTGGTGGCTCACACCTGTAATCCTAGCACTTTGGGAGGCCGAGGCAGGGGGATTGCCTGAGCTCAGGAGTTCTAGACCAGCCTGGGCAACACGGTGAAACCGTGTCTCTACTAAAATACAAAAAATTTAGCTGGGCGTGGCAGCGTGCGCCTGTAATCCCAGCTACTTGAGAGGTTGAGGCAGGAGAATCACTTGAACCTGGGAGGAGGAGGTTGCAGTAAGCCGAGATTGCACCACTGCCCTCCAGCCTGGGTGACACAGCTAGACTCCATCTCAAAATAAAACAAAACAAAACCAAAATGGGCAAAGGATTGGAATATTTCCAAAGAAAATATTCAAGGCCCTTATGCAAATGAAAGGATAGATACTCAACATCATTAGCTAGTAGAGAAGTGTAAATCAAAACCACAATGAGACACTACTTCCTAACTACTAGGTTGGCTATAAGATAAAAGAGAATAACAGATGTTGGCAAGAATGTGGAGAAATGGAAACACATATACATTGCTGGTAGGAATATCAAGTGGTACAGGCACTTTGGAAAATAGCAGTTCCTCAAGAAGATAAACATAGAATTACTATATTACCCAATAAATCTACCCCTAGTTATATAACCAAGAGTACTGAAAACTTATAGCCACACAAAACCTTGTCCACCAATGCTCGTAACAGCATTATTCATGAAAGTAAAAAATGAAAACAACCCACATGTTCATTCAACTGATGAATTAATGGTAGGTATAAACTATGGTAGGTATATCAATACAATAAGGAACGAAATAAGGATATATACTACAACATAAGTGACCCTTGAATGCATTTTTCTAAATGAAAGAACTTAGCCACAAAAAGCCACATACTGTGTGGTTCCATTTAGATGACATTTTCAGAATAGAAAAATCTGTAGACTCAGAAAGTAGGATGCCCAGGGCTGGAAGAGATGGGAACTCAAGGACTGACAGATGAAGTGTACAGCGTTTCTCTTTGGGGTGATGGAAATGTTCTAAGATTGATTGTGGTGAAGGCTGCATATCTCCGACTATACTAACAACCACAGAACTGTACACTTCAAGTGGGTGGATTGTATGGTATGCAAGTTATAGGTCAATAAAGCTGTACCCCTCCAAAAGACTCTCATGTCAAAAATTTCTAAATATGCAAAATAAAGCAAGACAAAATATGGTAAAATACATTTTCACATGCACAAATGCTGAAAGAATTCATCACTACAAGATCTACAATACAAGAAATGTTGAAGCCCTTTAGGCAGAAAAAGAATACCAGATGGAAATCTGAATATACAAAAAAGAATAAAAGAATGCCAGAAATGTATATATGTAGGCAAATATAAAATATTTTTCTACTTAAAATATATAAAACGTGTTTCTTATTTTAAAAATCTCTTTAAAAGATTATTACCTGTTTAAAGCAAACTAATAACAGTATATCACAAAATATACAATATATGTACATTAAAATGAATGACAACAAAAGTATAAAAGCAGGAGAGAAGAAATTGAAATAAAGGTCTTAAACTATAGATGAAGTGATAAAATATTCCATGAAGGTATAGTATAATAAATTAAAGATATATATTATAAACCCTGAAGCAACAACCAAAAAAGCACAGTTATAGCTAGTAAGCTCACAAAGGAGATAACATGTGGTTAGTTCAGAAGTAGATGACAAGAGTAAAAGGAAAAAAAACAGATGGGACAGATAGAAAGCAAACAACAAGGCCCTAGATTTTATCAATCATACCAATAATCACATTACATGTAAATGGTCAAAGGTGGGATTGTTAGACACAAACAATTCAAAAGCAATACCCTACTAGATGCTGTCTACAAGAAAACACACTTGAAACATAATGACAAATACATTAAATGTAAAAAAAGATAAACCATGCTAACACTAATTGAAATAGGCTAGAGAAGCCATATTAATATCAGACAAAATAGATTTAAGAGCAAAGAATATTACCAGAGATAGTCATTTCATAATGTTAAAGAAGATAACTCATCAAGATGATACAACAATTTTAAATGTATATACACTTAATAATAGAGCTTTAAAATACATGAAGCAAAAACTGATAAAAACCTAATAGGAGAACTGCACAAATAGTTGGAGATTTCAACACCTCTCTCTCAATAATTGATCGAACAAGAACCCAGATAATCAGTAAGAATGTAGAAGCCTTAACACCATCAATTAACTTGGCCTAATTGATATTTGTAGAACACCCCACTCGTCGACAACAGAATACCTATTCTTTTTAAGTTTTTGTGGAATATTTACAACAATGTCATGGGCCGCAGAACAATATGCTTTTAAAAATTCAAATTATGCAAAATATGTTCTCTGACTACATGGAATTAGAAATCAATAACAAAAAGATATCTGGAAGATCTCCCAAGTTTTAGAAACTAAATAGTATGGTTTGGCTCTATGTCCCGACCCAAATCTCATCTTGTAGCTCCCATAATTCCCACATGTTGTGGGAGGGACCCGATGAAAGATTATTGAATCATGGGGGTTGGTCTTTCCCATGCTGTTCTCATGATAGTGAATAGGTCTCACGAAATCTGATGGTTTTTAAAATGGGAGTCTCCCTGTACAAGCTCTCTTTTTGTCTGTTGCCATCCATGTAAGATGTGACTTGCTGCTCCTTGCCTTCTGCCATGATTGTGAGGCCACCCTGGCCATGTGGAACTGTGAGTCCAATAAATCTCTTTCTTTTGTAAATTGCCCAGTCTCAAATATGTCTTTATCAGCAGCATGAAAACAAACTAATACAGTAAATTGGTACCAGTAGAGTGGGGCATTGCTGAAAAGATACCCAAAAATGTGGAAGCAACTTTGGAACTGGGTAACAGGCAGAGGTTGGAACAATTTGGAAGGCTCAGAAGAAGACAGGAAAATGTGGGAAAATTTGGAACTTCCTTGAGACTTGTTGAATGACTTTGATAAAAATGCTGATGGTG
>NW_016804690.1:1939786-1956216 GCF_001698545.2 Rhinopithecus bieti
TTTGGAAAATTTGCAGCCTGACAATGTGATAGAAAAGAAAATCCCATTTTCTGGGGAGAAATTCAAGCTGGCTGCAGAAATTTGCATAAGTAACAAGGAGCCAAGACAATGGGGAAAATGTCTCCAGGGCATGTCAGAGACCTTTGTGGCAGCCCCTCCCATCACAGGCCTGGAGGTTTAGGAGGAAAAAGTGGTTTTGTGTGCTGGGCCCAGGGTCCCTCTGCTTTGTGCAGTCTAGGGACTTCATGCCCTGTATCCCACCTGCTTCAGCTGTGGCTGAAAGGGGCCAATGTAGAGCTTGGGCCATGGATTTAGAGAGTGCAAGCCTCAAGCATTGGCAGCTTCCATGTGATGTTGAGCCTCTGAGTGCACAGAAGTCAAGAATTGAGGTTTAGGAACCTCCACCTAGATTTCAGAAGATACAAGGAAAGGCCTGGATGCTCACGCAAAAGTGTGCTGCAGGGGCAGAGTCCTCATGGAGAACCTCTGTTAGGGCACTGCAGAAGGGAAATTTGGAATGGGAACCCCCATGCAGAGTCCCTACTGGGGCAATGCCTAGTGGAGCTGTGATAAAAGAGCCACTGTCCTCCAGACCCCAGAATGGTAGATCCACTGACAGCTTGCACCGTGCACCTGGAAAAGCTGCAGATAACTCACTGCCAGCCTGTGAAGGCAGCTGGGAGGGAGGCTGTACTCTGCAAAGCCACAGGGTTGGAGCTGCCCAAGACTATGGAAACCCACCTATTCCATCAGCATGACCTGGGTGTGAGACCTGGGGTCAAAGGAGATCGTTTTGGAGCTTTAAGATTTGACTGCCCCACTGGATTAAGGACTTTGTTTTAGCCCTTTGTTTTGGCCAATTCCTCTCATTTGGAATGGCTCTATTTATGCAGTGCCTTTACCACCCTTGTATCTAGGAAGTAACTAACTTGCTTTTGATTTTACAGGTTCATAGGTGGAAGGGACTTGCCTTGTCTCAGATAAGACTTTGGACTGTGGACTATTTTTTTTGAGACAGAGTCTCACTCTGTTGCCCAGGCTGGAGTGCAGTGGCACGATCTTAACTCACTGCAACCTCCACCTCCCAGGCTCAAGTGATTCTCCTGCCTCAGCCTCCTAAGTAGCTGGGATTACAGGCGTGTGCTACCACACCCGGCTAATTTTTGTATTTTTAGTAGAGATGGGGTTTCGCCACATCAGCCAGGCTTGTCTCAAACTCCTGACCTCAGGTGATCTGCCCACCTCGGCCTCTCAAAGTGCTGGGATTACAGGCGTGAGCCACCATGCCTGGCTGACTGTGGACTTTTGAGTTAATGTTGGAATGAATTGAGACTTTGGGGAACTTTTGGGGAGGCATGATTGGCTTTGAAATGTGAAGATATCAGATTTGGCAGAGGCCAGGGGTGAAATAATATGGTTTGGCTCTGTGTCTCCACCCTAATCTCATCTTGTAGCTCCCATAATTCCTGCATGTTTTGGGAGGGACCCAGTGAGAGATGATTGAGTCACAGGGGCAGGAGTTTCCTGTGCTGTTCTCATGATAGTGAATGGGTTTCATGAGATCTGATGGTTTTTAAAACGGGAGTCTCCCTGTACAAGCTCTCTTTTTGCCTGCTGCCATTCATGTGAGATGTGACTTGCTCCTCTTTGCCTTCCACAGTGATTGTGAGGCCTCTCCAGCCATGCGGAACAGTGAGTCCAATAAACCCCTTTCTTGTGTATATTGCCCAGTCTCAGGTATGTCTTTATCAGCAGCATAAAAACAGACTAATACACTAAATAACAAACTTTTAAATAATGCATGAGGCAAAGAGGAAATCCAATGAGAAATAAGAAAGTGTTTCACAGTGATTGAAAATGAAAAGAAAACATATAAAAAGCCACTAAAATCCTGCTTAGAGATAAAGTTATCACCCTAATTTGCCTCTATTAGAAAAACCAGAAAGGTCTCAAATTAATATCCTCAGCTACTACCTTTAAAAACTAGAAAAGGAACAGCAAATTAAAACCCTAGTGAGCAAGGAAAAGGAAATAATAAAGATAAGATTTATGTAAAACAAAGAGAAAATAGAGAAAATCAATGAAACTAAAAGTTGATTCTTTAAGAATATCAATAAAATTCATAAAATTCTAGTCAGACTGATCTGGGGGGTAAAAAGAGAGAAGATACTAAATACCAATAATAGAAATGAGAGAGAGGACATCACTACAAATTCTAGATATTAGAAGAAGAAATAAGTTAGACAACTTAGATAAACTATTTAGCCTCTGAAAGACACAGACTACCAAAGTTCATTCAGTTAAAAACAAGGTAACCTGAAAAGCCCTGTATTTATTATAGAAATTAATTGGTGGCTAGAAAAAACAACCTTCCAGGCAAGGCACAGTGGCTCATGCCTGTAATCCCAGCACTTTGGGAGGCTGAGGTGGGTGGATCACCCAAGGTTAAGAGTTTGAGACCAGCCCAGCCAACATGGTGAAACCCCGTCTCTACTAAAAACACAAAAATTAGCCGGGTGCCGTGGCACACACCTGTAGTCCCAGCCAATTGGGAGGCTGAGGCAGGAGAACAGCTTGAACCCGGGAGACAGAAGTTGCAGTGAGCTGAGATCGTACCACTACACTCTAAACTGGGTGACAGAGCAAGACTCTGTAAAAAAAAAAAAAAAAAAAAAAAAACACACAAAAAAAGAAAAGGAAAAGAAAAACTTTCCAACAAAGAAAACTCCAGATCCAGATAAATTCAATGGTGATTTCTACTACACATTTAAGGCAGAAATAATACCAACTGTACACAAACTCTTCCAAAAAATTCAAGAGAATGAAATATATCTGTATTAATTCTATAACGCCAGTACTACTCTGATATCCAAACCAGAAAACAACCTTATAATAATGACATTACAGAAGCCTTCATGAACATAGATGCAGTAATCCTTAACAAAATTTTAGCAAGTTGAACCTGTCAGTATATAATGATGGTAATGCATCACCACCAAGCAGGTTTTATCACAGCAATGCAAGGTTATCATTCAAAAGCCAATCGATGTAATTTATCATATTAATAGATTAAACAATAAAATCTATATGATCATCCCAATAGATGCCACAAAACATTTGACAAATTCCTTCCTTCCCTTTTTTTTTTTCAAACAAAGTGTTCATGCTTGTCTCCCAGGCTGGAGTGCAATGGTGTGATCTCGGCTGAGTGCAACCTCTGCCTCCTAACTTCAAGCAGTTCTCCTGCTTCGGCCTCCTGAGTAGTTGGGGTCACAGGCATGTGCCACTACGCCTAGGTAAATTTTGTATTTTTAGTAGAGATGGGGTTTCACCGTGTTGGCCAGGCTGGTCTCGAACTCCTGACCTCAGGTGATCTGCCTGCCTCAGTCTCCCAAAGTGCTGGGATTACAGGTGTGAGCCACGGCGCCCGGCCCCCACATTTATTCCTAATAAAAGCTTGGCTAAGTGCTGTGGCTCACACTTATAATCCCGGCACCTTGGGAGGCTGAGGCAGGTGGATCGCTTGAGGTCAGGAGTTTGAGACCAGCCTGGCCAACACAGCGAAACCCCGTCTCTACTAAAATAATAAAAATTAGCCAAGCATGGTGGAGCACGCCTGTAGTCCCAGCAGCTTATAAGGCTAAGGCATGAGAATTGCTTGAACCTGGAGGCAGAAGTTGCAGTTAGCTGTGATCATGTCACTGCACTCCAGCCTGGGCCACAGAACAAAACTCTGTCTCAAAACCAAAACAAAAGCAAAACAAAACAAAACAAAACAAAAAACTCTCAGCACACTGAGAATAGAAGGAAACTTTCCCAAATTGATAAAGGGTTTTTACAAAAATTCTACTGCTGGTGTCAGTCATGTTGGTGATTGACAGAAAACTTTCCCTCAAAGAAGGAAGAAGTCACAGAGGTCTGCTTTTACCACTTCTACTTAACAATGTAATAGAGGTTCTAGCCAGTGAAATAAAGCAAAAAAAACATAAAATGCCTACAAATTGGAAAGAAAGAAGTAAAATTTGCAGACAAAATGATTGGCACTATAGAATATCCTAAAGAATCTAAAATAAAGCCACTAAATTAAAAAGTGAGTTTAGTAAAGTTGCAGAATAAAAGATCAATATGATCTGACAACAGATGTGAAAAAACTGAGCACTGAAGAATACAAACCATTGCTGATAAAAAGTAAAGAATAATCAAATGGAAAGCTATACCATCTTCACAGATTGGAAGACTTAAATGTGTAACGATGTCCATTTTCCGCTAATTACTTGATGGACTTAATATAAGCCCAATCAAAATTCAGAAGGCTTCTTTGTAGAAACTGACAAGCTAATTTTAAGATTTATATGGAAATCATATAATAAGGACAGAGAATAGCCAAAATATCTTTGAAAAGAACAACAGAGTTGGAGGAGTTACATTGCCTTTACCAAGATTTATTATTAAGTTGTATTAATTACAACAATGTGGTATTGGTGTAAACACAGACATACAGGTCAATGGAACAGAACTGAGGGTCTAAAAATTGACCCACACATATATAGACAACTGATTTTCAACAAACATGGCAAGAGAATTCAACTGGAGAAAGGTAATCTTTATAATAAATGGTGCTGAAACAACTGCATAGCCATAACTAAAAAATAAATAAAT
Organism: Rhinopithecus bieti; assembly: GCF_001698545.2. Taxonomy (NCBI): domain Eukaryota; kingdom Metazoa; phylum Chordata; class Mammalia; order Primates; family Cercopithecidae; genus Rhinopithecus; species Rhinopithecus bieti. The sequence continues at coordinate 1,944,446 of NW_016804690.1, forward strand.
AACTTCAATCCTTGCCACATACGATATACAAAATTAACTCAAAATAGATCATAGACCTAAATGTCAGAACTAAAGCTATAAAACTTCTAGAATAAAACATAGGCAAAGATTTTTAAATACACACACAAAAAACACAATCTCTAAAAGAAGTAAATTAATCTATTGGGCTTAATAAAACTAAACACTTTCGGCTGGGCGTGGTGGCTCACACCTGTAATCTCACTCTTTGGGAGGCCAAGACAGGAGCATCGCTTGAGCCCAGGAGTTTGAGATCAGTCCTGGCAACACAGAGGGACCCCACCCCCCAATTCTTCCCTCCAAATTTAAAAAGTTAGCTAGGCATGGTGGCACATACCTGTGCTCCCAGCTACTCAGGAGGCTGAGGTAGGAGGATCACTAGGGCCTGGGAGGTTGAGGCTGCAGTGAGCCATAGTTGTGCCACTGCACTCCAGCCTGGGCAACAGAAGGAGACCCTGTCTGAAACAACAAAAAACTTTTGCTCTCTCTACATTCACTGTTATGAAAATGGAAAGCTAAGCCATAGACTAGGAGAAAGTATTTGAAAACATCTACTCAAAAAAAGAATTGTATTTAGAGCATATAAATAATTTTTACAACTTATCAATAAGAAAACAATCCAGGCAGGGCATGGTGGCTCATGCCTGTAATCTCAGCACTTTGGGAGACCAAGGTGGATGGATCACGAGGTCAGGAGATCGAGACCATCCTGGCTAACATGGTTACACCCCGTCTCTACTAAAAAATACAAAAAATTAGCCAGGCGTGGTGGCGGGTGCCTGTAGTTCCAGCTACTCGGGATGCTGAGGCAGGAGAATGGCGTGAACCCAGGAGGCGGACCTTGCAGTGAGCTGAGATCATGCCACTGCACTCCACCCCAGGCAACAGAGCGAGAATCCATCTCAAACAAAAAAAAAAAAAAGGAAAAGAAAGAAAAGAAAACAATTCAATTGGAGAAAATAGGCAAAAGATTTGAACAGACATTTCTTCAAAGTAGACTTGCATATAGCAAATATATACATGAAAAGATACTCAACATCATTAGCCATTAGTGAAATGCAAATCAAAGCCACAATATTATTATTACACATCCACTAGAATGGCTAAAATTGGAAAGGCTGATCATAACAAAGATTGACAAGATAAGGGCAATTGATATTTCATAACATTGCCAGCTAGAATTTAAATGGTACAATCAGTGTGGCATTTTCTTTAAAAGTGAAAGCACATCTATTATATGAACCCAGTCTTTCCACCCCTGGGTATTTACTCCAGAGAAATAAAAGTATATGTCCACACTAAGACTTGTACACACAAACGTTCATAGTTGCTCCATTTGTAATAGTTAAGAGCCCCAGATGCACATCATCAAGTAAATAGATAATAAATTTTAGAATACTACTGGGCAATAATAAGGAACTATCAATACTAGCAACAGGGAGGTTGAGTGAAATAAACCAGATAAAAACAATACATACTATGTAATTCCATTTATGTAAAATACTGGAAAATTCAAACTATAATGACAGAACACAGGTCAGTTGCTGCCTGGTGAAGGGGCAAGGAGGCAAGATAAGGAAGAGATGCACACAAAGAAATTTGGGTGTCCTCCCCCTCTTGAATGTGGTGATGGCTTTAGGTGTACATGCATGTGTCAAAACTCATAAAACTGTACAATTAAAATACTTAAATATCCTTTATACTGAAGTAGAGTTGTCAAAAAAACTTATGTAGAGAAAATTTGTAAGTTAGACAGAAAGAGATAAAATTCAATTATCCTTAAAGGTAACTTAAGAGTTACAAACCAAGTAAAGCCTGGTAAAGGTCTTAGTAAAAATAAAAACACTATGATTGGTCACAATACAGTGAGTCAGAAAAATGATAACAAACATACATTTCTTTATTCTATCAGGTCAGCCTGCAAAATCTCATTTCCTGCTGGGCGTCATGATGTCTCTTTCCTTTCTTCCCTCTTCTGCAAGTTCTCGCTTTTTGTGTGTGTTTGGACAGTGTCTAGAAGATGGGTCCACCTTTATGCCTGTGCCCAAGGAGCCCTAAATTTGGCTCTATCCCTGAGGGTGGAGGATGACTCTGAATCCTCATCCATATTCTTCAGAGTGGGAACTCCTAGAAGATAAACAAGCCTCTCTTGCTGATACCAGTTACTTCTCTCAGTAAGAATAAGGGGATGGGGCATACAAAGAACCCTGTCCTGCCACACAATAAGTGCTCAAATGTGTTTTACTACAAATTCTAAGCACTAATGAGTTAAAAGAAGGAGGAAAGTAAGTGATGGTGGTGGAATTTGAACTAAGCCTTAGTGAATACATAGAATTTAGATTCTAAACAGAGAGGATAGGGCAAATGAAGAAAACAAGATAGGAAAAGTCACAGCAGTAGCAGAAAGCAATTTGTTTAAAGGACAGTACGGAGACCTAAACTTACTAGAGTGAAAGAGTTCTATTAGAAAAGTGGGAGATAGGCTGGGTGCGGTGATCAAGCCTGTAATCCCAACACTTTGGGAGGCCGAGGCAGGTGGATCACCTGACATCAGGAGTTTGAGACCAGCCTGGCCAACATGGTGAAACCTAGTCTCCACCAAAAATACAAAAAATTAGCCCAGGTGGTGGCTGAGGCAGGAGAATCACTTGAACCCAGGAGACAGAGGTTACAGTGAGCTGAGATCACACCACTGCATTCCAGCCTGGGTGACAGAGTGAGGCTCCATCAAAAAAAAAAAAAAAAGAAAACAAAAGTTTGGGCAGCTAGGATGGGTCAGATTATTGAGAGCCCTTGAAAATCAGCATGAGAATTTAGATTTAATAGAATAAAATACGGAAAGCTATCAAATTTTAAGTAAAGGGAGCATATAACTGCAGGGGAATTTATGCAAGTATCTTGTTCTGAAAGCCAGTAAGAACAGAAGTTTGTGTTGGGCATGGTTAGTAGGGAAAAATCTCTCCCAACAACTAAAAAGTCTTGTCAAAGGCTATGATCTATTGGGAATGAGTCATCTATAATATAAGGTCTATCAGCATGTACTATTTGTCTAGTCCTGGCAAATATTATTCCAATTTCTATTGTACAAAGAAAGAAACTCAAACATCTCAAATTGCTAGTAATATACAGACATATATGCAAGTTCCTGTTTCCGGTTCCACCTAATTTACCTTGGCACCATTTCCACAGAAGTCAAATATTTGGTGCTTTGAAACAAATGTAGAACAGATTGCAGGGTGTGGCCTGTACAACTCAATTTCCACAGTTTGGCTTTTCCATGTAATTTTCAGATATAAATTACTTTCCTACCAGTGGAGGCAGGGAATAGAGTCAAAAGCATTGGCTAGGAATCAGAAGTCTAATTGTGTGACTATAGGCAAGCCATTAGCTTTTCTGTGTCTCAGATCTCTCTTCTAGAAAATTGGGGCTAAAGTCAAAACTTTATAGTGTTTCTTTGAGAAGGCAATCAGATACTACATAAAAGATTGTCTACTTATGTTATATAAATAATTAAACAGCAAAATTGCAAGCTGTTACAGTCAAGAGATGTTTGATGATGCAACAAGAATTGTTTGATGGCAAACCAATGACTTCTACACAAAGGAGACATTTTTAGATAGTACCTTCGCTGGAAACTGTTTTCTTCTCACTAAAAGTCAGCAAGACTAGAACAGCCTCCCAAGCTGTGGTTGGAAGATTGAAAGCGCCTTCTAGAGGAGACACTGAGAACTGAGAAGGAGAAAACAGATTGCTGAGAATACTATACAATCACAGCTGATTTGTTATAGATCATGCATTGAGACAAACCTCCTGAATCTTCAGTGTTTTTCATTGATACATGTAGTATAAAATTAGAAACAGGAACGTAAGTACCATTATGAAAACTATACTCGTGTGGATACTGATCAACTGACACAGAAAAAATAAGAGTACGCTGTAATTGGTATGGAAGTTCACTGCTATCTAAATACATGCAGAATGTGAAATGGTTTGGAATACATAAGAGGATCAATGAATGACATTCAACCAGAATGATTACATGCAGCATCTAAACATGACCTACTTGTGTTTATTTCTCACTGATTCCCTAGAACGATGCTGTCCAATAGAAATGTGTTAGCTACATATGCAATTTGAATTTTCTAGAAGTCACATTTTAAAAAGTTAAACAAAATAGGTGATCTTAATTTTAATAATATGTTCTATTTAACCAAATATATGCAAATTATCATTTCAACTCATTATCAATATAAAAATTATTAATGAGATATTTTACAGTCTTTATTTCACATGGAGTCTTTGAAATCTGAAGCGTATTTTACATTTACTGCACATTCTAATGCAGACTAGGCACATTTAAAGACAGCCACAGCTCTAGAAAGTAGGGATTGGAAATTAACACCAGATTCACACTATATATTTGTAGATTATTTTCTATATACCACTTTTAAAGAAAAGCAAAGCTTCAACTTGCATTTAGTATTTAAAATATTTCTGCCCAAGCTCTCTTAGAACTTCTGCAGAAGAGAGAAAGAATAATGATGGCTATCTAAAAGACCTTAGTTTTTTGTTTGCAATCAGAGGTTGAGGTATTTTTTGGGACATCTGAGAATTTTATCACCATTTCAAATGAATGTGAAGTCTTCAATTAAAAAGTATAAGCCAGAAGCCATCATTAAGCTCCTATACTAGTCATGCTTTTATCGCTTCTCATAATTATCTTAAATACATTTACTATTCATGACACACAAAATAATTAAACATTGCATTTAAATGGATAAGAAAATAACATGACTTCAGGAAGGCCCTTATCCCTTTAGACAGAGCTATAGGAAAACACAGTTGCAGTTTGGTAAAGGACCAGAGCATATTATCTGTGCAAATGTGTAACATCCATGCCCTGGTCATGAACTTTTAGTAGCATCCCTAGTCATGGTAGCAAAATAAAAATTGCTCCCACGTATTTCCAAACTCCCCTTAGTGGGAATGATACCACCCTCCCAGTTTGAGATGCACTGCTTGAGACTTCTGTTAAAATTTGATCAGTTAACAAGGCACCTGTGGTTGTAAATATTCTGTTTTCTGTAGTTTCTCTTACCAGCAAAAGGAGAAGATTATAACATCAATGTAAAACAAAACAATAAAACCCACATAAACTCAAAAGTCTTTCCATATTCAAGTGACTTTGCTTCACATTTTTTTTTTCATTTAAAGCTAACATCACCTTAAAGGATGTCTCACACTTCTGAATTTATATTTCCTGACCTCCAAAAGGGATCCTATCTATTATTAAAAAGTCAAAAAATAACAGATGCTGGTGAGGTCGCAGAGAAAAGGGAATACTTATACAATGGTAGGGTGGATAAGAAAATGGAATACCACGGAAGACCATGGAATACTACGTAGCCATAAGAAAGAATGAGATCATGTTCTTTGCAGTAACATGGATAGAGCTGGAGGCCATTATCCTAAGCTAATTAATACAGAAACAGAAAATCAATTACTGTATATTCTTATCCATAAATGCCAGCTAAACATTGAGTACACATGGACACAAAGAAAGAACACCAGGGGCTACTTGAGGGTGGAGGGTGGAAGGAGAATGAGGACTGAAAAATTACCTATCAGGTACTATGCTTATTTATTAGTTGGGTGTTGAAATAATCTGTGCACCAAACTCCTGAGACATACAATTTACCTGTATAACAAACCTGCGCATGTACCCACTGAAACAAAAGTTAAAAAAAGAACACAAAAGGGGTCTTATATTGTTCTACTTCCACATTCTCACATTTGTTCCCTCTTCTGCACTATCTTACCTCAAATTTACATCTTAATGAGTTCTATTGTTTGTGTGTGTGTGCACGTTAATAGTTGAACCATTGATACAATTTGACCTATTTGGAATGGATGTGAAGGACTTTTTCTTTATTTTAATTAAAGCACATGTTTCTCAATTATGACCTAGGGAATATAGGTTGAGACTTAGTACATAGTCGTTAGAATGACAACTGAAATTGAAATTAAATAAATATGTATTGGTTCATGATGGTTGACCTCATTTACCCCATTATAATTAGTGCCCTCCACTACAGAATAGCAAACTCACTCCTAGCATTGACATCTACTAGCTGTATATTAGAGATTGCAAAAGAAGCAATATAGAGTTAATAACTGTCATAATGACTGAGATGCATGATGACATCAGTAATTTTTTTAGTAGATCGCTTTTAGGACACAAAAATCACCACCAATATGACTATGTGTCTTTAAAATTATATTTATGTGTATATATATATATATATACATATTTAGGTATATAGCACAACCAAACCTCTATTGTGAGCATAAACATTTATAGGTACTCCAGAGCAATGGTTAGCAAACTATGGCCCATGAGCTAAATCCAGCGTCACATCTGCTTTTGTAAATAAAGTTTTAATAGAACACAGACATGCTAATTCATTAATATATTGTCTATGGCTGTTTTAATGCTATATAGCAGCAGAGTCAAGTGGTTATGACAAAGACTGTATGACATGCAAAATCTAAAATACTCTCTGTCTCTACAGAAAATGTTTGCTGACTCCTGATATAGATTGTAAATGAAAGGTCAGCAGAATACATATGCATTTTTTTTTCTTTTTTTATTGCTAGGATCGGTTGTATGAAATGGGATCAAGGAGCTGCTAATTGTTGGGACCAACGTCTCCTCCCTACAAAGCTAGAAATCTTGGCACTGTGTCATGTCAAAGGTGAAAAACAACAAATGAAGTTCATTTTGATGAGGTTTAAGAAATGTATTTTCTAGGGCATTTTGAGGTGTATCTAATCTTTGGGTTGTAGAAAATGACAACGTGTTTCAAAACAGTTGAAAAGAACATTTTAATCTGTTATGTTCATTAGTATTTTATAATAATTTCAGAACTATCATCTAATAAAGTATCATAAAAGACTATATTGAATTGCAGTAAAAAGTTTTGAGTCCATCTGTTAACATTTATTTGTCTAGTTATTGTGGATTTCATACTCATAAAACTATTGGTAAAACATATGATCATTTAAGTCATATTGCCTCATAAATTTTGGCCAGCTTATTTTTCATAGACCCATGTTGGGGTTTACTCCTTCAGCTGATTTTGGTTTCCATGGACATTAAAAGAGATGCTACAGAGTTTCTCTATAATTTGCCCTGTTTAATGAGTGTCTTCATCACGAATGATGGAAAAGTGTATAAGGAAGTTAGTACGTTCGCTTTGAACCATGACTAAGTACCTGGTACTGGACTTGCCTTCCTGTCACAAACGAGTAAGAAACTAGAAAAACTACTTAAAGCAACTGTTTTCAGGCAATGATAAACAGGCAGCACGTGACTGATCCATGAGCGCAAAACACACAGGTGAACTCCATAATCAGGAAGGAGACACTTAAGTAAAGTGGTGGCCTTGCTGAGTTGAGGAGGAAATTATCAGAGTTCAAGGTTGTTGGAATGGCTGAAATTTTGTAGGCTAGAATATCTGAGCGCTCTCGCTCTCTCTCTTTCTCTCTCTCTGTGTATGTGTGTGTGTGTGTGTGTGTGAGAGAGAGAGAGAGAGAGAGAGAGAGAGAGAGACAGAGAGAGGAGAGTGAAAGAGACAAGGGGGGGAACGGAGGGGGAGAGAGAGAGAGAGAGACAGAGAAGGGGGTAATACTGAAAGCTTGTATGGAAATTCACTGAGGATAAAGGTGTGCCAGGCGAGACCTTGCAAGACTTAGCAGAGCTTGCCTGCTGTAGGGGGAAGGCTGAAGAGTGATGCTAAGGGTCAGGCAGTGCTGGAAGACATTAGATTTCCAACCTAGCAGTGGAGTAAACTTCACTAATACCTTGAGCACTTAATTCAGAATCCAGAACCAAGCCTCAGGAGAAAGACCCATACAAAAGAGTAAGGGGAATATGCTAGGACTAAATTTAAAACCAAATAAGACTTATACTGAAAATGAATAATACCAAATTTGACATGACCCAAAGAATCCACCACTAATTAAGCTGCATGCCACACAAAACATAGTATCATTTAAATAAGCCAACATAATCCAGATTCCCTATAAATATCACTACAAATGTCCAGCATACAATTGAGTTTTATCAGGTATCCACAGAGATAGAAAGATGTGAACCATAAAAGGCAGTCTATTAAAAAAAAGTCTGTGAGATGATCCGGATGTTGGAATTAGCAGAAAAAAAATTTAATCTAGCTTTTGTACTTTCAAGGACTTAAAGGAATAGAGTCATAATAAATGGGATATCAGCATATAAATGAAAACTTTTTTTAAAAAAGACATATTTCAAGAACTAAGAAGTATAGAATTTGAATTAAAAAATTCACAATATGGGCTTATCATTAGACTGGACGCTGCAAAAACTACAAAAAAGTTAACTTGATGATAGATCAATAAAAGTATTCAGTCTAAAGCTCAGGAAAAAAATGAATTGAGTCTTGGTACATATCAATATGGAGTGGTCTTACATACATATAATTGGAATCCCAGAAAGGGAGCAGAAGCATAATTGCACAGAAAAAATATTTAAGACAATAATGGCTGAAAATATCCCAAGTTATCATAAAGCAAATGGACAAATCTAGGAAACTCAGTGAATACCAAATAGGCTAATTACAGAGAAAATCACACCTAGACACATTATGGTCAAACTGCAAATAACCAAGTATTGGGAAAGAAAAGTTTTACAGGCAGTCTGAGAAACATAATACATTATGCATGGACAAAAATAATAAAGTGATAGCTGACTTCTCATCAAAAACAGGTTAAAATCATCAGAGGGCTTAAAGTGCTGATGATGTATAAAAACTGCCAATCCAGAATCCTATATCTAGAAAAAAAATCCTTCAAAACCGAAGACAGAATCGATATTTTCAGATAAATAAAAACAGAAAATTCAACACCAATAGACCTCCACTGTAAGCAATGCTAAAAAAAATTCTTTAGGATGAAAGAGGACATACCAGATGCAAACTGAAATCTGTAATGTTTTAGTTATCCTTTTGATATAATAGAGTTAGTAATTTCAAATAATAATCATTTATTATTTCTCCCTATTCTATAGCTTTGCTTACCTGGATGATTCTCCTGCTCTGGATATTATTGGCTGGGGTCACTCAGGTGGCTGCATTCAGCTGGGTGTTTAGCCAGGGCTGGAACTTCCAAACTAGCTTCATTCACATGTCCGGTAGTTCAGCTGTGTGGCTGAAATGGTTGGGACGGTTGGCTGAAATGTTTTTCATTCTTTAGTAATCTACTCTAAACTTATTTATTTGTTGGCCAGATTTCTAGAGGATAAAAGTAAAGGTGTATGGCTTCTTAGGGGCTAGGCCTAGAATTGGTATGACATCACTTTCACCATGTTTTGTTCATCAAAGCAAGTTAAAAAACCAGCCCAGATTCAAGGGGTGGGAACATAGATTCTGTTTCTTTTTTTCTTTTGTTTTTTTTGAGACAGAGTCTCGCTCTGTCACCCATGCTGGAGTGCATTGATCTCGGCTCACTGCAACCTCTGCTTCTCAAGTTCAAGCGATTCTCCTGCCTCAAGTCTCCCAAGAAGCTGGGATTACAGGTATGTGCCACCACGGCCAGCTAATTTGTGTGTGTGTGTGTGTGTGTGTGTGTGTATGTGTATTTTTAGTAGAGACAGGGTTTCACCATGTTGTCCAGGCTGGTCTCGAATTCCTGACCTTGTGATCCACCTGCCTTGACCTCCCAAAGTGCTGGGATTACAGACGTGAACCACCATGCCCGGCTGATTCTATTTCTTAAAGGGAGAAGCAACATGCACATACAAGAATGTGAATACTTTTTGAGCGCTATTTTTAAAAATAATTCACCACAAACAGGAAGGAATGAAAAGAACTGAAAATAGTAAAATGTAGGTAAATACATAAAAGGTAATATATATTTTTCTTCTCTTAATTTCTTTGAAATACATATGACTAAGGCAAAGATAACAATGTGCATAGATGTTATATATATGACAACAAAGCACAAAGGACTTGGGGAGATGGTAAGTAGAACTTTACTACTGCAAGGCTGTTTTATTTTACATGAAGTATCATAATTTTAACTCTAAGGCTGTGATAAGTTAAGAATGTATATGATAATTCTCAGAAACACTGTAAAGCAATAATGCAAAAAGATATAATTAAAGCCAACAGAGGGATTAAGATGAAATACAAAAACATTGATTAACCCAAAAGAAAGCAGAAAGTGAAGAACAAAGGAACACAAAACTAATGGGACAAATCAAAAACAAATAGCAAAATGATAGACTTAAACTCAACTATCTGTTGTCTGTAAGAGAAGCACATTAAATTAAAAAACACAGGTTGAAAGTAAAAAGATGGATAAAGATATACCAGTAAACAGTAAGCCAGGAAGGCTGTAGTGGCTATACTAATATCGGATGAATTAGACTTCAAGATAACGAGTATTATCAGCGATAAAGACATTTCATAATGATAAAATGGTCAATTCATCAAGAAGACACAAGAACCACAAATGTTTATATGACCAATAACAGAGCTTCAAAAATGCAAAAGAAAAGCTGACAAAACTAAAGAAAGTGGCAAATTCACAGCCAGTTTGAGTTTTACACTATCTCAATAATTAATAGTAACACTACACACAAAACAATCAATACAATATAGAAGATCCAAAGAAAACTATTAATCACCTTAATCACATTGACATTGATGGACACAATGCTCAATAACTGCAGAACACATATTCTTGTCTACTGCTCATAGAACATTTACCAAGGTAGACTATATTATGGGCACAGTAAGTCTCAAAAAACTTTATCAAAATTTCAGAGTTTGTTTTCTAACCATGCAGAAATAAACTGGTAATCTCCAACAAGAGTAGTCATAAAAAAGAGAGAAGATGCAAATGATCAATGTCTGTGTTTCATTTATCTATTCCTATGTAAGAAATCAGTGCAAACTTCAGTGACTTAAAATAACAACCGTTTTATTGCTCACAATTTTGTGAGTATAGGGCTGAGAACAGCTCACCTCTGCTCCGTGTGTTGTCAACTGGTCTCACTCATGTAGTTGCATTCAGCAAGTGCCTGATTCAGGATACACAGTCTGAGATGAATTTCTTCACATGTCCAAAGCCAAGGTGCTGACTGTTGGTTCCATGTGGCCTTTCTTTCCCTGTGGTCTTTCACACTCCAAGGGCTCTTTCTTCACGTGGCCACTCTCTCCAGCAGGATAGGCTGGTCTTCTTTTTGTAGCTACTCAAGAGCACTGAAACATGAAAAAAAAAGAGGAAAAAAAACTGTGTCTTTGAGGATACAGTCCCTGGGGTGGAATTCTAGCCCATGTATTTTAGTATTCGCTATATTATTTTCTGAGATATTTTTGTTTTTATGCTTTCATACCACATTCCTTTTTTATTCTTGTTAGCTGTGATATAGGATAGTCTATTTATGATGAAGTCTCTTTAACTGTTTGGCTGTGTGAAGTTTGTCCTTTAACAGATTGTACAGGAAGCGTTCATGGAAATAATATTCCTTAAATGACAGCTTGCAACTTTAAAAACAACATAATTCATCACCATATTAAGTTGCTCTTTAGTACAAAGCAATTGTAAGAACATCTTTTTCTTAGGACATGTTTTCTTATAGATTGAAATCTAGAAAAGTCTTTTGCATGCTTTATGTTTTCATATTTGTCACATCTTTTTTTTTTTTTTTTTTT
>NW_016804690.1:1956413-1990757 GCF_001698545.2 Rhinopithecus bieti
TTTTTTTTTTTTTTTTTTTTAGACGTGGTCTTGCTATGTTGTCCAGGATGACATCGAACTTTTGAACTTTTCAGCTCAGTGAGCTTCCTGCCTCAGCCTCCGGAGTAGCTGGGACTACAGGTGCTTGCCACTGCAACTTCCCTCCTTCCTTCTTGTTTATGCTATTGGATGTGATCTAGTTGATTTTTTAAAATCTCTTCTCTCCAACACATTTTCTGTCAGAATTGTCGCCTGGGAAAGAAAAAGGGTAGGTAGGGCACATTAAGTGCTTCCCATTGTTTCCTACTGCTCCTTAGAGGTGTTTGAGAACTTCAAGGAAAATCAGAAAGTTCTTCCTCATTTTCGGGAGAACATAAACTTTTGGCCATGTAAAATCATTTCTGGGCTGGTTTTGGTGAATTTATACCTCAAGTCAATGGGAGAAAAGTAGCCAGACTAAGCCTCTAGACAAGAAAGTAATGATTATGTATGTTATTTTGTGTGTGCTCTCCTGAACTACGCATAATTTATGTTAGCCCTGCCTGTACAGTTAGAGCACAAGCTTGAGTGAGGACTCAAGAACTAATGACAGAAAGAGCAGCAGAAAGAACTTTTCTTGCAAGTCCTTAACTACTGCATATTGTTTATGAAGACAACATAGAATCAACTATTTGTAGCATTTTAAGGAATCCATGCACAATTTTTTTTTTTTTTTAAAGACAGGGTCTCATTCTGTCACCCAGGCTGGAGTGCTGTAGCGTGATCACAGTTCACTGCAGCCTCGTCCTCCCCGGGCTCAGGTGATCCTCCCACCTCATCCTCTCGAGTAGCTGGGACTAGAGGCATGCACCACCACCCCAGCTTATTTTTTAAATTTTTTTTTTGTAGGGACGGGGTTTCATCATGTTGCCTAGGCTGGTTTCGAACTCCTGAACTCAAACGATCCACCTGCCTTGGCCTCCCAAAGTGCTGGGATTACAGGCATGAACCACCGCACCTGGCCTCAAACTCTTACTAGACCTTTTAATTTCCTCTCCGATACTCTGATTCTACCCAAATTGTTCACCTTCACAGAGGAAACTCAGTGATTCGTGGTATTTGTGCATCCTCATTTGTGGACAAAATTCTTTCTTGCTGTGACTTGAAAGCAGCCTCCCTTTAGCTTTCACTTATTAGTCCTAGTTCTGTTCTCTGCTGCTAAGAAAAAAGGTCTGATCCTTCTTTCACGGATCAGCCCTCCAAATACTGGAGAAGCACACTGCGTTTCCTTAACCATCTTACTTTTGACCCATATTTCATTTGTTTGTCTCAATGCCCCTCATGAAAGTTGAACCAGACGGGTCCGCAGAACAATTTTTGCTCAGAAGGCAAAAGAAATTCTCGCCCAAATTGTGGAGAAGGGAGTCGAACCAATTAAACGCAAAGCTAAAACTGTAATAGAAAAGAACTTTCAGGCTCGCAATGAACAGGATATGCATGGATTTGTCTCGTCACAGCCACTAACCACGCCTCCACTCGTGCAGTGCGCCTGCGAGCCGACCAGAAACCAATGGCCCATCGTAGTGAATTTCTCGGGTAAAGTGACATTCTGCGCTTTTGAATGCTCCCTTCGCCCAGCCGCCGACCCCTCGCCCCAATTTCCATTTTAAATGAAAGTCTCCCACTTTCTAGCTGAGACAGACAAAAATAAAACTCGGGCAAAACTAATCGGAGAGAGGCCGTTCACTGTCACTTCCTGGGTCACTTCCAGAAGTCACTTCCGGGGTCGAGGCGAGGCCAACAACACGCCTGCTACCGCAAGAGTTACGAGCTGGGCCGCGCGCAGCCTGAATGCCTAAACCAGGTTTTGCGCATGCTCATATAAAGCTCTCCTAACCCATCTTCCGGTGGGAATTCCTTCACGTGGTCCGGAGTCGGAGACTGAGTTTAGCTTTACTGAGGAGCTCTAATTTTAAGCGGGTAAGTGCCGCGGATATCGTCCGTGGTTCCTGCGTTTAAATGGGACGGTAAGGGGTGTGTCAGGATTCATCCATGTTCTCCTGATATTTCCTTCTAATACCTGAAACCCTTGGAGTCTGAGAACGAGAGAAGGGGAGAAGCTTTGGTTGCCGTGGCAACTGCGGGACACCAATTTGGATTTTTGAGGATTTGGAAAGGGAGGATTTGTGGAACTGCTACTCAAAATACATGATGGGTCGGATTCAAATTCAGTTGTTACTTATAATTCATACTCGTAGCTACAGAATTTGATTTTAGAAAGTTTTCTCTGGGTGTAATGCAGAGAAGCAAAATCTGAGCAAGGATAATTATTTAGAAAGCTAACGCAGTAATCTAGGCACTGTTTCAAGGGGTCTTGAACTAGGGTAGTGCTGTAGGATTGCAAAGAAGAGGGGAATTGGGGAAATTTGGGAGGCAGTATCAGGGGCACTAATACTCGATTTCATATGGGGAATGAGGAAGGGGCCCTGAGCATCTTTAGGAGTAAGTCCAAACTCAGCTTGGCTTATGATTATTTTTCTAGGTTCGTTTCTCACCTTCCGCACCCCTCTCCACACACACCCCAACTTCTAGTCATGCTAAGTAGTTTGGTGTTCTATTTCCTAGAATAACGTCCTCACCTTTTTTGTGGTGTTAGGGAGGTTCTATCATTTCACTAAGCCCCTCAGTTTTTTCAACCTTAACATGGAAGAAAGTAATAGTACCCACCTCAGGATTGTTGTGGGGATTAAATTAGGTAATTTATACTTCTGGTGCATAGTAAGGGCCTAATAAATATTAGCTGCTAGTACTATTCTTATTGTACTTCTCGTATTGTTTTGTTATTGTATGTTTTGCTATTTCTTCGTCTAGACTTGAGATTTTTTTTAAATTAAAGGGGCAGTATCTTATTTATCTTTATATGGACTTGAAACATTAGTAGTTCGGTCTTTTTAATGTCTCATTCATTTTGGCTGTTGCTGACATAGTTAAATTCATTTTTTACTTTAAAAGAGCTGACAGGTATAATGCATTTTGCTAATCAAATTGTATTTATTTGATAAAAGCTGTTTTCTGTACAACTCAGAAGACTGTGGATTAAGATGTACAGAAAGTAACTGATATCTCCGTTTGTAATAGGTATGAGTGATTTCAGTGAAGAATTAAAAGGGCCTGTGACAGATGATGAAGTGGAAACATCTGTGCTCACTGGGGCAGGAATGCATTTTCCTTGGCTTCAAACATACATAGAAACTGTGGGTAAGTAAAACAGTAACATTGAGCTATTTTAACTTAAATGTAAGGAGATGGTAAGATTCAATATGGATACAAAATGAATAACCAGGCTGGTTTAATTTTCAAGAGGAATATGTGGAGTGTTTTTAAGCCAAAAAAAAATGTTTTTTCTTTTAGAACTCTTTGACCTTGGATTAACAGTAGTCTGTATTATGCTAGATACACATTTTTTCTAGTAATACTTACTGAGCACTTTTATCTCTGGCATTGATTAAATATTGGGGAGTCATAGAAGAAGAAGATATGGTCTCTGCCATTGAGGAAAACATGCCTAGGAAGTGTTCAAGAAGTTGCTGTTGAATTGCATTGAAATTATTTCAAATAGAATTGATCACGTAATAGTTTTTTTTTTTTGGAGACAGAGTCTTGCTCTGTTGCCCACACTGGAGTGCAGTGGCTAGATCTTGGCTCACTGCAACGTCTGCCTGCCGGGTTCAAGTGATTCTACTCAACCTCCCGAGTAGCTGAGATTACAGGTACCCGCCATCACGCTTGGCTAGTTTTTGTATTTTTAGTAGAGACAGGATTTCACCATGTTGGCCAGGCTGGTTTTGAACTCTTGATCTCAAGTGACCTGCCCTCCTCAGCCTCCCAAAGTGGTGGGATTACAGGCATGAGTCACTGCACCCGGCCTAGATAAAAGAGCATTTTCCCTCATTTTTATCTACTGTAAATGCAAGCATGTTTTTCTATGGGATAAAATTTCCCCATTTTATCTAATATAAATGCAAGTGTGTTTTCTATGGGATGAATTCCCTATAAGAATTTATTTAATATAAGTATAAATAAAAGAAGCTATTATCTGTATGCTGGCATATTGAGTGGTTTACATTTGGGATTACATTTGAACCAGCATTTTACTTACTGCCCTTAAATATGTATTTTTTTGCCCAGACTTTTCTCCCCTTGACACAGATTCCTTGGCTCCTAAAATTTTGCTTCCATTTTTTCTTTCGATCTAAGTATCATCTCATTTAGTGATCTCAGTAAATTCTCAATAAATTTTTGTGCTAGGCAGTTCAGGTAGGAGGAAACTGAATCTCAAAGACATTAAATTCGTAAGTGGTGGTATCAGAAGTCAAATCCAGGTTTGTCTGATCTCAAAGCCTACACTTTTAACCACTGAGATATATTTTTTAAAATGAGACAATATATGTAAAGTACCTAGCATAGTATCTAATGCATAGTGAGTGTTTAAAAATAATAGTGCCTTTCCTCTCCTCATTTTAGTTTTGCTAGATTAATGCACATGGCTTAAGGCAGATTTGAATGAATGATACTTCAGAGATAGTGCTACTTCATCCCTGGTAGGGAACTAATAATTTAAATTTCCTATAGTTATATCATGCTTGGGTATGTTTCTGTTACCAGTGTTCTATAGAAAGTCTGAGTCAGTCTGCAAGCAGATAGGTTTAAGACCAAAATTTACATGCTTAGAAATATTTTATATGTCGTGGATAGCCTGTTAAACCCAAAATACTTTTGGTCTGCAATGAGAAAATACTTGGAAGTAATATTGACATTGTGCTGGTAATTAACCATAATAGGAAAACAAAATTGCCTAACAATTGCTGTATTTATTTTTTATGCTGGTAGATAGCTTTTGGCATTTTGAAGGGCATGCCCAGCAAGCCCTTTAGAACAAAAACTTTGAAGACAGGGCCAGTCTGGACTGAAGCTATATGATGAGTACCTGCAGTAGTGCTTAGCACACAGTGGTGCCTGAAAAATATTTGTTGACAGACTGATAAGTTTCCAGATTCTTTGAGTAGCATATTAGAAGTTAGGTTGATGACACTAGTTCTTTATTGTACATCTCTATTCCATGTAAAAATGTGTTTTCCTTGACAATTTTTTTTCTTAAAGTTATCAGGATCAAGTAAGACTATCTTTTGCTCATTAAAGAATGAAATGAGAGGAGAACTTTTCCTGAGGTAACTAGGCTAGGTTGGAAGACAAAAGTATTTTCCAAGCATTTAGGTATAGTTATCTAAAGTCAATTTGTAGTCTCAGTTGTGAAAGCTTGAGCGATGGAAGGGAGCTTAGCCTGAGAACAGTTCTCTCCTTCAGGTAAATAAAAGATGTTTTAAGGATGAGGTGTTTTGTCAGTTTCCTAGGCTGGCTGGCTGGTATTGCCACCGACGCTGAGCAGCTTTGGTGTGGGGATCTTATAAAATGCAGCTTCTGATTCAGAGAGCTGGGCATAGTACTCTGTAGTTGTAATGAGATTCCAGGTGATACTTCTGCTGCATGTTCCAGGACCACATTAAGTAGCAAGGGCAGGTCCCCAGGTGATTTGTATGTACATTGAAAAGTCTGAGAACACTAGCGCAGTAGTCTTCAAATTTTTCACTTTTGTATCCCCTACTTTTTTCTGAAAAATTGAGTACTACCTTGCACAGTTTTAAGGAATCATCTGAAAATATTTTATTGTATGTTTAATATTTTCAAGAGATATAATTTCTAGCACGTTGGTATTTTTAAATGAATATATATTACTTTATATGTGATGGAGTCCAGATAGCATAGGAGTGGCATACAGTTTTAATACCTTGCGTTATCCATTTAAAAATTAAGAAAAGTTTTAATAGATGG
This sequence comes from Rhinopithecus bieti, assembly GCF_001698545.2. Lineage (NCBI taxonomy): Eukaryota > Metazoa > Chordata > Mammalia > Primates > Cercopithecidae > Rhinopithecus > Rhinopithecus bieti. The sequence goes on from NW_016804690.1 coordinate 1,962,261, forward strand.
AATTTTATGTTCCTTTTTGTTGTACTTCTTGCAATAAAAGTTATGTATCAACATTTATCCTTTTTTTTGTTTATATCCTGTAAGTTTTAAGAATTAAAACTTTTTCTAGGTTGAGACGTTGCTATCATTAATAGTTGTACATAGCTGATCAATATAACATGTATTAAAAGTGTTGCTGGCCAGGTGCGGTGGCTCATGCTCATAATCCCAGCACTTTGGGAGGCCAAAAGGAAGGATCACTTGAACCAGGAGGTCGAGGCTACAGTGAGCTATGATTGTGCTAGTGCGGTCCAGCCTGGGTGACAGAGCAAGACTCTCTTTTCTTTCTTTCTTTTTTTTTTTAATAAAGTTATCTAAAACTTTTCCCCAATTTTTTTTATATATATTTGTGGGTGACTTTTATGTATTCCTAGGATGAGAAAAGATTTAGCATTGATTATGCTATTTTTTTTTTAACTGACATAACTTCTGAGAAACCTTAGTCACATAAGTAAGAAGATGGCAGTGAATGGAGTTTAATTATAGCCATGCATCAGGTCCTTGAATTTCTTCTAAATTATTCATGAAAAATTACATAATGATTTATTGTAAAAAATTATGTTGTTCTGCAGTTTTGATAAGCAAAGAATTGGGAATTGCCTGACTTGCAAAAGGAGATGTTAGAGTTACTTACTTTTTCAACACCTGTGTTTTCACCTTCAGATAATATGTAATGATTTTGATTGTGAAGCTTTGACTATGTAGGCACAGCTGTCTAGGAGATTAACTTGTGGAAAGAGTATGTAAGGAAATCAAAGATCTGCAAGTTAATTGTTTTAAAAGTATCTTTGCAAAGTACCTGTTGGTCTTTGTGTACCTACTGGGGTACAATTACCCAGCTGGACTAGAGGGGTCTCGTAGTTCTGTGGGAAGAGAAGAAGAGGTAGCAATGTAACTAGTCATTCATATAATAGCCCTGTATCTAAGCCCAAATGTTCTTAACATTGGGATTGCCAATACTTTTAGAGATATAAATGTTTATTTTTGCAACTGTTTTAAGCTCATTTGTATTTAATATCGTTGAGTTACTAGGAATTTGGTCCTTAAAAAATAAAAGCCCACTTGGAGTTTGCAGAACATGGGTAGGTAATAAAGACCATGTTTGCCTAGAATGACCCTGGCGTTTTACCCATTCTAAATACCTGGGACTGTGCTTTTGGGGGCCTGTTTGAGAGATTCTCCCCAAATTATTTAGCACAAGGATTAAAGGATGATTGAATCAGATTTAAAGGCTCTGGTGACTCTAGTAGCCCCGAAACATCAAATTAGATATTTTTTTATCTGCTAAAAATAATTAATATAATGTAGAAGGGTTTGTTTCAAGTGAAGCTGGCTTTGATACTAGAAATGGGCTGGGTCAAGTAATGCCTACTGTTTACTTGTTAAAACTTCTTATCAGAAGTAAGTTTTTTGAATAGTTGAACTGGAACCATTGTGGATAAAACTCTTTTCTTTTCATTTTTATAGCCATTGGAGGGAAAAGGAAGAAGGATTTTGCTCAGACAACAAGTGCTTGTTTAAGTTTTATCCAAGAAGCTCTGCTGAAGCACCAATGGCAGCAAGCTGCAGAATACATGTACAGTTATTTTCAGACCTTGGAAGATTCAGATAGCTACAAAAGGCAGGCTGCACCTGAGGTAAACAAAGTTTGAGTTTGCTGGAAGAAATGATAGATTCCCAGGAATTTCTGCCTCCAGCTTCACCTTCACCTATAGTAGCTTTTACAGAATCTCAGTGATTTTGCTAAAAGCTACTAAAACTACTTTTGGGTGGAGAGTTTGTATTGGGACCTTATTTACACACTTCTTTTTACCTGTTATTTTAAAGGAAAATAAAATATTCATTCCAATAATTCTTCCTTTCCCCCCTCTTTGTGGATGTTTCCCATCATCATGTAAAAATTTTGTTACTCTTTTTTTTTTTTTTTTTTTTTGAGACAGGGTCTTGCTCTGTCGCCAGGCAGGAGTGAAGTAGCACAATCTCGGCTCGCTGCAATCTCCGCCTCCTGGGTAGCTGGGACTACAGGCACGCACCACCACACCCGGCTAATTTTTTTGTATTTTAGTAGAGATGGGGTTTCACCATGTTGGCCAGGACGGTCTCAATCTCTTGACCTCATGATCCGCCCGCCTTGGCCTCCCAAAGTGCTGGGATTACAGGTGTGAGCCACCATGCCCAGCCTATTCTATCTTAAAATCGTCTCTTCACCCAAACTTCCCCCATTAACTATGCTTCCTAGTTTTACTCTCTTTCAGCAAAACTTCTTGAAAGAGTTGTTCTCTTTTTCCAACCAGATCCTTTTTTTTTTTAGTTTTGTCAAGACATTGTTAATACACCATCATCCATTTAAATTGTACAGTTCAATGTATTTTCATATGTTTACAGAGTTGTGCAGCCAACCATTACCACACTCTAAATTTAGAACCTTTTTTTCTCACATGAAACCAAAACCCTGTACCCACTTGCAGTCTTTCCCTATCCCTCCTCACAGCTGCCAGACACTGACAGCCACTAATCTATTACTTTCTTTTTCTTTTTTTGTTTTCTTTTGAGACAGATTCTTGCTCTGTTGCCCAGGCTGGAGTACAGTGGCATGATCTTTGCTCCAGCTCCTGGGTTCAAGTGATTCTTGTACCTCAGCCTCTTGGTTGGCTGGGATTACAGGCATGCACCACCACACCTAGCTAATTTTTTGTATTTTTAGTGAAGACACGGTTTCAACTCCTGGCCTCAAGTGATCTGTCTGCCTCGGCATCCCTAAGGTGCTGGTATTACAAGCGTGAGCCACTGTGCCCAGCCTAATCTATTTTCTATTCTGGACATTTCATATAAGTGGTTCCGTACAATATGTGGCCTTTTGTAAATGGTCTCTTTGACTTGGCATAATGTTTTCATGGTTTATCCATGTTGTAGCATGTATAAGTACTTCATTACTTTTATTGCCAAATAATTTGTCATATGGAAATACCATGTTTTATTTGTCCATTTATCAGCTGTTAGACACTTAGGTTGTTTTTGCTTTTTGGTTATTGGAAATAATGCTTCTGCGAACATTTGTGTGCAGGTTTTTGTGTGGACATTTGTTTTAATTTATCCTGGGTCTACACCTGGGAGTGGAATTGCTGATCATATGGTAACACTATGTTTAGCCTCTTGAGGAACTGCCAGACTGTTTTCCAAAGTGGCCATATCATTTATATTCTCACCAGTAATATCTGAGGCTTCTAATTTCTCCAATCCTTGCCAATATTTTGTTATTGTCCTGTCTTACTGATAATAGTCATCCTTGTGGTTGTGAAGTGGCATCATCCTGACTATGATTTGCATTTCTCTAATGACTAATGATTCAGAGTGAGCTTTTTAAAACATGTCATATCATGTCACTCCTCTGCTGAAAACACTGTAATGGCTTTCCATTTCATTCAGTAGAAGCCAAAGTCATAATTGCCTGTAAATTCCTATATGATGTGCTCACTCCCTTTCCTTGTTTGACCTCTCTGACTTCATCTCCTGAAACAGGTGGAGCATTCCGAATTCAAAAATATGAAAACCAGAATGCTACAAAATTCGAAGCTTTTTGAGTACTGACATGAGATAGTGACACCTTTGCTTTCTGATGGTTCCATATATACAAATTTTGTTTTGCACACAAAATTTCAAGAATATTGTATAAAATTACCTTCAGGCTGTATGTATAGGTGTATATGAAACATAAGTGAATTTCATGTTTAGCCTTTGGTCCTATCCCCAGTCTCATTATGTATATACAAATATTTAAAAAGCTGAAAAAATTTCAAATCTGAAACATTTCTGGTCCCAACGATTTCAGATAAGGGATACTCAACCTGTATTCTCCTGCTTGTTTTTTCTTTTCCATCCTCACTGGTCTCCTTGTTCTTACTTTGAATGGGCCAGGCATATTCCTGACTTATTGCCTTTGCCTTAACCAGTTCTTGGAAAGCTCTTTCTTCAGCTATCACTATAGCCACCCTCCTTCAAAGCCCCTTTTCAATGAGGCCTACCTTGACTATTTAAAATTGCAGTTGCCTTACTCCATCTGCAACCTGCACTTTCTGAATGGCACTCCTGATCTCCTTATCCTGCTCCATTCTTTTCCCCTAACACTTGACAATTTAATTATATTTCTTGGTTATTGTTTGTCTCTCTGCATAGAATGTAAATTTCACAGGGCGGGATTAAAACAGTGCCTGGCATATACTACTAAATTTCTTCAGTAAAAGACAGTTTACCCACAAATAACTTGACATGAGTGTCTCATAGGTTTTACTGACATAGTTACCATTGCATCCATTAGTTATCTTTTAAAGCAAAAAAAAAAGAAAGCTGAAAAAAAAGTTTAACCATTCATTGAAAACTTAATTTATGTACTTAAGTTACATATACCTGTGAAACACTGGACATGTTACAGCCTCTTCTTGTCCAGATTTTGTTTTGTAAAATGAAGGAATTGGATGAATGGTTTTTGAGCACTTCTTTGGCTCTATTTGGATCACCGAAGGCTTTCATTGAAAGTGTAAATTCCTCTACTCCACACCCCTGTCCTACTGAGTCAGAATATCTTTTTTTTTTTTTAGATGGAGTCTCACTCACTCTGTCACCCAGGCTGGAGTGCAGTGGCACGATCTTGGCTCACTGCAAGCTCCACCTCCCGGGTTCACGCCATTCTCCTGCCTCAGCCTCCTGAGTAGCTGGGACTACAGGCGCCTGCCACCACGCCCGGCTAATTTTTTGTATTTTAGTAGAGATGGGGTTTCACCGTGTTAGCCAGGATGGTCTCGATCTCCTGACCTCATGATCCGCCTGCCTCGGCCTCCCAAAATGCTGGGATTACAGATGTGAGCCTATAATAGAATATCTATTTTTAACAGGTGTCCCATGTAATTATTGTGTACACTGGGTGTAAGAATAGCTATAATAATCTCGAAGTTTTCTTTTTTTGTTTTTGTTGCCTGCTTTTTTTTCCCCCCTGCATTTACCCATCCCTGGTGGTAGGTGATCCAAGACCCAGGTTTTCTTTAAGTTCCCAGATACTACAGTGTGATATTCTACAAATGAAATCTTGATATCTCTGAGTTGGGAAGATGAGGATCATTATACCAAATGATAAGATGTGTATCATATATAATTATACCAGTGATAGTATGTGTATCCACATATAACCAATGTGTATGTTCATAGAAATAATTGATTTATGGTTCAGTTTAATTTACTTTGAAGTTAGTATTACTGTTGTACTTGAAATTGAGGTTAGAGAAATAGAGATTTGCTCTCATGAAAAAAGAGCTCCAAGTTCTGCCCCCAAAGTTTTGGTGATCTGAGGATAAAATTTTTTTTATTAAGATTTGTCCATAGCTAATGAAAATTCTTAAATTGGCATTCTAAATATAGAATAAATGTAGTCAATAGTTGTAGAATTTGATGAGCTCTCAGGAAATAGGTAGTTTGTTGCCCTCATTTTGCAGATGATAAAGATGAGGCTGAGAACAAAGAAGAAGCCAATATTATTAGAACCCAAATTTTCTGACTTTAATATTCTTCCTTCCATGCCAATTAAACATTTTATATTAAATATGTATCTTAACTGCCTTTCTTTAAACTACTAAATTAGTAATGATACTATTATATTATCTGGTATTTTAATAGAAATCTAGAAGGTTGAAACTATTTTATCACATAAGGAAGTAGTATTAATTTTACATGGCAAAGTGGAGTAAAATGTTGACAGTAGTGGTCTCTAGGAAAAGGAATCACAGGTTATTAATGTTGTAATCAGGAAAACAGTATCTTAGACAGAAACTGAATAAGGCAAAAGTTTTACATTTTGGCAGTAATTTCTGCTTTCACAGATTATTTGGAAGCTTGGAAGCGAAATTCTATTTTATCATCCCAAAAGCAACATGGAGACTTTCAATACTTTTGCTGACCGGATGAAAAATATTGGTGTCATGAATTATTTAAAGGTGAGAATATGGGCTTTGTGAATTTACCCTTGTGGTATTCTTTTTTTTTTTTTATTGCTTGTGTCAGTGATAAGGTAGTTAACCTAAAAAATGTGGGACAAGGATAAGGCATCTGGATAAATAAGAAAAACAAAGAAAAGAGCATTATGAGAACCATTTACTTCTTGATTTTCAGTCATCTCCCGTGTTGTCTGACTGAAAATTCCTTTTTTTCGTATATTTCTTCTGGCTGCAAAAATCAGTTATTCAGAGATCGCAGTGGTATGATGATGGGCCAAATTCTGAAATGTTTGCTGAAGTCATTTGAGCTTAGAGTTGGTGTTTAGAAAAAGGAAAGAGCTAAACAAGTTGGGAATTTAAATACGTGAAAATATTTTAATACTCCTAATGTTTAGGTGGAATCTTGACCTCCAAGTTCATATATTCTTTTGTAAAAGTCTTATTGAAAAAGATTGAGACATTTTCAAAATATTGTATCTCCCTCTCTCTGTTTTTGTCTCAGCACTTTTCAATACAGGTTTGTAAATGCTTTGCTTTAAAAAAATGTTTTGAGTGCCTACTTTATGTGCCAGGTGCTCTTATGGTTTTGTTCTCTGGTAGACCAGGTATACTGTGACTGGAAATTAAATGGAGGCAGTTTACAGTTCTACTTAAGAAAAGCTTTCTAACTAAACAATTGGAAATGGGAATGGCCTACCCTGATGTGTGCTGTGCATCTGTTTTTTCAGGTCTAAACTGGATAGCCATTTGATTGGGGAGGGAGTGTGAAGTTTAAACTGTTGGTTAGGTCCCTTTTGGCTCCTAGAATCTACTCAGTTGAAGTAAAGAAACTGAAAGGGAACCTCATTTCTCAATAAGAGTCTGAGAGTGATAATTAGGATAGATAATAAAACTTTTTTTGTTGTTAATAATTTTAAAAACACTTATTGCCGCTTACCAGGTATTGTTCTAGACTTGGTTCTTATAGTAGAGGAAGATCATGTAAATGGCATTAAGTGTTATGGCTACCATAGTAGAAATGTAACATATAGTGAGAAGATAAAGGAGAAAATGGCCAGTTCTCTGGAACTAGAGAGGGTTAGGATGTAATGGATAGGGGAATCAGGAAAAGAATGAAAGTAATACTTGAGATAAGTTTGAAAAAGCTGTTGGCTGTTCACTAGGCAGATTAGGGGAAAGGGCAGCCCTGTGTGGCAGGGGTTATAAAGAGTTCAAAAGCCCTACATCCAATAGTTTAGTTACTCTAAAAATCATGTGGGTAGAAGTCGGAGGAAGTAGGCTGGGCGCTGTGTGCTGCACCCTAGGAACTTGGATTTTAATTCTGTAGTCAGTGGGAGCCATTGAAGGAGTTTATGCAAATAACTAACAAGATGAGATTTCTTTGGTAGCCACTCTAAAGATGAATTGTAGGGAGGCAGGAATGGAGAGGCCAGTTGACAAATTATTGCAGTACTTTGGCTCTACCCATATGATTAATTGTATTTCTCATTATTCTCCTCTTTGATGTCTTCCCTTCTTGTAATACTCATTCTTTGTATAATTATTCTTCCTGCTTCTCCTGTGTCAGGGATACACTTTCCTTTCCATCTGAACTGAAGTCATTCTTCAACATCCCTTATTAACATATTTTCTCTAAGCTTATATAACATATATAAAATAGTAATATTTATTGAATGTCTGCTATGAGCCAAACTGTTAGGTGGTTTGCAAGTATTATCTCATTTAATCTTGAAAACACCCTTCTGAAGGGGCAATAATGTTCCCGTAAAACAAATGAGACTCACGAAGGGTGAATAATTTACCCAGGCTTATTTAGTTTTTAAGTGGTGTATTAACCAAGACACTCCATCTTCAAAGCCTCTTTTTTCCTCAGTATATCACACTGTCTTTTGTTTGTAAGTTTACATAATTTAGCTCATATTTGCATAGTGTTAATTGTTTCCTATGTCTTACTTCTTTGCCAGATTGTCCCCAACATCAAAATTTTCAATGTCAGGTTATTTGTATCCTACCAAGGTCTTAGCCCAGCATGTGTTATATGTTTACTGAGCTTTTTGACTAATGGTTATCAAATGTCTTAAATAGCAGTGTGCCCTTATTATTTTTGCAGATCTCTTTACAACATGCATTATACCTTCTGCATCACGGAATGCTTAAAGATGCTAAGAGAAATCTGAGTGAGGCAGAGACATGGAGACATGGTGAAAACACGTCTTCCCGGGGAATATTAATCAACCTTATTCAGGCCTATAAAGGGCTTTTACAGTATTACACCTGGTCTAAAAAGAAGATGGAATTGTCAAAGCTTGGTGAGTAAATACAAGTAAACTTTTTTTTTGTGATGAGACTGAGGGGCAGAGGGATCTTAAGGAGTAATCTAGTAATTTCCCTATTGACTTCATCCAGATATTACAGTGAGCAGACTTTTTATGGATTTAAAATTCTTGATCCTTTATAATACTTCTGATATATAAAAAGCTTCAGTCACAAATTAGATGGTTCATAATTAAGTTCATGATCATTTTAGGTTTGTTGCTGTTTTGAATGTGGTTTAGACGAGGATAAACACAGCCAGACATTAGAGCAGTGAAGACAGGTTTGATTCAGTAACTACTGACAGGAGGAAGAGCTAAGCTCTATTCCAGTTTCTGTGGAGGTGACTTGGGGTTGTAAGGGGTGGGGTGGGAAGCCTAAAAAGCAGAAGCAGAACCACCAGTAAATTTTTCTGGAGTTTTCCCAGGCACGCATTTCAAGAGGGGCTGGGGTAATCCTGGGGATGTGGCCTTGAGCTGTTAGAAACTATGTTACTGTCTGTTCAAGTTTTTATTGGCCAAGTTTGAGGCCTAGTTCAGAAGAGAGCTTAGAGGAGCCTGGCTGGAGTTTGGTCAAGAAGAAAGTCTTTGCCAATTTCTAAGAAAGGCTACAGGTTTTCTTTAGCAGTCATTATTACGTATAATAAACATTTCTTCCTGTGTGCCTAGAATGGAGTTTAATTTATTTTGTAATGCTATTTCTCAGAATAATATGTTTAAAGAATACGTCAAGATGGTCATTTCAGTTTTGTATAAAGGTTATAATGGACAATTTCCTTGATTTTTTGACTATACCAGGAGTTGACCATTCAGTTCTCAAACTGATTCCCCTTCTCTTAACCTTCAGTGCTGTTATCAGCTTCATTTATGCCCAGATTTGCATTCATTGGAGTTGTATGATTCTTTGCAAATTGCTTCGTTGTATAGTTTCTCCATAGTCTCTCTAGGATTAACCCCTTCTGTTTTCATTCTCCTCCGTATCTTAGTCCTAAGTAAGTAATACTGCTTAGTCCTAAATACTAGGACTAAGTAAGCAGTATTTCCTTATGTGATAAGTGTTATCTCCTTGGTCTCTGGGCAGGTAGTTTCACTAACTTCGACTCCCTTCCCTCTTCTTTCAAGATACTCTGAAATGCTGTCTTCATCACAATAATCTTGTGAGGTCTTTGTAGAGTCTCCTCGTCTAGAATGCTCTCTACTCTTCAAGACTCATTGGCTTGCTGTCCCAACCCTTCATTCTTACACCTTAAACTTAATATATCAGCTGCATGTTCAGCCTGAATCATTTGGCTATTCATCTCTTGCTTTCTAATTGTGCTAAGTTTTTTCATGTGTATTTTATTAGTGTCGATGTCTTCCCATTTAGACTAATCAGTCTTTGATGTCATATTCCTCTATTTCTTTTGTTAGTCTTGTCATATTTTCTGGTGTAATATTTCTTTCTCAAAAGAGCTTACTTACTGATTAGGTTAGTTTTAAAGTCAATATTTACTGTTCTTCTTACACGTGGTTAGGTAAAACTCAAGCAAATATTTGATGATTAAAGCTGTTGGAACATCCCATTTGTAATGTTACTTCTGTGGATAGATGATTCAGTACCTTTCCATAGCTGACAGTTATGTAGCAACAGTAGATGATGATGGGATAATTTGTAGAGGTCTTAGATGATCATTCACCTCAAGTGTCTATTTAACGAGAAAAAAAGTTAGGACTAGTTCTTTATAACGAAACTCATAGGCACTTACCATGTGAACTTTTATTTGGAGTCAGCTTGGGACTTTCTTGCTGATATGTGTGGCTCTGTCTTGGTTGGGGTTGATGCACTTGGTGACTAGGAACCTCCTTCTATAATAAATTCAAACACAATTTATACTCAGGGATCTGCCTCTTTCTCTTTGAGACAGAGTCTTTCTGTCACCCAGGCTGGAGTGCAGTAGTATGATCACAGCTCATTGCAGCCTCGACCTCCTGGGCTCGAGTGATCCTCCCACCTCAGCCTCCCGAGGACCTGGAACTACAGGTGTGCACCATAATGCCTGACTAATTTTTTTTTGTAAAGATGGGGTCTTACTGTGTTGGCCAGGCTGGTCTTGAACTCCTGGGCTCAAGCAATCCTCCTACCTTGGCCTTCCAAACTGCTGGGATTATGGGCGTGAACCACCATGCCCAGCCCTTTTTTAAAAAATTTTTTTCCATATCATGTCTTGCCTACTTTCCTATCACCTCATTTCTAAGTTCATATTGCTATGTTTAATCGATCTACTGGGAAAAAGATACCAGTGCCTCTGTTTGGTTTGCAGTATCTTGTGCTTCTAATAGCTATTTTTGAAAGACTTGAGTAACTTTCCTTGTAAATCTTTAAGATTGAGAAATAGATACAGAAAAAGCATATAAAACAAATGTGAGATATAATGAATAAATTTAAAATGAACATTCACATAACCACCACCCAGATTAAGGAACACAAAATACTGTCACCCTAACCTGAAAGTTCTCCCTGTGTGCCTTCCTGATCACATTTCCTCCCATTCTCTCTCAAGAAAATCCCTGTCCTGACTTACAGTAATCACTCCCTTGTTTTTCTTTATACTCTTTCCACTCATGTATACGTTTGTAAACAGTGTGGTTTAGCTTTGCCTATATCTGAATGCTGTATTTGGAGTCATACTGTTTATGTTCTTTTAGGCCTTGCATATTTTGTTCAAAATCAGTTTTAAGATAATACATATTATTGGATATAGCTCTAATTTTTTCATTTTTATGGTTATAAAATATTTTATTTTATGATAGTCACACTATTCCTTCTATTACTGATGGCCATTTAGGTTATTATTTTGGGCTATTATAATTCTGCTTTGAAATTAACCCCTATTAATTTCTGTATACCGGTGCACATAAGTATGCATTTCTAGGAGTAGAATTGTCATAGAATATGTTTTGTGCATCTTTAACTTTAGTACATAATATACTAAACTCTTTCCAAAGAGGTTACCAATTTGTACTTTACTGACAATCTGATTAGAGTTTTCTTTTTTTTGTATTCTCCTCAGCATTTGCTATTGTCAGAGTTTTCATGTCAGCCAGTTTGTTGAGTATAGTGATCTCTCATGTTTTTTTTTTCTCTATAGCTTTATTGAGAATTAATATATAATTCACATACCATACAAATTCACCCACTTAAAATATACAACTCAGTGGTTTTTAGTATATTCATAGAGTTGTAATCATCACTACAATTTTAGAATATTTTCATGACCCTATAAAGAAACCCTGTACTCTCCATTTCTCCCCACCCCTCCAGTCCTAGGCAACCACTAATCTCCTTTCTGCCTCTAGATATTTGCCTATTCTGTACATTTCATACAAATGGAATCATACAGTATGTGGTCTTCTTTTACTTAGCATAATATGTTTTTGGTTTTTTTTCCGTAACAGAAAATTTTGACAAAGAAAGCATGTTTTTAATGTTATAGCATGTAATGGTACTTCATTTCTATTATTGAATAAAATTCCATTGTGGATACCACATCTTAGGTTCATTCATCAGTTGATGAGCAATTAGATTGTTTCTACTTTTGGCTATTTCGAATAACGTTGCTGTGAACATATATGTACAAGTTTTGTATGGACATGTGTTTTTATTTCTTTTGGGTATATACCTAAGAGGGAAATTGCTGGGTCATGTAACTCTAAGTTTATCCTTTTTAAGAACCACTGGACTGTTTTCCAAAGCAGCTGCACTGTTTTACATCCCCAGTAGCAGTGTATGAGGGTGCAAATTTCTCCACATCCTCACCAACACTTGTCATTATCTGTCTTTTCTGTTATAGTCATCCTGGTGGGTGTGAAGTGGCATCTTGTAGTTTTTATTTGCGTTTTCCTGGGGGTTAATGATGTTGAGCATCTTTTCATGTGCTTATGGGCCATTTGTATATCATTTTGGAGAAATTTTATTCAGCTCTTTTGCTCATATTTTAATTGAGTTACCTGCTTTTAGATTATTGAGTTGTCGTAAGAGTTCTTTAGTTGTTCTAGACAGAATTCTCTTATCAGATATATCAGATTCATGACTTGGAAATATTTTCAGCTTTTCTGTGGGTTTTCACTATCTTTTTATTTTATTTTACTATTATTATTTTTTGAGACAGAGTCTCACTCTGTCACCCGGGCTCTAGTGCAGTGGCGCAATCTCAGCTCACTGCAACCTCTGGCTCCCAGGTTCAAGTGATTCTCCTGCCTCAAGCTTCCTGAGTAGGTGGGATTACAGGCGGCTGCCACCACGCCTGGCTAATTTTTGTATTTAGTAGAGATGGGGTTTCACCATGTTGGCCAGGCTGGTTTCAAACCTCTAACCTCAAGTGATCTGCCCACCTCGGCCTCCCAAAGTGTTGGAATTAGAGGCGTGAGCCACTGTGCCTGGCCTTCTTTTCACTATCTTGATGGTGTCCTTTGAAGCATAAAAGTATTTCATTTGATGAGGTTTAATTTAACTGTTTTTTCTTTTGTTGCTTGTAGTTTTGGTATCACATCTAAGAAGCTATTGCCTACTCTAAGGTCACAAAGATTTTTACTTCTTCTGAGAGTTTTAAAGTTTTAGTTCTTATATTTTGGCCTTTGATTTATTTTGAGTTAATTTTTATGAAGTGGGTAGGGGCCCAACTTCATTATTTTGTATGTGGATATCCAGTTGTAGCATTTATTGAAAAGTCTATTATTTTCCCACTGAATTGTCTTGGCACCCTTATTGAAAATTATTTAGCAGCCGGGAGCAGTGGTCATGCCTGTAATCCTAGCACTTTGGGAGGCCAGGACAGGTAGATCGCATGAGCCCTCAGGAGTTTGAAACCAGCCTGGGCAACATGGTGAAACTGCATTTCTACAAAAAATACAAAAATAGCTGAGTGTGGTGGCATGTGCCTGTAGTCCTGGCTACTTGGGCGACTGAGGTGAGGGGTTCACTTGAGCCCAGGAGGTAGAGTGAGACTGCAGTGAGCTGAAATCATGCCACTGCAGTCCAGCCTGGGAGACAGAGTGAGGCCCTGTCTTAAACATACACAAAAGAAAATTAGTTACCTATAAATGTGGAGGTTTATTTCTGGACTCGGAATCTTCCATTGATCTACATATGTCTCTCCTTGTACCCATATCACACAGTCTTGATTACTACAACTTCGTAGTAATTTTTTTTTTCTTCTGAGACCGAGTCTTATTATGTCACCCACGCTGGAGTGCAGTGGCATGATCTCAGCTCACTGCAATATGCGTCTTCCGGGTTCAAGCGATTCTTGTGCCTCAGCCTTCCAAGTAAATGGGACTACAGGCGTGCGCCACCATGCCCAGCTAATTTTTTTGTATTTTTAGTAGAGACAGGGTTTCACCATGTTGGTCAGGCTGGTCTTGAACTCCTGACCTCAGGTGATCCACCCACATCGGCCTCCTAAAGTGCTGGGATTATAGCAATGAGCCACCATGTCTGGCTGTAATCATAGAATACATTCTCCAACTCTGTCTTTTTTGTTCTTCTTTGGTTTGTTGCATTTTCATATGAATTATAGAATCAGCCTGTCAACTTATGCAAAAAGGCCAACTGAGTTTTTGGTAAGAATTACATGTATCTGTAGATCAATTTGACAATAGTAAGTCTTTCAACTGAACATAGAGGGTCTTTTCATTCAATTAGGTCTTTAAAATTTTTTTTCAACAGTATCACTTTTCAGAGTAAAATTTTGCATCTCTTTTGTAAAATTTATACCCATTTTGTTACTTTTGATGCTTTTGCAAATGGCATTGTTTTCCTAATTTTATCTTCTGATTGTTCATTGGAAGTGTGTAGACACAGTTGATTATTGTGTATTGATCTTGTACTCTGCAACCTTTGTGAACTCATTTATTAGTTCAGTAAATTTTTAGTGGATTCTTAGGATTTTTCTATGTACAAGATCATGTCATCTACAAATAGATACAGTTTTACTTCTTCCTTTCCAATCTTGGATATCTTTTTGTTATGTTCTTGCTTAATTGTCCTGGCTGGAACCACCAATATAATGAACAAAAGTAGTGAGAAAAGACTTATTGTCTTATTCCTGATTTTAGGGGGAAAGCATGCAATCTTTTATCATTCAGTTCAGTGTTAGCTATGAGTTTTTCTTTTCTTTCTTTTTTTTTTTTTGAGACGGAGTCTTGCTCTGTCGCCCAGGCTGGAGTGCAGTGGCCGGATCTCAGCTCACTGCAAGCTCCGCCTCCCGGGTTTACGCCATTCTCCTGCCTCAGCCTCCCGAGTAGCTGGGACTACAGGCACCCGCCACCTTGCCCGGCTAGTTTTTTTGTATTTTAGTAGAGACGGGGTTTCACCGCGTTAGCCAGGATGGTCTCGATCTCCTGACCTTGTGATCCGCCCGTCTCGGCCTCCCAAAGTGCTGGGATTACAGGCTTGAGCCACTGCGCTCGGCTTCTATTCCTACATTGTTGAGTGTTTTTATCATGAAGGGTTATTGCGTTTTTTCAGATGCTTTTTCTGCATCTGTTGTGATGATCATGTGGTTTTGGTCCTGTATTCTTTTGATTTGGTTTAGATCAATAGATCTCTATTTTATTATTTGCATTAATTGATTTTCAGATGTTAAGCGAACCTTGCATTCCTAGTATAGATCCCACTTGGACATGATGTATAATGCTTTTTATATGTTGCTGGACTCAGTTTGCTAGTATTTTGTTAAATATTTTTGCAGCTATATTCATAAGAGACACTGATCTGTAGTTTTATTGTGTTGTGTTTGGTTTTGGTATCATGGTAATACTGGCTTAGAATAAGTTAGGAAGTATTCTTTTCTGTCCTTTTTTGGGAGAATTTGTGAAGAATTAGTATTTTCCTTTAAATATTTGTTGAAATTTACCGTTGTAGCTATCAGGAACTGAGTTTTCTTGCAGGTAGTTTTAAAATTACTACTTGAATAGAAGTCCTCAATGTTTAATGAATGTTAAAAGATCTTTTATCTTTGGGCAGATAAGGATGATTATGCTTACAACGCAGTAGCCCAGGATGTGTTCAACCACAGCTGGAAGACATCTGCAAATATTTCTGCATTGATTAAAATTCCTGGAGTTTGGGACCCTTTTGTGAAGAGTTATGTAGAAGTAAGTAGAATTTTCATAAAATGTATTGGTTTTATTTTGTCAAAAGCCTTTACAAAGACTCCATGCCTAATCTTTATTGATCAGAAAGAAACTAATGGAAAAAATTATTTAAAAGGAAACAAAAATATTGTATCTCTTTTTTGGTCTGAATTTGTTTATTTTCACCACTGTATAACCCGTCATGGCCAAGTATCTATAAAATAAATAGCAGTATAGTTGTAAATGTTAATTCAGTCTTATTCTTGTTGAGCTTAAAAGAAACACAGTAAGATATTTTATGATTTGGTGGAATATAGAAGGAAAGAGGACAAAATCTGAAAAGTGGGTCATAATATATGAGATAAAGAATGATGACTTTTTGGAAGTTTGTAAGAATGTCCTGTCATCCCAGAGTCGTCGTAAAAGGACTGAGGGTCTTGGTGCTAGGCACTAGGAATAATAAATAATTTGCTTTGTGAAAGTTATTGAGTGGTGAATTGATAATTGTGTTGTCAGAAGATAATATCCAAAATCATAACCTGGAAATTCCTGTGTAAGGATGGGAACAGAATGAAAGCAATTACAATTCTTGTGCACTCCTTTTGTGGCTGCAGTGATGTAGGGCACTGAGGTTAGTTGCATCACATTTTCAAGCATTAGTGTTCCCTGCTTTGAGGACTCTTATTTCTTATAGGAAGAGAATTTATGTTGAGGTGGCTGCATTTTTTATTAGTGGTAACAAAATATAGGGAAAAAATGGGAACCCTGTCAGTTTTGTGATTTTTAAAAAATACCCATCAGTAAACTTATACTGTGTATTATCTTTCGCACAGCTGTCTTACAGAATTCAGCTAAGGTATTATGATTTATTTTATATAGATGCTGGAATTCTATGGGGATCGAGATGGAGCCCAAGAGGTGCTCACCAATTATGCATATGATGAAAAGTTTCCATCAAATCCAAATGCCCATATCTACTT
Organism: Rhinopithecus bieti; assembly: GCF_001698545.2. Taxonomy (NCBI): domain Eukaryota; kingdom Metazoa; phylum Chordata; class Mammalia; order Primates; family Cercopithecidae; genus Rhinopithecus; species Rhinopithecus bieti. Next base: position 1,978,686 of record NW_016804690.1, read on the forward strand.
ATACAACTTTCTAAAGAGACAGAAGGCACCAAGATCAAAAATGATAAGTGTGCTTAAGGTATAGAATTTTTATCTCAATGTTTGAACAGGGTTGGGAATCTACATTAAAACATTCTTAGGCCATTGCTTTCTAACTTTTATAGCATCCACAGAAAATTACAATAATGTACAGTACACTGAGATAAACAGAAAGTTGGCTCCAGCTGCCATCTCCATGTATGTATCATTCACATTATCTCCTGCTGCCTGGGTGAGACTGAGGAGAGAGGATCAGAAGTCTTGTTCAAACCTGGTTGGAATACTCTGCACTGATATTTTTTGAAAATCAACTTTATTGAAATTTAATTTTCAGAGAGTAAACACACTTATTTTAAGCATATGCTTAGATGCATTACATTCATGAACCACCATTCTAATCAAGATAAGAGAACATTTCTGTCACCCCGGAATGCCTTTCATTTCCCTTTGTAGTCAGTCTGTCCCCACACCCATGGCCCCAGGCAATCGCTCATCTGCTTATTGTCACTATAGCTTAATTTTTATCTCTTCTAGAATTTCATATAAATGGACTCTTATGTAGTCATTTTAATCTGGCTTCTCTTGCTCAGCATAACATATTTGAGATGCATCCATGTTATTGTGTATATTAGTAATTTGTTATTACTGCTGAATATTATTTCATTTTTATACATTCACTTCTTGATGGACATTTGGGTAATTTTTTACTTTTTGGTTATTGTGAATGATGCTGCTGAGAAAATTCATGTACAAGATTGTGTATACACATATATTTTCATGTTTCTTGGGTAGCTACCTGAGAGAGGAGTTGCTGCCTAAGAGTAGTAAGGAAAGTATGTGCCTAACTTCTTAAGAAACTGCCCAACTGTTTTCTGAAGTGACTGTACCATTGACGTTCACACATCAATATGAAAATTCGGTTTCTTCACATCTGTGCCAACACTTGGTATTGGAGGTCTTTTGAATAATAGCCTCTTGTGGGTGTATATAGTGGTGTCTCACGTGGCATTAAATCGTATTTCCCTAATGATTGATGATGTCGAGCATCTTTTAATGTGTCTATTGGCCATTCCTATATCTTCTTTTGTCAAGTGTTCAACTACTTAGTCTATTTTTGGGGGGATCAATTGTCTTACTGATTTGGAAATTTTTATATAATCTGGATATAAGTCCTTTGTGAAGAATATTAATTATGAATATTTTCTCTCTGTGCCTTGCCTTTTGGTTTCCTTAATAGTATCTTTCAAAGAGTAGAAACTTCTAATTTTGATGTTCAGTTTATACATTTTTTTTCTTTTATGGTTAGTACTTTTTGTCTAAGAAATCTTTGCCTATCTCAAGATAATGAAGAGTCTCTTCTTTTTTTTGTTTTCTAGATGTGTTATATAGTTTTATGTTTAGGTCATGGTAGATTTTTAGCTACTTTTTGTGGGTAGTGTGCAGCAAAGGTCAAGGTTTATTTTTTCCCATATGGTTGTTCCAGCATTATATTGAAGACTCTCCTTTCTCCATGTAGTACATTTGGAACTTTGTTGAAAACTGGTAGGCTGTATATGAAGTCCGTTGTGTTCTAGTGATGTATAGTTCCACATCGATATATGAAAATTCAGTTTCTTCACATCCTTGCCAGTAGTTGGTATTGTAGGTCTTTTAAATTTGAATTATTGCCATTCTAGTGGGTGTGTAGTAATATCTCATATGGCCTTAACATGATTACTGTAGCTCTGTAGCAAGTCTTGGAATCATATCATGAAAGTCATACAAATTTGTTCTTTCTCAAAATTGCTTTTGGCTTTTCTAGGTTCTTTAACTTTCCATGCATATTGTGTAATCAATTTATCTGTTGCTACAAAAAGGTCTTGCTGAGATTTTGAATCTATAGATCAGTTTGAGAGAATTGACATCTCAACAGTATTGAGGTTTCCAAAGTATAAACATGGCATGTCTCTCCATTTATTTAGGTTTTTAATATCTCTCTGAACTGTTTCGTAGTTTTTAGTGTATGTATTTTGTTAAATTTGTCGCTAAGTGTTTCATGGGGTTGTTGTACATAATACTGCTTAACATTTTAAATTGTGGGAAAATATATACAAAAATAAATGTTACCATTTTGATCATTTTTAAAACACATAATTTAGTGGCATTAAGTACATTCATTCAGTTTTGTGCAACCACCATCGCTGTCTATTTCCAGAATGTTTTCATTATCCCAAGTAGAAACTATTCATTAAACAGTAACTCATTGCCCACTCTTCCCAGCCCCTGAAAAGCTCTATGTTAATTTCCATCTTTGTGAATTTGGTTATTTTAGGTACCTCATGTAAGTGGAATCATATAACATTTGTCCTTTTGTGTCTTGCTAATTTCACTTAGCATAATGTTTTGAAGGTTCATGTCGTAGCATATATCAGAATGGCCATTTTTATTTAAGGTTGAATAATATTCCATTTTATGTACCTATAACATTTTGCTTATCTATTCATTTTTTGGTAGACATTTGGGTTGTGTTTGTTGTTTGGCTATTATAAATAATACTGCTCTAAAGATTAGTGTACAGGTATTTGTTTGAGTCCCTGCTTTCACTTCTTTTGGGTGTATACTTAGGAGTGAAATTGCTGGATTATATGGTAATTCTTTAACTTTTTGAGGAATTGTCAAACTGTTTTCCGTAGCAGCTACACATTTTACATTCCCACCAGCAATTCCACATCCTGGCTAACAGCTTCTATTCTCCATCCCATTTTTTGATCATTGATATCCTAGGGCAGGGATCCCCAACCCCTGGGTCATGGATCATTATGACCAGTATCTGTGGCCTGTTAGGAACCAGGCCACACAGTAGAAGGTGAATGGCAGGCGAGTGAGCATTACCTGAGGTCTGCCTCCTGTCAGATCAGCGGTGGCATTAGATTCTCATAGGAGCCCGAACCGTATTGTGAACTGCACATGCGAGGGATCTAGGTTGTATGCTCCTTATGAGAATTTAATGCCTGATGATCTGTCACTGTCTCCCATCACCCCCAGATGGGATCATCCAGTTGCAGGAAAGCGAGGGCTCCCACTGATTCTACATTATGGTGAGTTATATAATTATTTCATTATATATTATAATGTAATAACATAAAGTGCACAGTAAACGTAAAGTGCATAAATAATGCAATCCTGAAACCATCCTTGACCCTCACCCAGGTCCGTGGGAAAATTGTCTTCCATGAAACCAGTACCTGGTGCCAAAAAGGTTGGGGACCGCTATCCTAGTGGGTGTGAAGTGGTCTCTGTGTCTGATTGTGGTTTTGGTTTGCATTTCCCTAATGTCTAGTGATGTGTATCTTTTCATGTGCTTATTGGCCATTTGTTTATCATCTTTGGCAAATGTCTATTCAAGTCCTCTGCCCTTTTATCAATTGGGTGTTTGGTTTTTGTTGTTAAAGTATAGGAATTATTTGTATATTTTGTGTTCAGTTTTTAATAATGGCATTTTAGGGGTGAAAGACAAAGGTCCTTTTCAACAGAAATGATAGAGTAAAGTTCTTATCTCTGTTTTCTTTTAAAAGGCCGATTATCTTTATACTTTTCATGATCAAAATTGGCATTATCAAACCTTCAGATGTGGAAACTATGTTTTATAAATTTTTCAACAGGCTTTGTTTTACTAAATAATCCTTTGCTGTTATTATTGTTTGAAACAGGGTCTCACTCTGTTGACCAAGCTGGAGTGCAGTGGCATGATCACGTGAGGCTCACTGTAGCCTCCACCTCCCTAGCTCAGGTGATTCTGCCACCTCAGCCTCCCGAGTAGCTGGGACTACAGGCACATGCTACCATGCCTGGCTAATTTTTTGTATATTTGGAGAGACAGGCTTTTGCTATGTTGCCCAGGCTGGACTAAACAATACCTTTGAAGTTGCTATTTTTATTTTACTCTGTTAAGATAGCTTTTGGCTCATTTATATTAAAAAATATTAAGGATTGTGTTTAAAACAAAAGCAAGACTGTGCTTTCATTCAGGTTATCAGTCACTAATGGTGTTTTTGAAAAGATTTTTTAAAATGCTACAGAAAATAACTGTTGAATACTTATCTCATTTATATTCAAGACAAGATGGATTTAGAGAAATTCTGTTTTTCCTTTTGAAAATACAGTATTTGGAATTAAGATCTCAATACATGGGTTTAATAGCAGATTGAACATAGCAAAAGAGAGGATTAATGAACTGCATAGAAAATACCAAGCTAAACCATGGAGGACAAAAAGGATGAAAGGTGCAGAAACGAGCATACAAGTGAATTGGTGAAAAGATCTGACATATTTGTCATTGGAGTCCGAGGTGGAGTACCTCTGAATAGAACAGGGCAAAAGCAAGCAAACTAATTTTTAAAAAACCCTAACATTTGAAGGGCTCATGACTAAGAATTTTTCAAAACTAATGGAGGATTTCTAGCGTTCTGGTGATATGCTATTATTTGATCTGGGTGCTGGTTACCCGAGTGTTTAACTTTGTGAAAACTGACTGGATGCCATGATTTGTATACACTTCTGCTACATGTTATATTTCAATAAAAAAAAAAAGTGAATTGAGCCATAAACAGAATTCTATAAAATCATGAGACAAATGTGACTTTCATAGGAACCGAATTTCAATAATATTCTCTGATATTGGTGTATTGAGTCTTGATTGATCTTTTTAAAAACAATTAACAAGAAAATTAAACCAAAATTTTTACTTTTAATTTGGAAATACTTCAATGTAAGGTCAAAGTAATTTAGTAAGCGGAATGAATTCCATTTCTAATTAAAATATATTAAAATGAAAAAATTACAGTATTTCTTAAATTCCATTTTCTTAATATTCATAAAAATGTCCTTCCTGTTTTAAAAGAGAAATTTTTTGTTGTGTGAAAGGTTTGTAAAAATATTTACTCGTATAACCCTATAAACTGTCCTGGAGCCACAATCTGTGAAAATTAACTCCCACCTTTTTAGTTTTTTTGGCTTATATAAATATTCTGTGATCTCTTTCTTGTTTAGTAAATAAGTATATTTCTCTGTGATAATTGATTTTTTCTCTTTTTTTCTTCAGTCCTGGCTTCTGAAATAAATTGTTTTAAGTTGTTGAGCATGGTAAACAATATAGATGTATATAAGGAGCAAATAAAAAGTCCCTGCCTATTTCCCTCGATTCTCCTGACTATCTTGTTAGCAGGGACTTAAAAACAAAACAAAACAACAAAAAAAACCGCTTTACAGAGAATACTTTTCTATACTTAGATTGAAATTAGATAAAAAGCAAGGTAGTTTTAAAATACTTAATAAATTTATGGAAAGCATATTAGATAGTAAAACTTTATTTTGGAAGTAAGCTGAAATCTGAGAAATGCTTTTACAAGTATATAAAAATTACAAGACTGTTCTTTCTTTCAGATTTTGTATCAGATTGTACCATCTCATAAATTGATGTTGGAATTCCATACATTACTTAGAAAATCAGGTAATAAATAAATTTTGTTTTTTACCTTGTGTAGACAAGCTATAGATTAGGGACCAGCAAACTATGGCCCATCAGCTAAATCCACGCCTTGCCTGATTTTATAAATCAAGTTCTGTTGATGTCCATCTATTTATGTATTGCCTGCAGCTACTTTTGCACTATAGTGACAGAACTGTGTAGTTGTGACAGAGACTGTATGCCTTGCAAAGCTTAAAATATTTACTATCTGGGCCATTAGAGAAAAAGTTTGCCTACTCCTGTCATACAATGTGAAGGCAGTAGTTTGCAAAAGAGAAATGGCTCGATTTTATATAATTCACTCCATTTTAATCCCTACTAGATTTCAGCACACCATACAAAAGAGCATACTCCTTCATAGAAGGAAATAAGTTGGCTAAGCCCAAACTGGTCCTAGGACTGCCTAGGTTCCTCTCTGAATATAAAAGAACATGTGTAAAATGCCCAAACAGGGCAGATACTTTAAGTAATGTTCTCAGTAGAGGAGTGTAACCCACACTGAGATCAGACTCACCACTATTAGCTCTTAGCAGGAATTTTATTGAGTTTTTCAGATTCATTGCAGGAGTAAAAGCATAATGAATTTTTAAAAACTGTTAACCAGAAGGCTTATGATTCAGTATTTTATCAACAACATATATGTAAAGTATATATACAGTTGATAAAATATACATGTATATTTTAGCTTTGTACACTTCAATATCTTATGTAAACTTGAATTGTTACAACCATTGCAGAAAAAGAAGAACACCGTAAACTGGGGTTGGAGGTATTATTTGGAGTCTTAGATTTTGCCGGATGCACTAAGAATATAACTGCTTGGAAATACTTGGCAAAATACCTGAAAAAGACCTTAATGGGGTAAGAAACATACAGTATTTATTACTAGGTCATCATGAATAATATTTCCCAATATTTTAGCTAATATCTATCAAATTTTTAAAGATCTTTACTTACGTTTTTGGATTTTTTTGAACTGTGTCTTTAGCTGTTTTCTGAGTACATTTTCTTCTGAAGCAAAGAAATACAGAGTCATAAGGGGAACATACAAATATTCTATCAATTTTTTTTATGCCATCAAAATAAATCCTGTACTTAGCACTGCTGCTTGCTAAGGACTACATATGTGTTTTCCAATTGGAAATAAAGACTAGCAGGGATCACTCTTTGCTAAAGACTCCTGATTTGTGCATCATTAACTTGTAAGATCACATGGGAAGCAGCTTTCCTCCTACCTGTGTTTGATCATTTTTTCAGTGAGTATTTTTAGGACCTCACAAGATCATCATACACTATTCATTCAACAAATACTCATTAAATCCATGTGACCTGGGTATCTAAAAGTGTACCTCTGATCATACTATTATTAGTGTCACATTTTGAGTAAAGGAAAATGAATTTCCTGTTATTTTTACTTAGTGTGTGAGAAGAAGGGATATCACAAAATTGTTTCATATATTTATTATATCCAGTTGTTAGGCAATTCAGTATCAGTTGGAACTTGTTTCAGGCTTCAGATCTGACTTGTCTTGATGGGACAGTGCTGTTTATAAATGGTTTTGGTGTCATATGTTGACGCACTCACTGTAAACCATTTTCTAAATCTCAAGCACTGAATAAACTCCTACTAGATTATAAGGTCCTTGAAAGCAAAGAGGCTCATTTTTTCGAACCGCTGTTTGTTCTACCATAGGGGGCACATGGGTGCCAATAAGCATTTGCTCAATTAAATTATAGAGATCTAACGTGCAACACAGACTGTAGTTAATATTGTATTGCGTATAGGAAATTTACTATGAGTAGAGTTTGAGTGTTCCCACCACACAAAAAAGTTTATGTATATAAAACATGTTGTATACCTTAAATATATGCAATGAATAAATTATTCACTGATACATAGAATTGCCTGCACTTAACAGTTTAACCTATTTGTTCATGTATTTGTATAATAATGGCATCTTATTTTGGATAGTCATTCATGGCAGCATATAATTTTAAGTAAGCTTTTACTTAAGTAATAGTAATAGATAATGTTGATTGAATATTTACTGTGTACCAGACACTATGCAAAGAGGTTTATATAAGACCTGCTCTACCCTACTACTGGAATAGCTTAATCTTAATAACAGTCCTATGAGATCAGTACCGGTAATGTCCTCAAGGGCACTGAAGCTCAGAGAGGTTCAGCAACTTGCCCAGAATCACATACATAGTAAATGGAAGAGCTGATATTTGAATCCAGGAGTCTGGCGTCGAGTCTTAGCACAGACTCGAAGACACTGTGCTAAACTGTCTGTTTAGTGAAATGGAAAATGGGATATGGAGATAGAAGAGAACAAAAAATGATTTGCTTTCCTGTTGTTGCCCATGTTATGCCTTGGCCATATTCAGAATTTAGCTTGGAAACATCTTCCTTGTCATCTTTCTGTAGACTCTAAGTCTAAATTCTGGTAATATAGATTTGTTCACATCATTGACCCTCTCTTTTGACATTTTTCTTTTTCAGAAACCACCTTGCGTGGGTTCAAGATGAGTGGAACTCCAGGAAAAACTGGTGGCCAAGCTTTCATTTCAGCTACTTTTGGGCAAAAAGTGATTGGAAGGAAGATACAGCTTTGGCCTGTGAGAAAGCTTTTGTGGCTGGATTACTGTTAGGAAAAGGTACATGTTTTTGTTTTCGTTTTATCTGGACATAGCTTTTGACTGATTTTGGAATAATTCATTTAGAGTTTACCTAACGTGGTACCTAAAAATACTAGGCGCTTAAGACGTAACTGCTTAATGGAAGAGTGAATCCTGAGTTGGGACCAGGTCATGTGCTTAGATTAGAAGCAGTGATTTCATATCATTGATTGTGAATGGTTTTCGTCTCCTGACTTGAGTGTTGTTAGGGGGCATTAAGATACATGATACAGACTTTTCACAAGAATTGACCATTTGGTCTTGTTTTATAGAAAGTTTACCGATAGTTTCAAGTATCAAAATATTCTTTATTGACCTCACTGTTCTTTAATAGCTTCATATTATACTAATATTTACTTGTCTGTTTCTGTAAGCATGAAACATTTCCTCCACTTAAGAAAAAGAATACCTTCTACTAGCATATGAAAAAAATTATCTTCAAAGAAAAGGAATATTGATTTTTTCTTCAAAGAAAATAAATATTTTGGGTGGTAAAATTCTTACCTGCTTTCTACCACTGAAATATTGAAAAGGTGGCCAGTACCGAAATGAAACTATCACAGAGTATGTCCAGAAACGAAGAAAATGAATCTTACAGTGACCACTAGTAAGCAGTCCATTGCTAGGGAGCTTAAGGTGTCCTAAAGAGATTCTCCAATTCATTTTTGAATATAGTTTCTGTTATTTTGGAATTAGTAGTCTCAGTGAATGTAATAAAACGTTGATTAAGAAGAAAATAAAAATTCTCTAATACACTGATGACAAGGAACAGAAAGGTGATTTGGATAGTCATTTTCTTTTTTTTTTTTTGTTTTTTGAGACGGAGTCCCACTCTGTCCACCAGGCTGGAGTGCAGTGGCGCGATCTCGGCTCACTGCAGGCTCCGCCTCCTGGGTTCACGCCATTCTCGTGCCTCAGGCTCCCTAGTAGCTGGGACTACAGGCGCCTGCCACCACGCCCGGCTAATCTTTTGTATTTTAGTAGAGACGGGGTTTCACCGTGGTCTCCATCTCCTGACCTTGTGATCCGCCCGCCTTGGCCTCCCAAAGTGCTGGGATTACAGGCGTGAGCCACTGCGCCCGACCTGGATTGTCATTTTTCTACTACTTTATGAGTAGAGAGGCATCTAGCACAATTATCAACAGGTCTCTTTGAGCAGAGTAGAAAGATCTGGGTTACGGAAAGTGGAGGTTGCAGTGAGCCAAGAACGTGCCACTGCACTCCAGCCTGGGCGACAGAGCGAGACTCCTTCAAAAAAAAAGGAAAGGTCTGGGTTAATTTTCCAATTCTCTCACTCACTTGCTATGTAACTTAGGTCAAGCAATTAACTTTTAGGAGCCTTTTCTGTGAAGTGGGCATTGTAACACCCGTCTTATTGTTGTAAATATCATGTGAACGTCACATCAAAGTGCTTCATAATTTCTAAAGTGCTCTACAAATATGAGGCATCAGTTACTCCCGCAAGAGCCACATCTCCTCTCAGGCTGTTAGTGTGGGGTTAAATCAGTCTATTCATTAGTTAAGCTGGGCTTTCTTCTTGCTCTGGTTACCAACCTTACTTTATAGGATTCAAATTCTAGGCATGGTCTGCCTTTGCTTTGTGCTTAGAGTGGGGTATGATGGCTCTCTTTCTTTCCATGTCTCGCTAAAAGCAAGCCAGGCCCATTTCTCCTTGGAGGGGCCTTTCTTGTTGGGATTGAAGCTACTTGGTTGCCCTGTGACTTCAGCTCTCATGGACTTGAGAGTTAATATTTGTAGTTTTTAAAGCTTTTTCTCTATATTAGGGTGGGAACGAAGTTCTTTCCAGCTTTCTATATAGGTACAGGCAAAAATTTGTGTGCAAAATATTTTTTTACTAAGGTAGTATGATATGTTTAGAAACACAAATTATTTTGGTAATATTATAGACACCACTGCTTCCCAGCTAGTAAAACGTTACTAGCTGGGTTTGGTGGCATGCAGTGCGCCTATAATCCTAGCTACTTGGGAGGCTGAGGTGGGAGGATTAGTTGAACCCAGGAGTTTGAGACCAGTTTGTGTCACCTAGTGAGACCCCATCTCAGGAAAAACAATAAAACAAAAATGTTAGCAATTCTGGCATACTAGTTTCAGGAATAATAAAAATGGTTACTATAGATACAGTATATGTCCTTGCATTTTCTCAGATAAGATGGATGCATACAAGCTGAAACCGTAATGAAATTAATTTTTCTTATGTGATTTATGGTCTTACTCATTTACCAACTCTAAAAATCTTCAATATCCAGTTTACGTTTTTCTTATGGAATATGATTCATTTGTCTGAAATATTTGACAAATGCTTGACAGTCCTTTGTGTTATAAGACTATGAAGAGCAGGTGGAACTTGTAATGACCACGAGGCACCTCTTTCAGAGCTATGTGGTCTCCACCTTGCTGCTCGCTACCTGGCTAGAATGCATAGATAATGTTTGACCATTTCTAACCTATGATTTGTTTACTCTAATCCTTCACACCAAGATTTTCTACAGAGAACTTTCTTGCTGTTATGAATGTAACTTTGACTGATTTACAAGCTAACGTTGAGAAGGAAGCTGTACAAATGTGCTTTTGGAGAAGGCTCATTTAATATGTGACTGTATATAATATACCTATCACCATCACTAGAGTATAGGAGGAAGGGTAGAAAACAAGCTAAAGTCTATGCTTTAATTATGATGGATTACAAACATCTTTGTGTATGGGAAGAAATATATTTCATTGGGCACAGTTGAGAATATACTTTCGCCATATTGGTAATGCAAATACATTTTGTATATAGGAAGAAATATATTTCATTGGTCATAGCTGAGAATATGTTTAGGACATATTGATAATACAAATAAATCTATTTTCATAGTCAGTGTGCTAAACTTAAAGCAAAAATTTAAAAATGTAGAAATATACTTGAAAAATGTGAAAATGTGATGAGTATGAAAACTTTTTATTTTGCTTTACTTTATAGGTTGTAGATATTTTCGGTATATTTTAAAGCAAGATCATCAAATCTTAGGGAAGAAAATTAAGCGGATGAAGAGATCTGTGAAAAAATACAGTATTGTAAATCCAAGACTCTCATACTGAATTTTAGTTATTTCACAGTAGTAGCTACACAGTAAGTAGCTCAGTAGATAGTTATTGAATGTCTTTTTGTAGTTATGTATTAAGAAGCTTGTATGACTACAAAAATCTTATTTTTATATATTTTTATATTTTGTGTTATTTATAGCTAGAGAAACAGTATTACTGCCTTTGCTCTTTGTAACTGTGTCTGTTTTCTTTTTTGTAATGTTAAATGTTACATTTGTTAAAGAATAATTCTTCAAATGACAAAATATTAGAGAATATAGTTCTACAGCAGTTATTGTTTGCAAATACTTTGCCTCTAGCTATTGTGTAATAAACTGTAACTTGTGGTGCTGTGAAATGAATTTATATTCTTTTATATGCTAATTAATCAATTTTAGGTATACCACCATGAAGAAATATATTGGTGATGAGTTCTCTTGAGGAATTTTGAAAAGAGAGAAGGATTTAGAAAAACACTCTTTCTCGGCCAGGTGCAGTGGCTCACGCCTGTAATCCCAGCACTGTGGGAGGCCTAGTTGGGTGGATCATGAGATCAGGAGTTTGAGACCAGCCTGGCTAACACAGTTGAAACCCTGTGTCTACTAAAAATGCAAAAATTAGCTGGGCGTGGTGGCAGGCACTTGTAATCCCAGCTACTCAGAGGAGGCTGAGGCAGGAGAATCGCTTGGGCGGAGGTTGCAGTGAGCCAAGATTGTGCCAGTGCACTCCTGCCTGGGCAACAGAACTAAACTCTGTCTCAAAAAAAAAAAAAAAAAAAA